>NC_073696.1:17177230-17513897 GCF_029784165.1 Wyeomyia smithii
TTAGAAGGCGTTTTCAGCGATTCTGAGCTCAGCTTGGGATCATATTCATTTTTGGAGTTTTCTGGCCTTTAGAAGGCGTTTTCGGCGATTCTGAGCTCAGTTTGGGATCATTTTCTTTTTTGGCTTTTTCTGGCCTTTAGAAGACGATTTCGGCCATTCTGAGCCTTTAGGAGACGATTTCGGCCATTCTGAGCTCAATTTGGGATCATTTTTTTTTTGGTCTTTTCTGGCCTTTAGAAGGCGATTTTGGCCATTCTGAGCTCAATTTTCGATCATTTTCTTTTTTGGCTTTTTCTGGCCTTTAGAAGACGATTTCGGCCATTCTGAGCTCAATTTGGGATCATTTTCATTTTTGGCCTTTTCTGGCCTTTAGAAGACGATTTCGGCCATTCTGAGCTCAATTTGGGATCATTTTCTTTTTTGGCATTTTCTGGCCTTTAGAAGACGATTTCGGCCATTCTGAGCTCAATTTGGGATCATTTTCTTTTTTGGCATTTTCTGGCCTTTAGAAGACGATTTCGGCCATTCTGAGCTTTGGGATCATTTTCTTTTTTGGCCTTTTCTGGCCTTAAGAAGGCGATTTCGGCCATTCTGAGCTCAATTTGGGATCATTTTCTTATTTGGCCTTTTCTGGCCTTTTGAAGACGATTTCGGCCATTCTGAGCTCAATATGGGATCATTTTCTTTTTTGGCGTTTTCTGGCCTTTAGAAGGCGTTTTCAGCGATTTTGAGCTCAGTTTGGGATCATTTTTTTTTAGCGTTTTCTGGCCTTTAGAAAGCGTTTTCAGCGATTCTGAGCTCAGTTTGGGAACATTTTCATTCTTGGAGTTTTCTGGCCTTTAGAAGGCGTTTTCGGCGATTCTGAGCTCAGTTTGGGATCATTTTCTTTTTTGGCGTTTTCTGGCCTTTAGAAGGCGTTTTCAGCGATTCTGAGCTCAGTTTGGGATCATTTTCATTTTTGGAGTTTTCTGGCCTTTAGAAGGCGTTTTCGGCGATTCTGAGCTCAGTTTGGGATCATTTTCTTTTTTGGCGTTTTCTGGCCTTTAGAAGGCGTTTTCAGCGATTCTGAGCTCAATTTGAGATCATTTTCTTTCTTCGCATTTTCTGGCCTTCAGAAGACGATTTCGGCCATTCTGAGCCTTTAGGAGACGATTTCGGCCATTCTGAGCTCAATTTGGGATCATTTTTTTTTTGGTCTTTTCTGGCCTTTAGAAGGCGATTTTGGCCATTCTGAGCTCAATTTTCGATCATTTTCTTTTTTGGCTTTTTCTGGCCTTTAGAAGACGATTTCGGCCATTCTGAGCTCAATTTGGGATCATTTTCTTTTTTGGCGTTTTCTGGCCTTTAGAAGGCGTTTTCAGCGATTCTGAGCTCAGCTTGGGATCATATTCATTTTTGGAGTTTTCTGGCCTTTAGAAGGCGTTTTCGGCGATTCTGAGCTCAGTTTGGGATCATTTTCTTTTTTGGCTTTTTCTGGCCTTTAGAAGGCGTTTTCAGCGATTCTGAGCTCAATTTGGGATCATTTTCATTATTGGCTTTTTCTGAGCTCAATTTGGGATCATTTTCTTTTTTGGCCTTTTCTGGCCTTTAGAAGACGATTTCAGCCATTTTGAGCTCAATTTGGGATCATTTTCATTTTTGGCCTTTTCTGGCCTTTAGAAGACGATTTCGGCCATTCTGAGCTCAATTAGGGATCATTTTCTTTTTTTGGCGTTTTCTGGCCTTTAGAAGGCGTTTTCAGCGATTCTGAGCTCAATTTAGGATCATTTCCTCTTTTGGCGTTTTCTGGCCTTTAGAAGGCGTTTTTAGCGATTCTGAGCTTAATTTGGGATCATTTTCTTTTTTGGCATTTTCTGGCCTTTAGAAGGCGTTTTCGGCGATTCTGAGCTCAAGTTGGGATCATTTTCTTTTTTGGCGTTTTCTGGCCTTTAGAAGGCGTTTTTAGCGATTCTGGGCTCAATTTGGGATCATTTTCTTATTTGGCGTTTTCTGGCATTTAGAAGACGATTTCGGCCATTCTGAGCTCAATTTGGGATCATTTTCTTTTTTGACCTTTCCTGGCCTTTAGAAGGCGATTTCGGCCATTCTGAGCTCAATTTGGGATCATTTTCTTATTTGGCGTTTTCTGGCATTTAGAAGACGATTTCGGCCATTCTGAGCTCAATTTGGGATCATTTTCTTTTTTGGCCTTTCCTGGCCTTTAGAAGGCGATTTCGGCCATTCTGAGCTCAATTTGGGATCATTTTCTTTTTTGGCCTTTTCTGGCCTTTAGAAGACGATTTTGGCCATTCTGAGAACAATTTGGGATAATTTTCTTTTTTGGCCTTTTCTGGCCTTTAGAAGGCGATTTCGGCCAATCTGAGCTCAATTTGGGATCATTTTCTTTTTTGGAGTTTTCTGGCCTTTAGAAGACGATTTCGGCCATTCTGAGCTCAATTTGGGATCATTTTCTTATTTGGCCTTTTCTGGCCTTTTGAAGACGATTTCGGCCATTCTGAGCTCAATATGGGATCATTTTCTTTTTTGGCGTTTTCTGGCCTTTAGAAGGCGTTTTCAGCGATTTTGAGCTCAGTTTGGGATCATTTTCTTTTTTGGAGTTTTCTGGCCTTTAGAAGGCGTTTTCGGCGATTCTGAGCTCAGTTTGGGATCATTTTCTTTTTCGGCGTTTTCTGGCCTTTAGAAGGCGTTTTCGGCGATTCTGAGCTCAGTTTGGGATCATTTTCTTTTTTGGCGTTTTCTGGCCTTTAGAAGGCGTTTTTGGCGATTCTGAGCTCAGTTTGGGATCATTTTCTTTTTTAGCGTTTTCTGGCCTTTAGATGCGTTTTCAGCGATTCTGAGCTCAATTTGGGATCATTTTCATTTTTGGAGTTTTCTGGCCTTTAGAAGGCGTTTTCGGCGATTCTGAGCTCAGTTTGGGATCATTTTCTTTTTTGGCGTTTTCTGGCCTTTAGAAGGCGTTTTCAGCGATTCTGAGCTCAATTTGGGATCATTTTCTTTTTTCGCATTTTCTGGCCTTTAAAAGGCGTTTTCGGCGATTCTGAGCTCAATTTGGGATCATTTTCCTTCTTGGCGTTTTCTGGCCTTTAGAAGGCGTTTTCAGCAACTCTGAGCTCAATTTGGGATCATTTTCTTTTTTGGCGTTTTCTGGCCTTTAGAAGGCGTTTTCAGCGATTCTGAGCTCAATTTGGGATCATTTTCTTTTTTGGCCTGTTCTTGCCTTTGAAAGGCGTTTTTGGCGATTCTGAGCTCAATTTGGGATCATTTTCTTATTTCGCATTTTCTGGCCTTTAAAAGGCGTTTTTGGCGATTCTGAGCTCAATTTGGGATCATTTTCTTTTTTGGCGTTTTCTGGCCTTTAGAAGGCGTTTTCAGCGATTTTGAGCTCAGTTTGGGATCATTTTTTTTAGCGTTTTCTGGCCTTTAGAAAGCGTTTTCAGCGATTCTGAGCTCAGTTTGGGAACATTTTCATTTTTGGAGTTTTCTGGCCTTTAGAAGGCGTTTTCGGCGATTCTGAGCTCAGTTTGGGATCATTTTCTTTTTTGGCGTTTTCTGGCCTTTAGAAGGCGTTTTCAGCGATTCTGAGCTCAGTTTGGGATCATTTTCATTTTTGGAGTTTTCTGGCCTTTAGAAGGCGTTTTCGGCGATTCTGAGCTCAGTTTGGGATCATTTTCTTTTTTGGCGTTTTCTGGCCTTTAGAAGGCGTTTTCAGCGATTCTGAGCTCAATTTGAGATCATTTTCTTTCTTCGCATTTTCTGGCCTTCAGAAGACGATTTCGGCCATTCTGAGCCTTTAGGAGACGATTTCGGCCATTCTGAGCTCAATTTGGGATCATTTTTTTTTTTGGTCTTTTCTGGCCTTTAGAAGGCGATTTTGGCCATTCTGAGCTCAATTTTCGATCATTTTCTTTTTTGGCTTTTTCTGGCCTTTAGAAGACGATTTCGGCCATTCTGAGCTCAATTTGGGATCATTTTCATTTTTGGCCTTTTCTGGCCTTTAGAAGACGATTTCGGCCATTCTGAGCTCAATTTGGGATCATTTTCTTTTTTGGCATTTTCTGGCCTTTAGAAGACGATTTCGGCCATTCTGAGCTCAATTTGGGATCATTTTCTTTTTTGCATTTTCTGGCCTTTAGAAAACGATTTCGGCCATTCTGAGCTTTGGGATCATTTTCTTTTTTGGCCTTTTCTGGCCTTAAGAAGGCGATTTCGGTCATTTTGAGCTCAATTTGGGATCATTTTCTTATTTGGCCTTTTCTGGCCTTTTGAAGACGATTTCGGCCATTCTGAGCTCAATATGGGATCATTTTCTTTTTTGGCGTTTTCTGGCCTTTAGAAGGCGTTTTCAGCGATTTTGAGCTCAGTTTGGGATCATTTTCTTTTTTGGAGTTTTCTGGCCTTTAGAAGGCGTTTTCGGCGATTCTGAGCTCAGTTTGGGATCATTTTCTTTTTCGGCGTTTTCTGGCCTTTAGAAGGCGTTTTCGGCGATTCTGAGCTCAGTTTGGGATCATTTTCTTTTTTGGCGTTTTCTGGCCTTTAGAAGGCGTTTTCAGCGATTCTGAGCTCAATTTGGGATCATTTTCTTTTTTCGCATTTTCTGGCCTTTAAAAGGCGTTTTCGGCGATTCTGAGCTCAATTTGGGATCATTTTCCTTTTTGGCGTTTTCTGGCCTTTAGAAGGCGTTTTCAGCGACTCTGAGCTCAATTTGGGATCATTTTCTTTTTTGGCGTTTTCTGGCCTTTAGAAGGCGTTTTTGGCGATTCTGAGCTCAGTTTGGGATCATTTTCTTTTTTAGCGTTTTCTGGCCTTTAGATGCGTTTTCAGCGATGCTGAGCTCAATTTGGGATCATTTTCATTTTTGGAGTTTTCTGGCCTTTAGAAGGCGTTTTCGGCGATTCTGAGCTCAGTTTGGGATCATTTTCTTTTTTGGCGTTTTCTGGCCTTTAGAAGGCGTTTTCAGCGATTCTGAGCTCAATTTGGGATCATTTTCTTCTTTTGGTCTTTTCTGGCCTTTAAAAGGCGTTTTCGGCGATTCTGAGCTCAATTTGGGATCATTTTCCTTCTTGGCGTTTTCTGGCCTTTAGAAGGCGTTTTCAGCGACTCTGAGCTCAATTTGGGATCATTTTCTTTTTTGGCGTTTTCTGGCCTTTAGAAGGCGTTTTCAGCGATTCTGAGCTCAATTTGGGATCATTTTCTTTTTTGGCCTGTTCTGGCCTTTGAAAGGCGTTTTTGGCGATTCTGAGCTCAATTTGGGATCATTTTCTTATTTCGCATTTTCTGGCCTTTAAAAGGCGTTTTTGGCGATTCTGAGCTCAATTTGGGATCATTTTCTTTTTTGGCGTTTTCTGGCCTTTAGAAGACGATTTCGGCCATTCTGAGCCCAATTTGGGATCATTTTCATTATTGGCTTTTTCTGAGCTCAATTTGGGATCATTTTCTTTTTTGGCCTTTTCTGGCCTTTAGAAGACGATTTCAGCCATTTTGAGCTCAATTTGGGATCATTTTTTTTTGGCCTTTTCTGGCCTTTAGTAGACGATTTCGGCCATTCTGAGCTCAATTTGGGATCATTTTCTATTTTGGCATTTTCTGGCCTTTAGAAGACGATTTCGGCCATTCTGAGCTCAATTTGGGATCATTTTCTTTTTTGGCGTTTTCTGGCCTTTAGAAGACGATTTCGGCCATTCTGAGCTCAATTTGGGATCATTTTCATTATTGGCTTTTTCTGAGCTCAATTTGGGATCATTTTCTTTTTTGGCCTTTTCTGGCCTTTAGAAGACGATTTCAGCCATTTTGAGCTCAATTTGGGATCATTTTCATTTTTGGCCTTTTCTGGCCTTTAGAAGACGATTTCGGCCATTCTGAGCTCAATTAGGGATCATTTTCTTTTTTTGGCGTTTTCTGGCCTTTAGAAGGCGTTTTCAGCGATTCTGAGCTCAATTTAGGATCATTTCCTCTTATGGCGTTTTCTGGCCTTTAGAAGGCGTTTTTAGCGATTCTGAGCTTAATTTGGGATCATTTTCTTTTTTGGCATTTTCTGGCCTTTAGAAGGCGTTTTCGGCGATTCTGAGCTCAAGTTGGGATCATTTTCTTTTTTGGCGTTTTCTGGCCTTTAGAAGGCGTTTTTAGCGATTCTGGGCTCAATTTGGGATCATATTCTTATTTGGCGTTTTCTGGCATTTAGAAGACGATTTCGGCCATTCTGAGCTCAATTTGGGATCATTTTCTTTTTTGGCCTTTCCTGGCCTTTAGAAGGCGATTTCGGCCATTCTGAGCTCAATTTGGGATCATTTTCTTTTTTGGCCTTTTCTGGCCTTTAGAAGACGATTTTGGCCATTCTGAGAACAATTTGGGATAATTTTCTTTTTTGGCCTTTTCTGGCCTTTAGAAGGCGATTTCGGCCAATCTGAGCTCAATTTGGGATCATTTTCTTTTTTGGAGTTTTCTGGCCTTTAGAAGACGATTTCGGCCATTCTGAGCTCGATTTGGGATCATTTTCTTTTTTGGCCTTTTTAGGCCTTTAGAAGGCGGTTTTGGCCATTCTGTGCTCAATTTGGGATCATTTTATTTATTGGCCTTTTCTGGCTTCTAGAAGACGATTTCGGCCATTCTGAGCTCAATTTGGGATCATTTTCTTTTTTGGCCTTTTCTGGCCTTTAGAAGGCGATTTCATCCATTCTGAGCTTAATTAGGGATCATTTTCTTTTTTGGCCTTTTCTGGCCTTTAGAAGGCGATTTTGGCCATTCTGAGCTCAATTTGGGATCATTTTCTTTTTTGGCCTATTCTTGCCTTTAGAAGGCGATTTCGGACATTCTGGGACAATTTGAGCTCAATTTGAATATGTTCTTTTTTGGCTTTTTCTGGCCTTTAGAAGACGATTTCGGCCATTCTGAGCTCAATTTGGGATCATTTTCTATTTTGGCATTTACTGGCCTTTAGAAGACGATTTCGGCCATTCTGAGCTCAATTTGGGATCATTTTCTTTTTTGGCGTTTTCTGGCCTTTAGAAGACGATTTCGGCCATTCTGAGCTCAATTTGGGATCATTTTCATTATTGGCTTTTTCTGAGCTCAATTTGGGATCATTTCTTTTTTGGCCTTTTCTGGCCTTTAGAAGACGATTTCAGCCATTTTGAGCTCAATTTGGGATCATTTTCATTTTTGGCCTTTTCTGGCCTTTAGAAGACGATTTCAGCCATTCTGAGCTCAATTTGGGATCATTTTCTTTTTTTGGCGTTTTCTGGCCTTTAGAAGGCGTTTTCAGCGATTCTGAGCTCAATTTAGGATCATTTCCTCTTTTGGCGTTTTCTGGCCTTTAGAAGGCGTTTTTAGCGATTCTGAGCTTAATATGGGATCATTTTCTTTTTTGGCATTTTCTGGCCTTTAGAAGGCGTTTTCGGCGATTCTGAGCTCAAGTTGGGATCATTTTCTTTTTTGGCGTTTTCTGGCCTTTAGAAGGCGTTTTTAGCGATTCTGGGCTCAATTTGGGATCATTTTCTTATTTGGCGTTTTCTGGCATTTAGAAGACGATTTCGGCCATTCTGAGCTCAATTTGGGATCATTTTCTTTTTTGGCCTTTCCTGGCCTTTAGAAGGCGATTTCGGCCATTCTGAGCTCAATTTGGGATCATTTTCTTATTTGGCGTTTTCTGGCATTTAGAAGACGATTTCGGCCATTCTGAGCTCAATTTGGGATCATTTTCTTTTTTGGCCTTTCCTGGCCTTTAGAAGGCGATTTCGGCCATTCTGAGCTCAATTTGGGATCATTTTCTTTTTTGGCTTTTTCTGGCCTTTAGAAGACGATTTCGGTCATTCTGAGCTCAATTTGGGATAATTTTCTTTTTTGGCGTTTTCTGGCCTTTAGAAGGCGTTTTCGGCGATTCTGAGCTCAATTCGGGATCATTTTCTTTTTTGGCTTTTCTGGCCTTTAGAAGGCGTTTTCGGCTGTGTGAGTCTGTTACACTCATCGTGAGAAGTTCGCAAAATAACACCATTTGCGATGAAACACTTGGTTGCTCATACAGCTATACGATAGTGATGTACCATAGAACTTTATACGAGGTAACCCGTGCAAACATGTGCGATTTTTAGTTATCTAGGCTTGTTTTCATGAGTTTTGTCATTAAGGGTGATACAATATGATAGGTTTTGCGACTAAATTTATATGCAATACGACGTGATACTGGAGATTTTGCCTTATACGTATAATCATCACCTTGTGAGTTTACTATGAGTTTGGACAGACATGATATGAGTTTATGTATATTACTATGCGAGTGTGTTACACTCATCGCAAGAAGTTCGCAAAATAACACCATAAGCGATCAAACACATACGTTGTTCATACAGCAATACGATACTGATGTGCCATAGAACTTTCTACGAGGTAATCCGCGCAATCTTATGCGACTTCTGGTTGTCTGGGATGTGTTTCGTTATAATCGTATCGTATCTCTAGGGTGATTCATTTAATTAATTTTAGTTATACTGTAGCGTAAGTAATTATGATAAATTTAAGAACTTAGGTTTAGGTTTAGATTAGGGTTTAGTTTAACTAATTCTAGATTCAATATTTAGCTTTAAGAGAATAATATTTTAGATGCATTTTGTATAATTATGATACAGATGACTTTTTGGTTTATTTATGGTTCAACAATAAATTTCAAAACCCTCTTTTAAATATTTTTGGTCACTATTTGGTCACTATCTGGTCTCTATTTGGTCAATATTTTAATGAAAAAATTCACTAAAGTCACTTTTATTTTGCTACTAGCCCTGATATTTCACGAAATAATCGTAACCAAATATCGCTAGCGGCGAAGATGTGTTTCGTGAAAGTTTTCTTCGGCCGGGAAAAATATCTAGATGTGTGAAAGTGGCAGTTTAAATTTTGTCAAAAAAAAAAAAAACAATAAAAATGTTTGAGTTTTTAAAGGAGTGATTCATTCATGCGAACAAAAAAACTTCAACGTTCAAGGTAAGTTAACACAAATTGAGTTTCTGAGTGGAATATAACCAGTAGAGCTTTACAAACTGAATCCTGCCCACATCGCATATCACCTGACGAAGCCGTCAGTTACCCTATATATATATATATTAAATACGGGTCAATTTTTTTGATATTAATATGTCAAATGAATTGAAAATCTGAGAATAATAATAGAATCTATTAGATTCTAATATTATTTTGAGGCGGGGCTTACCGAATGGAAATTGACTCCGGAATGCGCTGCAAGTACTCAGTCATTCTGCAAAGGGTCTTTGGAAGGTCGGTAGAGCTAACACCTTCTAGGTTCCGAAAACAAGACAGACGCAGAAACAAGAATCAACAGCATTGTCTTTTTTTCACCCTATCACTGCCAGACAGTGGATTCTAGAAGGTCGTACATACATACATACATTTACTGGGCTTTTGAAAGCGATTTTGGCCATTCTGAGCTCAATTTGGGATAATTTTCTTTTTTGGCCTTTAGAAGACGATTTTGGCCATTCTGAGCTCAATTTGGGATCATTTTCTTTTTTGGTCTTTACTGGGCTTTAGAAAGCGATATCGGCCATTCTGAGCTCAATTTGAGCTCAATTTGGGATCATTTTCTTTTTTAGCCTTTTCTTCAGAAGGCGATTTCGGTCATTCTGAGCTTAATTTGGGATCATTTTCTTTTAGATTTGTTGGAATTTGTTACTATTTTACTTTCTTCGACTATCTGATCATCTGAATTCTTGACTTCTATATATTTTGACTATTTCATTTTTTGACTCTTTAGACTACCAGTTCTTTTTTTAGACTGGTGATTTTTGGAACCTTTTGATTGTTTTTTTCTTTCAACATTTCGGCTGGTTGTTTTTCATTTTTTGGTTAGTTGGTACTTGTGGTACTTATTCCTACATTTAGATTGGTTGAATAATATTGATATCACAACATTTTCACTCTATGTCTTTTGATGTTTTTATTTTCCGAGATTATATATTTGAAACTTTGTTTCTGTTTTAATACTAAACTGTTTGACTATGGACATTTTGACTGGTTCGTTTGTTGACTTCTTGAAATCTATCGAACTTTTTGATTTTTTTGACTGCTTGATTTCTTAACTACTTGAATTCTTTTTTAATTTGAATTTTGTCTTTTGTATTGTTTTTATTTTTTTATTTTTATTTGATTTCTAGAGTTCTGATTTTGTTCATCGTTATCTGTTTGATTTTTTCGAATCGTTGACTTTTTGGCACTTTCACCATTTTATCTTAGGTCTTCGACTTGTTGCCTTTTCAACTTTACGACCTGTAGCATAATAGACGTTTCGCTTTTTGATTTTTGTCGCTTTATTTTTGCATATTTTATTTTATAGAATGCAATTATGATTTACTATTTCCTTTACTCTCCGACTTCTCGAATTGTTGAACACTTACCTTCTGATTTTTTTTTTTTGGTTTCTTTTGGATTGTTGACTGTCGAATGATTTTATTTAATGATTTTATTTTATGATTTTGAGTTTAATTTTTTTTCCGTTTGGATTTGTTACTTTTTGTGGCCTTTTGACTTTTGGTTTTTAGATTTTGTAAACTTTTTTTCTCTTGAATGTTTAATCTTTCGATTTTTTTGAATTTTTGTGTTATTTTTTTTTTTGGTTGCTTGACTCACAGTTTTGTAAACGGAATTTTTTCAGGTACCAGTGCTTTTAATTTTTGACGTAGAGCTACGTATCTCAGGAAGTTTGGCTACATAGGAATGTAAAATAAAATTCTAAAAACGAGAGACGGAAATGCTAATAAGTCGATTTGTTTTCAAGAGGTTGGAAAATCATCTATGCATTTACTCAAATGCAGAAAATTGAAAAATACAGAAACGCTACGATCCTACTAACTCTAACAGTCTCTCCCGAGGCGAGACTCGCACCTACGACGACTAGCCGTCGTGGCTTTACAAACAACCTTTTCAAAAGATTCATAAGATTTGAGAGTTGGGATTTTTTTAACATTTAATATTCGGACTGCTTCGTCCAGCATTAAGTATTCGGAATTTGAAATTGATTTGATGATTTAGAATTCAACTTGAATGGTTTATAACTACGATTTGAGGTATTAAAATTCACCCTCCAAACTCTGCGTTTCAAGATTTACGATTTGTGATTCAGAATTTTATATTCAAAAAGTAGATCAGAGATTTGAGATTATTCTTGATACTATAAGATGTAGGATTCAGAATTGAGGATTTAAATTCAGAAGATAGGATGTAGCATTTTGGTTATATAACTTTATATTTCGGATTAACGATTTAAGATTCGAAGCTCAGAAATACAGGATGTAGGACTAAGGGTTTCAGATCTTCAATCTAGGATTCAGAAGTTGGGAATCATTATATCAGATTTAGGATTTGGAATTTGGTATTAAGGATTTTTTCACTTAACTTTGCGTAACTTTGTGTGTGTGTGTGTTAGATCCGAAGCTATGATATAGGTTTTATATCCAGGATTTTAAATTCAGTATATACAGTAATGGGCTTCAGGTTTGGCATTTGGGATTTCAGATTAAGGATTCAGGATTTAGGATTTTTGATTTAGAATTCAATATTTAGAATTTATGGTTCATACAACATTCAAAACGCTAAAATAATTTAGTTATGAATCGAAGTGAAAGTAAGCGAAGAGAGCCTCCGAATGTTTTCATGGTTCTTTCGAAAAGTTAAAGTTAAAAAAAAGTATTCGCAAGAGGACATATTGCAAATGTTCACATCGTTTGCTAACGTTATTCTATTCCCCTAACAAAAAAATCTTGAAAGATCGTCATATTTTTATGAGCGTACAAAGATAACGCTAGTAAACCCAAGTTTCGCCCTATAGCTTTAGACTCATAATCTAGGCTTTAAGACTCATGACTTAGAATATGAGATTGTGCATTTCGGTTCTATGATCTGGGATGTAAGATTCAGGACTTGGGAGTTAGTTTTCAGAGATTTAGGTTCAATATCTGGGACTTTCAGATTTTGAACTTTGGAGTTTGGATTTAGGATTTGAAAATTATCACTTTTGATTTAGGACTTAGAATTTAGGTGGAGTAGGACATCGCCCTGTAGATGGGTAACAGCTTACTCGAAACCGGTCGGTAAAACGGCAATTTTTGCATTGTAAAAACCATAGGTGTTTGTGTCTAGTTGATTATTTATTAGAATCTAGGATTTAGAATTTATTATTGGGACCTTGCTATTAGATTTTTCAAAAACTAAGGATGCAAGATTATTATTTTGGGATTCAGGATTTTGGATTTGGGATTTAGGAATTGAGTTTGATAACTTCTCATTTAGGATTAAGAACTTAGGTTTTAGATCTTATGATCTAGGATCTGAGATTTGGGACCCCGTGGTAGGGCTTAAGGACTAAGAAAATGCGACTCAACCCTCTTCGGATTTTGAGTGAGAAATAGGATTAAAGATTTTTAGAGGGTAAGATCGAGTATGAATCGATATTTAATTTGAGATTTGGAATTTATATCCTAAATGAAGCATGATTGAGGTTTTAGGAACTATGATCAACGATTAAGGATTTAGGATTGTGTAGTTGAGATTTGGGATTTTCATTATGGATTTAAAATATGAGACTTGGGACTTAAGATTCAGGGTTCTAAACTTTATAGTTTAGATTTGAAATTTTGGATTCGAAGTTTGGGATATTAGATATAAGATGTGGGATTAAAGGATCGGGATTTTTTTTTTGGATTTTGGATTTTGGATTTTGGATTCACAATATTAGATTTCGGATTCAGGGTCAAGAATTTAGGAATTATAAGAATTGTATGATTTGGGTCTTAAGACTTTTGATTAAAACTATCAGACTCTTGATTTAGAGCATGGGATTGGAAATTTAAGATCATTGATCTTGGATATGAGATTAGGAATTTAAGACATAATTTTGAGGATTTTGAAAAAAAAGACTTCAGATTCTACGACGTGGAATTTTGCATTTGTGGTTTAAAATTTAAGACTTATGGTTTGGGATTTGAAATTAATGATTTTCGACCTATTATATGTGATCCGTAATTTAGAATTCAAGTCCAAATACTTGGGAGTTTGCTTTAAAAATTTTGCGAAAACAAATTAGGGATTGGATTAGAAATAAGAGAAACAAAATTTCAGATTAAGGATTTGAGATGTTGGACTGCGAATTTTAGATTTAAGACTTCTGATTTATGATTCAGAACTAAGAATTCGAATAAAATCGGATTAATGATCTTCGATCTAAAATTGAGTAATGAGGGTTAAGGATTTAGGAATTAGGACTCAACTTTTAGTACATAAAAGTTAGGATAAGGATGCAGTGTGCATAAAAGTTAGGATAAGGATTTTGAAGAAGGAATATAGGATTAAAGTTTTAGAAAATATGATTATTGATTCAAGATTTGAAATTCCAGAATAAAGCTTTTGTTCAACAATTAGAATTTAAGACTTTAGATTGAATTTTAAAAATTTCATAGTTAAGATTTAAAATTTTTGGTTCGGAATTGGGACTTAAGATTTGGGATTACCTTCAGGATTTTACAAAAGCATTAAGATTTAGGATTAGGAATTTGGGATTTAGAATTAATATATCTGATTTAGAGGTTCATAAATTAGGATCAAAAATTTCGAACCTATGATCTAGGATCGGTATTGGAGATTTAAAGTTAGGGATTTAAGATTCAGGGATTGGGACTTAGATTCTGGGATTTTGCATAAGAATTTGGATTTGAGATTCAAGATTCAAATATTCTTGTTCAGAATTCATAAATTCGGGACAAGAATTTAAGTTCTTTAATATAGTATCTGTTATCTGGGACCTAGGGTTAGTGATTTAAGATTTAGGAATTGTGACTGTGGGATAAGAATTTTTCATAAGAATAAGGATTTTGGATTTATGGTATAACAATTATAGTTTAAATATTAGTTTTAAAGTTTGGGAATCAGAATTCAGAATTTGAGAACAGGGCTTTGGGATGCAGAATTGCCAAACTGAGGTTTTGGGCACTATGATCTAGGATTCAGGATTTATATACTAATTTCTTCATACAAATCATCACGTGAGGATCACTTTATTTGCTACATTAGTGATAGCTCACTGAAGTAAGCTTTATCAATTTGTAATCTTCACCAAAGTTCTGTTAATTTTGTTGATATCTATTGTTAAACCATTTACCAAAATTGGGATTCTAGATTTAGAATTTGGGATTCGATATTATGGTTTGAGATGCATAGATTGAAGGCTAAGGATCTTTAATGTGGTATTCTGGGTTTTGGATTCATGACATTGGAATTTCGGTGTTGGGATTTAAGCATCAAGATTTGAGACTTATGATTTAAGATTTAGGTATCAAAACATGAGATTTAGGTGTCAGGACTTAAGATATAAGATTGGTGATTACGGATTTACGATCTGGGATCTGCATTTGAGATTTAAGATTAGGGATTGAGAATTAAGGATCTAGGATTTACGGCTCAGTTTTTTTTTGACGTAGGACTCACCATTCTCTTCTCTTCTTAACTCCTACCTTTTTCCAACTAACTGACGAAACCGTGATATAAAAGGTACATTCGAACATTTCACTCCATCATCTTCATTCTAAACCCGTACCAGTGACTTACGGACGCTAGGTGTTAGCCGTTGAAAGGAGGAAAGATAAAATAGTACCGGTTTCACCCGTAATGCTGGTGGCTGTTAGTAGTACATGGCTACTGCAAAAGTATTAAAATGGCTGGAATTCTCGCCGGAATAACCATAGAACAAGAATAATCGACAACTGGCACCTTTTGGTGCCTCAAAGTGTTGCAATTGAAGCGGCTAGTTGAATTTTCTGTTATACAAAATGTTGCCGATAGCGGGAGGAACACCAACAAATGTTCATTTTTCGACAGCGGCCGGTGCAGCTTTCAAGAATGTTTTTCTTTCCTTGCCATTCTCTTCTCTTCGTCGGAGCTAATCATGCATGAAGTTCGTTTAGTGTCAAATTACTTTCCATCTGAGAATTTCCACTTGAATCGTTCTGGTCTCAAATACCAAATAGGTTCGTATTTGCTGCCTACTGAGAAAGGAAGAGTACATCGAATTCGCTAATTCTAATGGTTATCTTGTCATTTCAAGTTACGATCAAACGCTTTTCGAATCCAAATATCTGCGAATTGGTGATGCCAATATATATAAGGCTTCATTCATATATTTTATTTATATTGATTATTAATTATTGTTCAAAGGGCTCCAATGTCTCAACAAATAAAAATGCACTGTAAGATAAAAAATAACGAAAAATACATTAAAGTCGCTTTTTACGCGGGGGATACGTGCTGCGTAAATAAAACCGCGTAAACTCCGGAATCCGCGTAAACAAAACCCGCGTAAAAAGCGACCTTAGTGTACCGTAGTCCTACGTCATGCGGCCGTGTCCTTGATACCACCCTCCTACTTCATTTTTGGATTTTGCATAAAAATGAGGACTTGGGGTATGAAATTTAAGATTTGTGGTCTGGGATTTTCAGCCGGAGACTAAGAATGTAGGTTTCAGAAATAACGATCTGGGATATAGGATGCTATCCGTGATCTAGGGCTTAGAATTTCGGATTTATAAGTTAGGGTTTGGAATTTGAGATTCAGGGACTATAATAATTATATAAAAATAATATTTTGGATTTGGAATATAGTAAAGTTTTGGGTTCATTAAGCAGACAGTATGTGAGTAGAGAAAGAACGAAAAATAAGCGAACTGGAAATATGATACAGATTTTGGAAAAATATACCGCGTCCCGTCGGGATGCGGTATATTTTTCCAAAATCTGTATCATATTTCCAGTTCGCTTATTTTTCGTTCTTTCTCTACTCACATACTGTCTGCTTAATGAACTTGCGTGTTAACGGGAAAAAGCCGTTGTTAAAAATAGAAATTCAGTTCGAAAAAAATAAAGTTTTGGGACTTAGAATTCGAACTAGGAATTTCAAGACTTGGGTTTTATATTTAAAAATGTAGAGCTACGGTGTTATATTAATGATTTACTATCCAAGCTTTAAATACTGGGATGGGGTTCTGAAAATTTCGTGTTTAGATGTTAGAGACTCAATGATTATTATTTAAGGCTTAGAATAACTGATGGGAGATTTTTGATTCTCGAGTTTTACTAAAACAGCTCCTAAATAGAAAATTAATGATTATCTACTCTATCCAAACAAACCACGAAACTCTCGGTTTGTGGCTCGAATTGCATGTCAAATGAAAGATAATAAATTGCCTCGATTAATTATTTTCCAACGTTATCAATTCCAAGTTGGTAGCACACAGTGCCACTGCTTGTGTGCGCCTAACCATGCCAGTTAGCGGACTACATTATATCCTGGCACTCTGACACACAATTTCAGCCACACCGCGCTCTATTCAACGTGAGATTTTAGCGTCAACGAGTAGACAAATGCTAGCAAACAATAACGCTCCGGTCGGTTACACGCATCACAGCGGTGATCATTTATTTCCAGAAAATTACAATCCACAGAATTAATCATCCGAAGCAACAACGAAGGATTTATCTTTTCGGTAAACAGTTGAACACATACTCGGGAAGTGCCGTGACGGGTTTATTATAGAAGAGAAGTTGAAATATAAGAGGAAAGGGCGGGGTTTTAAACATGTTGTTCCTAGTGTTATTGGAATTAATGTTGATGTTTAGATTGTACTCAGTTGAAATGAATATTTTGCTGTTCCATTTCCATTTCAGGTGACGCCAAACATATTCGAATTCATCAAATCCCCGGTGAACATCATCGACTTGGCGGCCACCCTCAGCTTCTACACCGATGTCTGCCAGCGAATGGGCGAACAAACCGGACTGCTGGAAGCCTTTTCCATTGTCCGCATATTGCGGCTTTTCAAGCTGACTCGTCACTCGCCGGGACTGCGAATCCTTATACACACCTTCAAAGCGTCGGCCCGAGAGCTGACGCTGCTGGTATTTTTTCTTGTGCTCGGAATTGTCGTCTTCGCCAGTTTGGTTTACTACGCCGAAAAATTGCAGGTGAGTACAACGGACCGGGGTCAGGGAATGGGAGATTGGTAGGATTTCAAGCGAACATTCCCAGACGGTGTGTGGCTTCTGGCAAAGTTCACACATCCGAGCATTAATCATGTGGAAGCTTACCGTGTCAAGAAAGTGGCAAGATCAATCAATCACGATTTCATGGCTTTTTATATTGAACCAAATAGCACGATTAGCCTACCCTGGGAGTGAGTGGGCGGAAATCTGGGTCGTATGTAACGGCACATGTGGGACAGTTGTTTGTTTGCAACCAATCAACGTGATTGCACAAACAACGTCAAGTCACGGGGTTTGTTTTTGAAGAAGGTAGTAAAGAAAGGGGCTTTGCACATACGCCGTGCGAATAATATGGTTGTCATTCTGATTTGGGGCAACTGAAAAACTTTTATAACACGTTGCACTACAGTATCAAAATAGATTTCATACCGTCGAGAAGAATACATCTCCTTCGCATGCAGTTTGCCAGGTTGCTACCAACAGGGCCATTAATCTTACTCTCACATGATCCTCTTGTTGCATCGCACGTTACATGTACATAATCTATCACACGGCAGACAATCGATCGAGAATAAACAATGAGTACTATCTTTATACTGATGTGTTTTATTTCCGCACTCCATTTCTCGCAAACTGCCACCCACGGAAACACGGCACACACACCCATCAGGATAATCCGGACAACCAGTTCAAAAGCATACCGCTGGGCCTCTGGTGGGCTATCGTCACCATGACCACCGTCGGATACGGAGATATGGCGCCGAAAACCTACGTCGGCATGTTTGTGGGGGCACTTTGCGCTTTGGCCGGCGTACTTACCATCGCCCTTCCCGTTCCGGTTATCGTCAGCAACTTTTCCATGTTCTACTCGCACACCCAGGTAAGTACGTCCGTTCGAGTACCGGTTCGAATCATACAATACTTGGTCAAAATTTAATCAACTCAAAGTGAGCTCAAATCGTCTTCGTTGTACAAGGGGAAAAAACCCAACGATTTTCTCGAGCGCAATCAAAATGCAATCCCACCACAGCGACGTTCGGAGTTGGAAATACAGCAACTTTTCTGCCTGACGATGGCAGACAGTTGCCGCTTCGGCATTTACGAGAAAAACTTTCCCCAAGATAAAGCTATTCACATTGTTACTGTTGCCCGTTCGGAACATTGCAATGTAATTCCGCTAGAATTTTATGATAGTGAAAACAGTTTCGACTTTATTCGGTTTCCCATTCGAAAACAAGCAGCATTCACAGCATGGACAGCAGTGCAATCTCAAAATCATCATTTGTGAGAGTGCATCCGTGCGGTTTGGTGGGGCATTACGCGCTGGAAGCGAAAGACTTTCAACATGTTTTGATTGCAAACATACTTTACGCCCGCGTGGTAGGATTTTGCATCATCATAACCATTGAAATTTATTGCTACTTGCAAATAGTTCTGTGTAATAAATCGTTAATATAATGTTATGTCCGTTTTATTATTTTGTATACAACCTTGCTATTTTTGATGGTGTAATAAACCTATGTTCGAACATCGAGAATCAAAATATTGTACTTTCGCTTTGCCTGCTGAAGTGATCCAATTTTTCATAAATGTTTTTGTTCTTCCTAGTAACGTTTATTATCCAGTTGGGTAAATTGGATTATTTTTACGATTCAAGCTCGACTCGATATGAAAATTTACACCGTTTTATAGCATACATTACCAAATACTTGCACCCGGATTGCGTTGCTGGAGATGCGCTGCTCATGTACTGATGATTTATCGATCCGAACGTAATTTTTGCTCGCCCATTGGCACGTGGCAAAATACGTGGAAACATTCGATTATTCTCGCGATTTTTCACCCCTCCACATCGCCATAAAAAGTAACAGATGATGAAGATTATTAGAAAAATTAACATCATATGCTAGACAAAGTTTTTTACTTGCTCATCTGAAACCCGTGCTGTTATTTTGTGATAAAAAATTATGAAACCAAATCCTTGCCTAGCAAGTTTTTTAAGCTCTCGGATTATGAGTTTGCAGGTGGTTTACGGTGAAAATTTCCCATTTCCATCTTAGTCATGCCGTCGCTACTCAGCCGTACACCGACGTGCGGTGTGTTAATGACTCGCAACGAGAAAAGAAACTTTTACAAGGATAATCCTTCCTTCGGCAGGTAGATCCTCCTTGGAACATCGTAAAAACTTTTTTCCCCTCTGTCTTACTCGGATGCAGGCTTTGTTCGTGGGATAATCTTGGGAGAAAATTTACACAATCAAAAACTATTCTTCAACAATTATGTAATTTTCTTCACTTTAAGAATCTGATAGCTGCAGGCTTTTGACGTAGGACTACGTCTAACCGCACTATATCGAGATACATTCTGCGGAAACTAAAACCAAGGTGTAACGTTGGAATGAAAGATTTCAAACGGTAATACTGATGTAACCACATGATGGATTACAATAATCAATATGTCGTTGGATTGATAAAATGATGGACAATTTTGTGATTCCTCAGTTATCATTATCATTTCATTGTTAATCAGTGAAAATTTCATAAAAATTTCAAGGTCGAATTTTCACGAACAATGTACCAATCACATGCGAGTACGCCTGGCACAGACTTCATGAGTAGACACCAACTGCCTGCTGTGATATCCTGTATAGCAGTGGCAAAAAAAATTGACAGAATCTCCCCGTCCCAATAGGTCAACTTATGTTAGCTTCCATGAGCCTAGACTATTTTGATGTCTTGAAAGTGAAGCTTTTTCGGAAAGTTCGTAACCACCTCCACTATCAGACAGTTTTACGTTCTGCTGTTAGAATGTTATTAAAACTGATGTCTTGAAGGAGAACATGCTGGCACAGGCAACAGTACTGCACCGAGCAATGTATGAATAGAGCGCTGGTCACTCATCGTCTATCAGTACAGTATTACTCGATATTTATTTGTATGCAGCCAAGCCAAGTGAAGACTACATTGCCGCTGTCGACGTACAGTGGGGCGTGTTGGGTTAACGCGCAGGTATCGTTTTGCGATCTGGAACACAATCGAATTGCCGTTTGAATTGTCTTCTTCTTCTTCTTCTTGTTTCGTATAGTAGCAAATATCAGAATTCAATATGATTATTCGGGTGCCGCAAAATACGCTGCGTCACCAGGGACAACAAAATTCTGTACGTGTCGGTGGAAGTAGATAGCAGGGTATATAAATTAGGTTCGTTGTACAGATAAAATGCGTTGTTTATTTTTGAACTCTACACTTTGATTTTCTCATGTCCATTTTAAATTTTCTGTGAATATACATTTTTGTTTATAAACTGTAATTCTTTCTCGTTATTTTTTCCACGAACTCTCTTTGCCGCTTGGTGATCGGAGAGTGAGCCATCTTTCACAAGACAAATAAATATTGTTTAATTTCTACTAAATCGTACTCAATTTAGGTCTGTATAGAAGCTTGCATTTTTGCGTATTGAAGAAAATTGACTGTATCAGAACGAATGGTATTCATCAATATCGAAGAGAATATAAAACAAATAATCAAAATACAGACCCTATTCGATTTTGCCAAACACGACACGGCAGAATTTTTCTGTTGTCAAGATTGAACCATGCCAAAAATGAACGGTTCTCTTTTCATGACTTTTTTCATAGATATTTCTACCAATGAACTTGTTTTAGTTCCAAGTCGTTTGAGGTGTCGCTTTATGAATTAAGGCTGACGACCTAGATACTTGATATTACTACCCGAGTAATTAGAGGCTTAGTACTGCTTAGATCATGATCATTATATTACCGGCACATGTTGCGGTCATATTCCACTAACCGTTTTCCGATTCCGGTCATCCGCTTCGGCAACATAAAGAGCCAAAATACCCTTCTTTTGGAGGATGTTGAGCTTGAATTGGTTGAAATAATCAAGAAAACTAAGAAATGTGATTTGACATAATCGCTCGTTTTTGGCACATGTGTGCCAAAATCGAACCGTGCCAAAATTTAAACGAGCTCAAATCAAACAGAGCCTCAAAGGGAAGAATAAAACTATCATAGTCCTACGTCAACTATGCGGTCGTGTCTTGGATACTACCCTCCTACTGTTTTTTCTTCTAGAGGGAAAAGTTGAACTCTAAATCTCAAGCGATTTTAGAGTAAGTGTTTCTCAATGAGAAATTGTTATCTTGTGCTTAAGTAAGCTGTGTTTATAAAAAAAAGCAATTTTTTCAATGTTGTTTAGAAATAAACCACCAGTTCAATTGATTATATAGTATTGATGATGATGATGATGATGGTCCCACCTCATACCCCTACATCGGTTTGAGCTGGACGATTTATCTATATGAGATATTTTTAAAAACATCCAGTTGGCAAACAAATAACGGACTGGTTATTAATTTCAGACATAGTAACCCTTCAAATGAATACCAATAATTAAAAAAAAAATGACGGATTTCCAATCCAAGGCTCATCCAAAACGTTTCCAACCCGAAAATTATCTGGACTTGATTAGGAATTGAACCTAATGTTTAAGAGCGTGCACTAATCAGAATTGGTTCTAGATAACGATCTAGAACTACGAGAGAGATCCAATGATACTATAGTTCTCGATAACGAGCTTTACAGATCACAGGCAAACTCAAGCCTTTTCAGTTTTCGCTCCAAACCCTATTTTAAATTGTGAAAACAGATGAATTGTTAAAAAGAAAGTGAAATAATTTAGAAAATATTACAAGCCAAAAAGCAATTTGTCAACCCGATATGCTTTTTGTTTCCATTTCAGGGGTTTAAACCTGATGTACTCATATCAAGATTGTCTATGTCAGTCTCCGCGCGCGTCACTCAAACATGTGTAGCCGACTCTTTTTTTTTTACTCTACTATTTAATATTATAAAACTATATTCAAACAAAAAATCCATCATCATCAATGAACATAATAACTTAATGTACCAAATAAATTAAAAAAAAAAAAATATTTCAATTTTAGAATCTTCTTTATAAATTTACAAAAAATCTATGCTGTCTACAAAACAGACTTTATGTGTGAAATACAAAGCCGTTTAAACTCTGCCATTGTTGCTGCACGTTTTACTTGCCTGGGCATCGAATTGAAAAAGTTTATTCCTTTGTACAACAGAGAGTTCTGTGATCTTCCAAAAAGAAAATTTGGTGTTCTGGCATCTTCCGCGTTTCTAGTGTTTTACCTGTGCAAATCTCTTCCTCTATCCTCTATCCGGTCACACAAATATCGAGGCAACATATTATTAAAAATTTTATATAGAAACACCATTGTCAAAAAATATACTCTTTGCTTCACAGAAAGCCATCGCAATGCGTCCAGCATAAAACTCGAGGAAGTGTATCTATTACATTTTAATATTAATCGCATAATTCTATTTTGTAAACGTTGCAATCTCAATATTTGCGTATTGTTTGCCAGGAAAAAAATGGATGAGCAGAAATCTATATGTGGTGAAATAATTGACTTGTACAACTGAATTTTACTTCTAATAGTCAATTCATCTTTTAATCGGTTTAAGACAAAGTATTTTCTGGCCATTTTTTTGATGACATTATCAATGTGAGACTTAAAAGTTAATCTGTCATCAATAATTACTCCAAGATACTTTATTTCATTTACGCGATCAATCGTCTCACCATCAATTTCAATATTTACGTCTAGTCTGGAGTTGGCTGAAGAAATTATCAAGTACTTTGTTTTACTAATGTTTAACTTTAGTTGCTTAAATTTTAACCAATTCGCTAGATAATGTAAATCTTGGTTTAGAAGTGCTACAACATCAAGCGGATGCTTCGCTGCAATGAACAGAACAGTGTCATCAGCGAATAAATTAATATCACAGAACCGTAAAACTCGCTTCATGTCATTAATGTAAATAATGAATAAAATGGGCCCTAGAACACTTCCTTGCAGTACACAAGTGTATTAGCAATGGAATCCGAATCAAAATCGTTAAAACGAGTCTTCTGAGTTCTAGCACACAAATAGCTTTCAAACCATTTGTATGCTGTCCCTACGATACCAAAGCGCTCCAATGTTTGTAACAATAAGGGCCTAGAAATTGTTTCAAAAGCGCGTTTTAGATCCAAAACACCGCAAAAATAGTTTCTTTAGCCTTGATTTTTTCTTTCCATTTTGCTAACACCAGATTCAAAGCAGACTCACAAGAGTGACCCTCTCGATAACCTGATTGATCTGGGATTAGCAAGTTATTACTATTTAAATAATTCATCAGCTGGCCTTTTACAACAAGTTCTAATATTTTCTCTAATGTGTGCAACATGTTAATGGGACGGAACTCTTCGGCTTTATTCGTCCCAGTAATATTGGGGATAGGAACCACAAGAGATTCCTTCCAAACTTCAGGCACGTGCCCCGTTTGTAATGATTCATTAACAAGGTACAGCAAGTCGTGTCCAATAACATAAAAGCAATCTTGTATTACTTTTCCGTTGACATTGACGATACCAGCCGATCTTTCCAAAGAAAAACAAATATCTTTCAACTCTGCAAAAGTAATAGGATGAAAACCATCAAAGCTACAGTTATTATTGATCGGCTGTATTATCTCGTCCGGTTCATTGACCAAATCAATGCTTTGATTGATCGATTGAACACTATCAACGAAATAATTGTTGAATTTCTCTGCTATTACTCGCGCTGATTGTTCTCTCAAACCGTCAAATGTTATGGATTGCGGAAAACGATCTTTATTTTTCATTAATGTTTTTAATATTTTCCATAACTCTTTGCTGTTATTTTGATGTTGATCGATCTTTCTCTGTATATATTCACAACGGGCCTTTCAAGGCGCGTGAATATAAAATTTTTTCACTACACTTTTCACTTTTTATTCACTTTCACTATTTAATTCTATCACTTTTCACTTTTCACTTGCAAATACGTATTTCGGCACTGACATAGTGCCTTCGTCAGTGCTTATTTGGTCAGTGGAGAAAATAGCGAAACCCCAAGAATTTTATACCTAATTAGGTAAACGACTGGGGCAAATTTTAACTCAGAAAACGTTAACAACTTGAGTTAGGTAGAGAAATGTGCGGCCTGGTGATCCATGCCTTGTCGGGGAGTTTTCGGTAGAAATTTAAAAAGCCAAGAGAAATGATTACCCTGATCTCTGTTAAGGAGGGTAGCTGGGTTTTGTTTGAATATTTCTAAACTTTCTGCGACATCTAACTTCCAAGGGGATGTTACTGATCGAACTAAACTAATGTTGTCGGTAGTCATAGCGTGATCTTCATGAAATATATGTTCGGCTATTTTGGATCTGAAATGGTGAGTAATTCCTTTTTCTGAGTCTTTCTTACCCTTTACAAGTTCTGAAGTATGTTCCTTAAACCGGATGTCTGAATTTTTTTTTGTTTGGCCAATGTAAACTTTATCACAATGTGGACATGCAACTTTATAAACACCCGCCCTATGTAATTTGTCAATAGTGTCTTTAGTAGACCCCAACTTTGTTTTCCTTTGATTATTTCTACTACTGTAGATAATATCGATACCAAATTTTCTAAATTTTTTACGAGATGCGAGATAATGGCTTCTTTTGATGTCACAGCACTTTTTCCGAGTGTTCCAGTTAAAAAGGGGCTATAAATCTTTTGGAAGATTGGCTTCTTTCCCAACAATGTGACAACCCTTGGAAAACTAAAGTACGCAGTTATTTGAAGTTAACTCGACTCTGCATGGAAGACAATTATTTTTCATTTCGTGGGAAATTTTACAAACAAACAAAAGGAGCACCGATGGGGAATCCTCTTTCACCTTTCTTATGTGAGCTTTTTATGGCACATTTGGAAAATAAACTAAATGAAAAAGACTGCTTACCAGATCGTTGGTGGAGGTATGTTGATGATATTTTTTGTATTTTACAACAGGGGGACTTGGAAAGTTTTTTGGGAATTTTGAATGGTCTTCATAAAAATATCCAGTTCCCTTTGGAAATTGAACAAAACAACAGGCTTTCATTTTTAGATGTAGTCGTTGTTAAAAACTCCAACCACTTTGATCACAACCATATGATCCACCGTATGGAATCTTTGCCTCTCAGTAATGAAGGTAAGAAAAACGAAATGGAATATATTTTTGATATTGGTGAGCAGAATGGATATAACAGAAGAACCATACAAGCCATTTATGACAAAAAGAAACGAATCCAACATAGGAAATCTCACACAACACTCACTGCGCTAACAGAAGATCGGAAAAGAGTAGTGGTTGAATATGACGTCAGTTTCACTCGTCAACTTCGTAAAAAATTTAGAAAATTTGGTATCGATATTATCTACAGTAGTAGAAATAATCAAATGAAAACAAAGTTGGGGTCTACTAAAGACACTATTGACAAATTACATAGGGCGGGTGTTTATAAAGTTGCATGTCCACATTGTGATAACGTTTAAATTGGCCAAACAAAAAGAAATTTAGACATCCGGTTTAAAGAACATACTTCAGAACTTGTAAAGGCTAAGAAAGACTCAGAAAAAGGAATTACTCACCATTTCAGATCCAAAATAGCCGAACATATATTTCATGAAGTTCACGCTATGACTACCGACAACATTAGTTTAGTTCGATCAGTAACATCCCCTTGGAAGTTAGATGTCGCAGAAAGTTTAGAAATATTCAAACAAAACCCAGCTACCCTCCTTAACAGAGATCAGGGTAATCATTTCTCTTGGCTTTTTAAATTTCTACCGAAAACTCCCCGACAAGGCATGGATCACCAGGCCGCACATTTCTCTACCTAACTAAAGTTGTTTACGTTTTCTGAGTTAAAATTTGCCCCAGTCGTTTACCTAATTAGGTATAAAATTCTTGGGGTTTCGCTATTTTCTCCACAGTCCAAATAAGCACTGACGAAGGCACTATGTAAGTGCCGAAATACGTATTTGCAAGTGAAAAGTGATAGAATTAAATAGTGAAAGTGAATAAAAAGTGAAAAGTGTAGTGAATTTTTTTACTACAAACAGCTAGAAATATAGAAGAGAAACATTTCCCTCTTTCTCCTTTTTGCGATAGATAGTACCTTTTTCGTCCTGTCATTCAAGATAATACGAAAAAAGTTGAAAAATAATACAAAATACCAATATGTAGCCTTGGAAAAGGCGAATGTGAACTACCTTTCAGGAACAAACCACAAGTTTTAGAGTTAGAGGCAGTCAAAAATCAATTCACAAGCAACCGAAAATGCTACCAACCTGTCGAATAGCTTAGGCAGCACTAATTTTATTTGAGCAGTTTATCTGTCAAATGTACCTGTTGTTAAAGATTGAAAAGTTTAATCCGCTTTTACCAGTGTCACCCAGTGTTGTTAGTCTCGCTCAGACTTCCTGTGCACGCGCTTTTTTCTCAAGCGACGAGAGAAATCTTTCTCTCGCTCGTAGAATTTCCATGTACGTGCGACGAGACGAGACAACGTCACATTTGCAGGTTGCTCTTTCGCTTCTCTTTCGGTTCGGATTGCGATGCGCAAGCGATGTTTCGTCGCACTATGAATTGAGCGAGACGCCTGTACTGTACATACATGATACAGCTCGTGCGCCAGAGCTCGTGAGACTTTCTCGTGTACCAGGCTCAAAGTAATACTTATTTTGTGCTGTTCTGTTAGGGAAAATCAATTTTATTCGATTTAAATGGAACTTTGCACTCGTGTTTGACTTGGCAAACTGTGTATTTTTTTTTAAACTTTTTGGGCCAGAGTGAATTGTTAATGAACACTTGATTTTGGTTGGCAAAAAATAAAGCTAAATAGTAAATTTTTTTCAAAGCAACCCACGGAGTGGTCTAAACACGAAAAACCGTGATCGTTTTAGATTCGACTGTGAAATCTTGATTGTATGTACCCAGTGTCTTCAGCAAGTTTATTCCATATAACAAGGCCTTTGTTTTGGCATTTTCGATTTTTTTATCTATTCCCCTAGTAGTTCGATATAAAAACTATTTTTTCTAATTTTCAAAATACCAGATTGCTTTCTTCAGCAAAGTTGTAGGAAAATATATAAGAAAAAGAGTTGCTGAACACTGTAATCTTCTAACTGTACGTCTGATATGACGAAGCAGAGTTTTACGAGGAACACTCCTCAAAATTAATTTTTCGGCCATAACTTTTTCTGTAATCGACGAAACAATTCAAAAAGTTCTAAGATTTTGTTCATTCTGCTAAACCTTTCATTTTTGTAGAATATATTGGTTTGCTATTTTTATTTGTTGTAAAGATATTTCTAGTTTTTTTGCTGAAAATAACCATATTTTGAGTCCATATTGCTCCGAAGGTTGCAGATAGTAGCAAACCAGACTGTATGCATTTGAAAGTTTGTCAAGAGAAATGCATTACTCATAAGAGTTAAACTGTTTCTAGTTGTATCCAACCGAGTATTGAATGAAAGGAAAACTCCCCTCAAAATTAGTTTTTTGTCCATTACTTTTTCTGTAATGTTTCGACGATTCTAAGATGTTCTAAGATTTTGTTCATTCTGCTAAACCTTATAAACAAATGCTTTGACAACAAAAGCTAGTCGAACTTTTTGATTGAAAATGTTTACTAACACCTCTTAAAATCATAAACTTTTTTATTTCTTGGAAAATTACATCTGGTTTTCTTCCGTTTTTAAATCATTTTTAATAAATACTTCACATAGTTAAATATTAGGAATAAAATTTTGAGTCATGAATAAAAAAGTCCCCGTCGTGCTTAAAGATGCTCTGAAGCACCATTTCAAATTTAACTTTTTTCTTTAAAAAGCAATATTTTACACTCCCTTTAATTGGTCTACAAAGTATTTTGCTTTAATTAACCCGAAAGTATTTTTAAATCATGTGAACGGGAAAGGGTTACAAAATCGGTTTTCTCAGTTCTTTTTCTCAAAATAAGTTATTTAGATAGACATTTTAGTCCAAAAAGTGCGATGCCCGCCCCCACCTCATGCCCGCCCCGCCTCATGAGAGCATGAATGTTTTGCAAAATGTTTAATTTGATTTTTTTTATAAAACTTTACCTTCAAAAAAAATTTTTAAATTTCATTCCACCATCCTGAAATTTAAACCAGAAAATTTGTTATAACTTCGGATTTCATCGAAAAGAAAATGAGAAAAAAAATTAACTTTTAATTTTTGTTTGTCAATTAAGATAAGGTGTTTGTTTATAATTTATTTTGACCAAAAATGTTTTTTTCGCGGTGTGTTTTTTTTAAGCATCAGGGGCCATCCATATACCACGTGGACAGCTTTGTGTGGGGGGGGGGTTGGCTATTGTCCACGGTTCATACAATTTTTTTAGAATTTATACGAGCAGTTGTCCACGGAGGGGAGGGGGGGGGTCAAAATCATTAAAAATCTGTACACGTGGTATGTGGATGGCCCCTTATTAGTTCCCTGCAATTCATTCTCTGACAGTTCATTTTGTACAACTGAAGGATTCTGTGCTACAATGCTTTGAATCAAACATATACCAAAATACTTATGTTCTTTTAAAAAAATCTGTCTGCAAAAATTGCCCGCCCGCGAAAAATATTCAGTTTGTTAAGTCAGGTATGTGTGCTGAGATTCAGCCAAATCAAAAATGGTAGATATTCGATGATGATAGGTCATTTGGCATGATAACACCCAGGACTCAAATTGACGCAGACTATCTTTCTAGGATTAACACTCCGCATTTGACGAATCGAACGTCGAAATGGTTCAAATTCATTCATCAATCCCATGTTGCACGTTACAAAACATATATTTACTAGATAATATAATACCGTAGCATTGAATTGCATTTTCGTCTCCGGTATCGAAAGCATCATGTATCAGCGACATGATTCGAGCAACGCGTCTCCCACAGTTACCCAAAGATTTGTGTCTTCGATACTGTATGAGCCCTTAGACCCTTCTGGAGGTGCATTAGTTGGAAAATTTCATAAAACAATATCACTAAGGGGCCATCCACATACCACGTGGACAGATTTTTAACGATTTTCCTCCCATATCTAAAAAAAATGTATGGACCGTGGACATTACCCAAACCCCCCCCCCCCCCTCAAAGCTGTCCACGTGGTATGTGGATGGCCCCTAAGATTATAACAAAAGTTCACATCGTTGCAAAAGGTAATATTCCCCTAACAGCAAAAAAAGATCAGATTACTATAAATACGAGTATATATAGTCGCACTAGAGTTAATGTGGCTTTAGAATCATATATCTGATTTGCAATATCTATACCTTATTTGAAAATTCTATCGAACACTTCTACCCCCAACATGTATTGAAAAATATAAAATTGATTATATTGGTTTAGTGGTTCTGTTATTTTTAACTCCCGAAAGGCTTGTACTCGAATTAAAAATCACATCTAATCTTATAAGTACAAAACTGAATATGATTTTCTTTGGAATGGTTTCTATTATATAATAGTCAATGACATCTTAAACGACGACAGAAACTCACAGCATCTCCACGTTAACCAACATAACACTCTGCATCTAATATATTTGTTTCAGTTAAAAATACTATGCATTTTTATACCGTTCGCAAAGAAAATAATAATATATACAGTCAGGTTTTTTTTTACGCGAAGGATACGTACCTCGTAAAAAAACCGCGTTAATTCAAAAATCCGCGTAAAAAAAAACCGCGCTAATTCAAAAATCCGCGTAAAAAAACCGCGCTAATTCAAAAATCCGCGTAAAAAAAACGCGTAAAAAAAACCGCGTTAATTCAAAAATCCGCGTAAAAAAACACGTTTTTTTAAATCCGTGTAAAGTAGTCCAGCAAGAGGGCTTTAGAAAAAACCCGAGACGCTCTAGTACCAATATTTAAAATTGTCCTCTTTGACGGTCATTCCGGATCTTTCGGTGGCCGGAGAGTATTTTTTGGACTTAGTCTTTTACTAGATAAACACTTAAACGTTTCTGGTTCCAAACCCACGTTAATTCGGAAATTCGTGAAAATTTTTTTGAATTAGCGCGGTATCGCGTAAAAAAAACCGCGTTAATTCAAAAATCCGCGTAAAAAAGCCGCGTTTATTCGAAAATCCGCGTAAAAAAACCGCGGTAATTCAAAAATCCGCGTAAAAAACCTCGTAAAAAAACGCGTTAAAAAAAAGCTTACTGTAAATATGGTAACAAAACGTTCTTCATTATTGTTAACAAAAGTCGGATTAATCAACATATGAATTGATAAAAAAATGAATAAGTTTACACACCATTCATTATTCAAACGGTGCTCTGACGAAAGCTCCTATAACACCGTAAATAAGAAATCACATAAAATCTCCTGCCTTCATCCCTCTGGGCAGAATCAATTTCTTCCTTGCGCCATCAGCGCAAAGCAATATGTGAAACTAGCTCGCGAGACGAGCTCACGAGAATTTGCGCGCAAGCTGTCTCGTGTGCGCAACGCCCATGCACCGCGCTCGTTACGTTGAGAGACGAGATATCTTCGTGTACGTCGCAAAAGAAATTCCATGCGACGAGACATGGCTCGTACGTATTACAAGTTCTCTCGCTAGCATGTGGCGCACAGCACAAAACGACAGAATGAGAAACGAGACTTGTAGCGCAAAGCGCGTTGTCTCTTTTTTGTACGAGCGAGATTTCAGGAAGTCTGGTCTGGTCTGGTCCGACTCTCGCTCGTAAGCAGCATGCAACACCTCATGTGAGGTTCTCGGTGCCGCCGCTTTTACACAGTAGATAATTCTCTATTCAAGCTATTTCTCGTTCTTTCTCGCTTTCTTTCTTGCTCGCATTTACTCCCGAGATTATATGCACACACTCCTGTCTACTATCCTCGTGTGTACTCGTGTGTACCTACTCCCTAACTCGCGAGATCGACCAGCCGAAGACAATTGTTTCAAGATGCTTTGCGATGGTTGCAGAGGGACAAAAAATAATAGGGTATCGGACTACTTCGGCAGCGGTTCGCTTCGACTGGTTTTGCATTAGACTGCTGTAAAAAACTTACCGAGGCAGTCCGATGCCCTACACGTTGCCCCACTGTCGGCTGTCGGTGCATGTCGGGAAGACAGCATTTTCGTTTTCGAGCACAGTTTTTCAAGCACTCCTCCTAATCAAGCAACTTTAATCGAGTACTCCTACTCACTGGCAGGAACTCGCGTACTCTTTTACGGTAGCTGAGTAGCAATTCGAAAGAGTATGTTCGTGTCGGTGCGTGCTTGCTGCTGCTCGGGAAATGCATGAAGAAGAAAGAGTATCTCCAAAGCGTGTAGCAAAAGACTTGAGAAACGTAGCATATGTCTCGTTTTCAAGCAGAAAGGAAAAGCAGGGTTTTGCTTTTCGCTCGATTTGCAACGCTGGTTTCACCAGATTACTATATTTTCAACTTCATTATTTTTGTCAGTTTAATTATGTTTTACAGTTTAATTTTTAACCAGTTAGGTCGATTTCACGAATTTTAACAACTCTTACATCAATTTTACTAATTTTAAACATTTTATCAATTCTGCGAATTTTACAAAATTCACGAAACTCAACAATTTCATCAATCTCGTTTTCCATTCAATTTTACTAATTTATTTTAGTTTCACCAACCTTACTTATTCAATCAGTTTAATTCACCAATTTCCACAACATAACCAATTACACGTCAACCCAACCAGTTTTTTTCAGTGTGAGACCTGGAAGTCAATGTTCTTCTATATTTTTCAATGAGCATTTAGAGAATTTCCTGAAAGAAATCTATTGGAAAATTTAGAAAATCTATACCGAGCGTCTTAGCAGAGTGATTTAAGAAATCAAAGAAATAGTTATCGGTTTCCGTTATACTCTACCAGATTTTTTTTTTTTTTTTTTGAAATAAGAATTGAAAATCAGTCCGCGCAAATATATATTTCGACTGTGACATACAGTCTTTCTCAGTGCTTATCATTCACCTCCTCCGCCCCGTTAATATTTTACGGAAATTAAACGTAGCTGAAAGTTTAGAAATTTATAAACAACACTCATGCACGCTTCTCAACAAAGACGCAGGTAATCACCCCTCATGGCTATTCAATCGGCTTCCCAAAAACCCCAGACATGGTACAATAAACAATCGACCGTATAATTCCCTACCTATTCTAATTAAGAGTGCTAAATTTTCATTTTTACCTACTACAAATAAAAAAAAACAGGATTTACGCTTTGCTCTTTACCAGTCCACATAAACACTGAGGAAGACTGTATGTCACAGTCGAAATATATATTTGCGCGGGCTGAATTTAAAATTTAATTTCCAAAAACAAAATTTTCTAGTAGAGTATAACGGAAACCGACAACTATTTTTTTGAATCTATTGGCAACTGTTTTTGACTCTTATCATTATTATTTATAATTTTTATAACTTTTAGAACTTACTAGTTGAACGTTCCCGGCGATGCTCGGGATAAAAAGTTTCAAAATTAGGAAACATTTTTTATAATTCATTGCATTATTAGCACAACTCTCTTTAAAAATATTTCACATCTTATACGTCCATCATCCCTTTAAGTACTTTAACATTCTGAGAACGCATAGAACGGAAATACCCATATTGGATTGTATTTTGTGATTTGGGGGTGTTTTACAGAAACTGGAAGTCGCCATTTCGGATTTCAAAATGACGTATGGAGTTCGGAAATTTGGGAAGTATTGTAATGGTTGGCCAAATACCGCTTTAGATTATTTTCCTGAAATCAGAAGTCGTTATTTTGGAAAATGTTATGTGGGGTCATCCTAGTTTCGAATATACCACATTCGGTGATAACCGGATATTCGTCAATCGTTCACAGTAAAACCTCTTTTTATATAACTTTTAGAAGAAAGGAATCAACGTAAGAAGAATTTAGCGTGACCATTCATGCTTAGTTCTCTTCTATAATCATATTCAAAGATATAACATGTGAATTTTTATAACGAAAATGTTTGTTGGTGTCCAAGGAACACGTCTGAAAAGAAGTTAACGTTTTAATCCACATAATTCGTGGAAATAAAAAAAAAAAAAGATTAAACCAATGAAATGCGACCTTTCTTCCAGCCAAATGTCACAAAATCTAGTTTTGGTAAAAGTAAAAAGTATTTCGAATCCCGTAATGTGTTACTATTCACAAAACTACAAAAACATCAGAAATGTATTTTTTTTCTGCTCGACTCGCACCAAATTAAAACATAAATTCTTCTGCTAGAAAATATTTGTAGATGTTGAAAGGAACAACGAACATTTTATTGAAAAAATTAAAGGGTATGTGCTTGAGTGCACAAACGTAGGCTTGCCGTGACACTATGGTGGGTGTAAAGATTTAATTCTGCCATATCCATAGTATATAACACACCAAACGTACAAATACCATACACGGTAATCTATGAACATTTTACAAAAAAAAAAATCACATACACCTGTCATAAACCACAACATACAAATACCAATACCCACATGAACAGCCCATAAATGCATAACAGTCCCATGCAATTTCTTATCACTTTTTTCTTAAACCTCAAAAACTTCTTCACATACCCGGTGCTCTCAAAAAATCGCAAGAAAAAGCTTTTTGCTGCTAAATTGATTAGAAAAATATGAATTTTGGTCAGTCCCATGTTACAAATAAACGCAAAACAAGCTCAGTGCTGAAAATAACTCGCATAAAGTTTTTTTTCTTCATCTATAATTTATTTAACACGGCACAAATATAATTTAATGTTTAACGGCGCCAATTATATCTGGTACCTTACTTTCTAAAGTATCTTAATACTAAAAGCAAATTTTTTATCCTCGCTGCCGACTACGAGCTGAAACTAAATCTAACTCAAAGGTAGAATGTTTTGCATTAAATCGCATAAAGTTTTGGTCACTATCATAGAAATACCAATTGAAGTACTTATAAGAAAAATAATTTACTTGTTGCCTATACAAGTATTCTGTCATGAATATATTTACCTCGGATAAATGCGACACATATGTTATACACACATACACGTAATACACACACACACACACACACACACACTTACTTACACACACACACGCACACTTACATACACACACACACACTTACATACACACACACACTTACATACACACACGCACACACACACACACACACACACTTACATAAACACACACACACACACACACACACACACTTACATACCACACTTACATACACACCCACACACTTACATACACACACATACACATACACACACATACACATACACATACACACACATACACATACACACACATACACATACACGTTGAATACACATACACACACGTTGAATACACATACACACACGTTACTTACACATACAAACACGTTACTTACACATACACACACGCCACTCACACATACACACACACGCCACTTACTCATACACACACGCTATTCACACACCCACACCTATCCAACGGCTTCCCAGTGCCGTACACGTCCAATTTCGGGCTGTATTTCACAACGATATCTGAATTAGATTACCACTGGTGGGGTCCAACTTAGATCGAAAGGAAGCCGAACTGTTCGCCTTGACGGTCGACCAGGGAATGATCTTCTCTCAACACGGAATGTCCTTTTATAGCGTCACTCAGTGTGGGGAACTTGGGTGATTGGGGGAAGAACCAATCACGTGGAAGCATCTCTGCTTTTTTCTTCGTCGCTTACGTTGGGTGATGAATGCGATGCCAATTGGCTGGCATTGCTATCCAATGACTGAATGCGTGAAAGCATTTCGTCTATGTTTTTGAAGTCTGCGTTAGGGAAATATACCAATCGTATAAAAAATGTATGTGGATATTCGACCTCCAAACTTTTCCGCAATTTTCACGGAGTAATAAGAAAATGGTAACTAAAATTATCATGTTATACAAATCTTGTATATTTTAGCTTTCCAACGGTATATTAACTATTGACATCGGAACAGTTGTTATCATCTAAAATCTTCCATTCCGCCAACCAAAAACGTTACATGTTCAATACAGTTTTCACAGAATGTACCTTAGTATAGTGAAGAAAGACGTAGTCCCACGTCAAAAAAACAAATTTAATTTGCACGCAAATTGAGCTCATGCTCAAAAAGTCAAAATTTTGCATCTATCATATGTATAAAAAAAAATTTCAAAAAGAGTATTTTAATGTGTTTTTCTATATGCAGAAAATCATTTTCAAACATACGTAGTTTTCAAAGTAATATCTCAACTTTTAGCAATAAGATACCCATTATTTTTCCTCAAATGTCTTTCCTGAACATTAACAAACATTTCAATGAAGAACAATTACATATCATAGCTTTGAATTTCGATTTAGAGGCAAATTGGGTTCAAATATTCATGATTTTGCTTGTTTAACGTATTGTTGTGAATATTTCAAATTTCAGTAATCAAAAATCTGTTATTTTTACTCAAAAGTCTTTCCTGAACATAAACAAACGTTTCAATAGAAAAAATCATATATCATAGCTTTAAATTTGGATTTAGAGACAAATTGAGCCAAAATATTCATGATATTGCATGTTTTTCTTAGTTTTGTGAATAATATCTCTTTTTTCAGTTATCAGATTACTATTGTTTCTTCTCGAATGTCATTCCAGAATAACAACGAACATTTTATTCAAAAAAATCACGTGACATCGCTTTGAATTTCGATTTAGAGACAAATTGAGCTTAAAAAATTATGGTATTGCATTTTTCATGTGGTTTTATGGCAAATATTTAAATTTCAAATAATCAAATACCTATTATTTTTGCCTCAAATATCTTTCCTAAGCACAACGAACATTTTATTATAGTAAAAATCACATCACTGCTTCGAGTTTTGATTTAGAGGCAATTTCAGCATAAAATTCATGATTTTGCATGTTCCACGTAGTTTTGTGAATAATATCTCAATCAGATACTAATTATTTATCCTCAAATGTCTTTTCTGAACATTAACAAACATTTTAGTGAAAAAAGAATCATATGTCATCGCTTTTAATTTTGATTTAGAGGCAAATTTAGCACAGAAAGTCATAATTTTGCATGTTTTACGTAGTTTTGTGAATGATATCTCAAGTTTTAGTAATTAGATACCTATTGTTTTTTCTCAAATGTCTTTCCGAGACATCAACAAACATTTTAATGAAAAAAGAATCACCTGTCATCACTTTGAATTTTGATTTGGAGACGAATTAACTATAAAAAGTCATTATTTTGCATGTTTTACGTAGTTTTGTGAATAATATCTCAAGTTTTAGTGATCAGATACTAATTATTTTTACTCAAATGTCTTTCCTGAACATTAACAAACATTTTAGTGACAAAAGAATCATATGTCATCGCTTTGAATTTTGATTCAGAGGCAAATTTAGCACAGAACGTCATAAATTTGCATTTTTTACGTAGTTTTGTGAATAATATCTCAAGTTTTAGCAATTAGATACCTATTATTTTTTCTCAAATGTCTTTCCTGAACATCAGCGAACATTTCCATGTTAAAAAACCTACTGTCACCGCTTATGATTTTTGATTTAGAACGGTTCAAAATGTACTGTACACCTCAGCGACTGAGGGAATAATATCAATAAGATCAAGCGTTACGGAATTCCATTTTTATATAGTAGATAAGCTATTTTTATAACCTGTATTTAATTCTGAAAGAGCGCCGCCAATATCTTGTCGAGTTGGTACGGAATCCGTCATATTACCATTTTCACCAATTACGCTAATGTTACCAATATTAGCCAAGCTGAGCTTCAAAACATGCTCACCAATCCGAAGGGGAGCTAACATCAACATCACGAGCCCCTCTACATCCTACACCGCAATAACATGCCAAAATTTCCTGTCATACTGTGGCGACTTCCTTGCTCAACTCGTTTTCACGAACCAGCGATAAGTAGGCAGAGAGCAAAAACACACTCTCTTATATTTTCACCTTGCGGGTGGCAGTCACCCGTAAACCGAAGGCGGGCAAATTTGATGTACATTTATCGCCACCGAAAGTGTTGCTGGCAGGTTGGCGCAACCCAAAGTAAAGAAAACTTTTTCTGTTTGACTTGATGGATGAAAATTCACGCGCACTAGAGTTGACGGTGAGGAAAATCGTTCCTCCACCTCCCCATCCCCAGGGAATGCTTTTAACGGCTTTGAAATGTTTACTTTTTTCCGACCAAAGATTGCTGAACTTTTTTATGATACGTATGTCGAGCCTCTAAATATTTCTTTTTAATTTTGCTTTTGAATAATAAAGCAATTGTGAACGGCTGCTACAACGCTGATAATTGGTTGAGTGTCGCTTAAACTTTTCGTGTATTACCGACGGAAGTGTACAACTTTTAATGGATAAGTTTAATTGCTGTATCTAGAGCTCGAATTACTAGGAAGTGTAATTGTGCAGACACACGGCCTGGGGAATCGACAGTGGCAAACATTGTAACTGTAAAATGTTGGTGATAATGCAGTTGCCAGAATTCCAAAAAAAATAAAGTCGAAGTCATAAAAAAGTTCGCGAGCTGACTTTATTACATTTGAGACCGTGACTTTTACCCAAGCCGAATTTACAATTAACCCTCCTTTTCAGATGGATAAGGCACACAGATTGCAGTCATTCGGTTCTTTTCATGTTACACATCTACACGTAGCCAGTTTCAATCAGTTACATATTTTGTTTCTTCCCACAGGCCCGTTCGAAACTGCCAAAGAAGCGTCGGCGAGTTTTACCTGTAGAGCAACCGAGACGCAAGCGGGAGAACTGCGCGGCCAACCGGAGGGTGAACGCGATGAAACATCAACACACCCACCCGACACACCCGGCCATCTTTAAGGACGCTTTCGGAGGAGCGAAAATCGGTAAGTTGCTGTTGGGAGCTTTCCCGCTTTTCGCCCGCAGCTGGGATATCTAAAACGGTTGGAGCTTTTCGAGTGGGAAAAGCTTCTCTGTTTGCTTCGTTCCAGTATGTATGGTCGTGATTCTCGGTAGCGAAAATATTCGTTGGGTGACTGGTTGCCTAATATTGAGTCGAAGGTTATTTTATTTTTCTAAATTCCAAATGTATAGGTAAACGAATTGGTTAAGTCAATAAAGCTTTTAATCGAGCTTTAAAAACAAAAAGCAGTTGTACGGCTATCTCAAGGGCTTCGAAGTCATTATTTACTGATCAACAAGGAACGCATTCATGTAGAACTCCGCTTTCTAAAATTTGACACAATTTACTATTACGGTACTATAGCTTCAAAATGTTTGATTTTTGAGGCTGGAAAATTAAATAAATGAGTAAAATATTGAAAATGAAAATCTATCTTGGCGGTTGCGATGAAACTAAAAATATTACTATTAGTTACTAATTTTAGGCAATTAACAAATTGTCTTTCATTGATTTTTACCATATTGAGTGTCATATACTGCTCTAGTGTAGTAAATAACAAACGATAAGGTCGGTAAAAAATATTTTAAGCAATTGGTTGAATGAATAAAAATTTTACGAACATAAGGCTAACATTCGTAGAATAATCAGATCATACAAAAACAGGGTCGGATTCAAATGCTGGGAGGCAAGGGTGCAAATATTTTCGAGGGACTCTGTTTTCTTAAAAAAATTAGGAGTTAGAAAATTTTAAATTTTGAAATGACGTTGCTGAAAGGTGACAAACAAAAAAAAGGTCTTCACTCTGTCTTTACGTTTGGCCCAGAGGTCTGGGGGGGGGGGCTCTCGTGTCAGAAGGCCCGGGCATTTGCCTTCTTTGCCCCCCTTAAATCCGGGCCTGCACAACAAAATACTTCATAATCTAACGTCAAAGCGTTAACAAACAGGGATTACTAATAATTACAAGAGCGCAAAGAGTAAGGTAAATTGTTAACGGAAAATACTGCAGTTTTATATAATAATGAGGAAAAACTGCATTTTCTTGTTCGCGTTTATGGTAAAAATTGTTGCCTAAAGTCAATTTTTTTCTGCGAAAAAAAAAATATTGAAATCTAAGGGTGGAATTTTTCAGGTTTTTTGTTCATTTTTTTTTATTTTTTTTAAATTTTTTTTTTTAATTTTTATTTCTTACACAAACTAATTTCATTTATTTACGACTACATTTTGCCGTAGTAGATATTCTCTCTTAGTCACAAAAATAATCAAAATAAGGCAGGGTTAGACCGATATTCATCATGCAAGGAATGTACCTTCTCCGTAGTTTCACTGGATGAAGCACCATGTCGGAGACAGGAAGATTTAAGGATGAGGTACATTTTTTGTGTGCCGGTTTGTAATCTGAATGCCTTTCCTTTTCGAGCATAAGAAGATAAACGCATGAGATTCATACTAATTGAAAGTTATAAGAACTGTCTTTTGTGTGTAGCCATAATGGTAAAAGCCTAACAACGTTCAAATATGGGCAATCTGAAAAAAACGATTCCCTTTTGTAATAGTAAGTCATCTGATACTTATTCAATTACCTAAACTTTTATCTCGACTATCGTCACCTGCTTATAAAGACAACCCGATTAGCGCGATCATTTTCGTGAAAAATTAAACCCCAAAACGAACTTTGTATTGGGAAACATCGAATGCATGTGGTGGGACTGAAATGCGTAGAAATTACCTATTGGAAGGAAAATTTCTCGGCATTATTGTCCCAGTGGGTATTTTTATGGAAAAAAGTGTTAAACCGCAAAACATTCAACTAGATTTATTGAAAACAGTATATTGCAAGATAAAACTGCCAAAAAACCCATGACTGCATTTGTCACATTGGCGCAATGCGTAAACGCATTGAAAAGCTTTAACATCGTTTTTCTCGTTTGCATGATTTTCAACATGGGACAAATATGCGTAGAACGGCAGTGAGTTACATTTTTATTTTTTTTTTTTTAATATTTTTTCGCACTTTCATAAATTTCATAAAATGCCCATTTCTCATTATTTTTAACTTCTGATATAGAGTTTAAAATTTTTTGCACACCATAGCAGCTTCCGACATTTTCTCCCTCGTAACTTTTTAAACGGATTTCAGCATTATCGCAGGTTTTCACCGTAATGGTAGAATATATATGAATTTTGCAGTTTACGCAGTTTTTTGCGCTGATTTCGAAGCATATGTGAACTACAGAACTTTCATCTGAAGTTTGCAATTTATGCATTCTTTCATGCGGATTTTCGAATTTACGCGGTTTTTAATTTTACGAAATCTAAGGACTTACGCTGTCTCTGTAACGTAGTTTTCTATATTTTGCGTAGTTTATCATTGAAACTTATATGGTGATTCACGTGAAATTCGTAATATACACGGTTTCAAAGGGGATTTTGGAGACTTCAGAATTTTCGTACTTTTGCGAGTTTTGAAGTAGAATACTTCTCTCAGGAAGTTCGGCTACATAGGGATGTGAAATGAAAATCTAAAACCGAAAAAAGTGAAAAATATGTCCAATTTTAAATGCTAATAAATCGGTTAGTATTTGATGGATTTCCTTCGTTCTTGTAGCAGTAGATTAGAAAATCTTCTAAGATTCTTCCCAAAAGAAGATCATTGTAATTTTATTATTCTCACTATTGTACTACATATTGAAAATAGTCAAACCTTGTCAAAACGAAAAATTCGACCTATGGTTGGTCGTTATATGACTGCTTCCCAAGCACGGTCGACAGAATCATATAAACATGCTATTTGGCCTATATAAGAGCCTGTTTCAGCCGAAGCCGCCCATAATAGTTCTAGACAGCGACAACAGCAGTCGTCCTTCCTTAGCAGCAGCATTAGCCCTGTGGTTGGTCACCACGTCTCAGGAGCAGCGCGGTTCCTCTCAGCGTGTGTCGCCAGACTGCCATTATTCCCCCCGTGTTGAGGCAGCATGAGGATTGTCATCAGGAAATCCAATTTTTAAAATCAAAATGCCTTTTTCAAGGCAAATAAACAAGTCATTGAAAGTTAATAATTTTTGACAACGCAAGCAAGCATTCTGTGTATCCAACAGCAATTTAAATCTGTCGCACCCGTCTAATCTACTGAATGTGACATAGCTTCCACAGTGCATGTTGTCCGTGTATCTTAATTCCCCCACTGTTGAGGCAGCTCAGAGGTTGAACCGCAAAATGCCTTTTTCAAGGCAAATAAACAAATAATTGAATTTTCTGGCATCAACACAAGCACACATTCTGTGCGGAATTCAATCAAATTGTGTTGTAGTTGTCTAATTTTTACTTTATTTAGTAAACCCCTCACGGTAGGGGCAGCGCAAAGGCAGCGATCAGCATAACCGAGTTTGAATAATAAATTGTCCTGTTAGAACGCATTCACAAAAGCAGTTAGTTCGACTATGCAGAGCTTATATGAAGTCGATTCAATCAATCAGCATGAACAGAATTTCGTCGTCTCCCAGCTGCCAAGTTGCAACATGATGCAACACGCAACAGCGAGCAAACGAAATCGCTTGATGTTACAAGCCGCAATAAGATACGGGTTAAAACCGTTGCGTGTGTGAGATACAAAAATCATATGCGAATTGTGGAATAATTTGTCTGAAGAACATTAGGGAATGGAACAGCTGAACTGAAAGGCGTGGCCTATTTCGTAGCACCCTCCGGCTATAAAAAAAATGTTTTTGGGAAAACTAGCTACATTCATTAGTCGGAAGGTCACGAAATCACTTGCCCTGTGGTTGGTCACCACGTCTCAGGCCTCTGCCTGAGAACGAACGCCAACGCGAGCGATCCGGCGAGATTATTGCCGTTCATCAACTGGCACTTCCTCTAATGGAAAAGATAAATCATTTTGTTCAGAAGAATATTACTGTCGGTAATATCACAGAGATGCGATTGCATTATATCCGATATGGAATTGAACAGTTGTTCTTTTGAGGACAAATAAAACACTTAATTTGAAGAGTTAATAGTTTTGGGTACCAGTAGCAGTAAGGTACAGCCTAAGCGGTAGGTGCAGCCGGTACTTCCATGAGGCGGATGTTATAAGGAAGTAAATGGAAGCGGCACGGCGAAACAGTTCGGGTGTGCTTAGACGCGCGTCATTTTTCGTTGTTGATATTATTCCCCACATGAAACGACGCGCTTTTGTACGATAGCGGCGGTATTCGCGGTAGATGCATTTGCCGACACTTACTCCAGTAAAGCCGTGTCTAATTTTCAATGTGAAAACACCTCTCTATTGTGTTGGCCGTGCGCATTAGGCCTCTGCCAGGCTAAACGCGGAAAGCGGCGCGAACCGATTCGCCTGGCCGTAGGTTAATGTACAGCCGTAAGTAGAGCTGTGTAAAAGTATTCTACTTCAACCTTGCAGTCGTGGCTTTGCACACAACCCTCCTGTGATTTTTGGAGTTTATGTGGCTTTTGGAATCATTCAATTTATCATACAATTTATAGTTCGGGATTTATACAGCTTTTCGCAAAGATTTTGGAAGTTGACGCAACAAAACTTTTTGTAAGTTCAGAACGCCGATTTCGTAATTCTCGCCAAACATGTGAAAAGGGCCCATGTGCCATTTGTAAACAAGCCGAATTTCCTCATTTTGTGAATAATACAAGCGTTATCTGTCCCTACAAATAAGATTTGTTGATAAAAGAAGTTTTTTCTAATCAACAAATCTTGGCTTGTTTACATATGGCACATGGGCCCTTTTCACATGTTTGGCGAGAATTTTCATTTCAAGTTCGGTATACTTTTATACTTTTTACGCAGTTTACTTACGCAGATTTAAGAGATTAAGTAGATAAAGACTGGAACGCGCAAAAATTGGTCGACTTCAAATTGGTGTATTTCTGTTAAACATGCATTAAAAAAAAACCATGAAATGTTGCATTTGGAAGTTGAGTGTATATACAATGGTTGCTAAAATGAGTTCCAAAATGGCGTCCAAGCAAGAGGAACAGCGTGTCAAAATTTTGCTCGCGCAGCAAGAGAATCCGATGTTCTCGCACGCCAAATTGGCAAAATTACTGGATGTGGCCAAACCGACTGTATCATATATTTTAAAACTATTCGGGGCGCGTCTGTCGACCGCCAGGAAGCCTAGAAATGGCGGCAATCGTAATTCGGACGTAGCAGCAACGATGAAGAAGGTGGCAACGAATTATAAGTGGAATCCTAACCTCAAATACGTCACTGGCAAGCTCATTGTCTCCTTTACTAACGTGCGGCGAGCCAAGAAACGAGCCAGGTTGTCGACGTTTAAGATGGTGAAGGTGACGAACCCAGATTTCGAACAAAATATCTCGGCAAAGCGGTGGTTCAGAAAACTGTAATCTGCTCACAAAGTTCGACCGTGGGTGTCGAATCTGATTTCAAGCAGACAGGAATTTTATACCGTACCAGGAAAAGGAAAGGTGGCCTAAATTTTCAAAACCATCAAACTATCGAAGTTCCCGAAGAAATACCTCGTCTGGCAGGCCATATGTACGTGTGGTCTAAAAAGCGGCTTTTTCATCAGTACGAAACCGTCAATCAAGAGATCTACGTCCAGGGGTGCCTGGAGAATCGCCTGCTACCATTCCTAGAGCAACATAAAAGGCCTGTGCTGTTCTGGTCGGACTTGGCAAGCTGCCACTATGGGAAAAAGGCGATCGAGTGGTACGATGCGAACAACGTGGTTGTGATACCCTAGGACCACAACCCTCCTAACAGCTCAGATTTCCGCTCTATCCAACGGTATTGAGACTTGGTCAAACGAAATATCAAAAAAACTAATAAATCCATCGAAAACGAGCAGCAGAATAAATCTAGCTGGCGTTTGGCGACGAATAAGGTCGATAAGACCACTGTACAAAATTTAATAAAAGGGGTTAAGCGGATGGCACGGCAGTTTGGATTAGGCAAACCAAAATAATAAACGAACATTTTTATATTTTCTATGTCCAACTTTTAATTTGAGAAACAAGTTTTAAGTTTTATGCAGCCGTTTTGCCCAATCTCGGCAACTTCATGGTTTTTACGGCGGTTTCGAGCTTCATGTGCTTTTTATCGCTAAAGTCGAATTTCCCACATTATTTATTTACGCCGGTTTCAGTTCATGCTCGGGGTATTCCTTTTGTCATTCGAAAATTCAGAGTTTTTTGCGCGGATTCCATAATCTGTGCAATTTTAAACGTGGTTCTAAGCGGATTTTGTCATAACTGCCATTTACGGTGTTTATTTATTTTTACACGCTTATTCGTAAATTTACATGGGTTTTCTCACGTGTTTACGTTTTCGCAAGCTTCATTGCAGAATCCGAAATTCTCGTGTGTTTTTGGATGAATTTTCACGTTAATGTTTTTAGGTGAATATCTAGTGGTATTTTGGTGGATTTCAATATTAGCTCTGTTTTTTTTGGCAATTTTTCCTTATTACTGTGAAAGCAATAACGCAAAATTGCACTTTTGGTAACAAATCTGTTATTTAAAAAGCAATAAGTCAAGTAACAACACATTCTGTCATATATTTCACCATGTTACGGGAGTACGACTATCTAATAATAGTCGTTAAAACTTCATGCAAAATTTTCACTGTCGAAAAATGTTCCCCAGAAACAACACATGGCGTCGCATATGTTGCACCTGTTACCAACCCGGTGGCATCACTGACGTTTTCGTACAACATAAGTGAAGCCAGCATTAGCTGGATCACTGGATCAATTTTACATGCAATTTGACAGCTGATTCATCGAAACACGAAAAAAAGCAGTGTTCATACGTGCATACAGTATCGGTGTTCAGCGGCAGTGTGTTTATGTGTTGTTTTCAGGCGATGTATTTATTGCACATAACGTCGAGTGCTTTGCTTGATGAAACAAAAAATGAACGCGTTGCATTATTAGCAGCCCGTACATTTTATTATAAGAAAAAAATTGGGGATGAGATTTTTCCTTAAAATTGAATGAAATAAGTTTAAATCTGCTCATTTTCTTGTCAAAAACAGGAACTACTATTTTCAAAAGTAATTTGAGAATAAGAGCCGAAAGTTATTTATAATTTCGCTCTCGGAGATCATTACCATTCTGTTAATTAGACGCAGAGTTCGTACTTACTGCCGAGAGTAAGACACTTTAAAAGTTCATAGCAACGAAGCTTAAACTTAGCTTAATGGAAGACATTTCAACGCAATCATCAAAGTTCGCTGATTAGCGTCAAGATTCAAAAGTTCCCGCGCTCAGGGAGTGGAACTGCGAAAACAAACGAATAAAAAACTCTGTTTTTTCTACAACTGGAAATCACCACCGCTCGCTCTTTTTTCATCACCGATTTAGTTGTTTACCTTCAAGTGCTGTTGCCTCCTTGCGAGAGACACCCCAACCCACCCCAGACGCAGCCCTGCCACACAACACGGTAAAATCATTAACAGTAAATTATCGTCGACAAACTATTAGAGCGCAACTTAAGTCAAGAGTTGTTCGTGTTATCACTCGACTGCATCCGCAGTGTGTAACTACCTGCCACTAAGAAGCACGAAACAACGAGAAACACCTCGGAAGAATGGCTTCAGCTGTCGGGAAGCCGAACCAGAGGGGCCAGAAAGTTGTGTAAGCAGCAACAAAACAAGTTGATACTTTTTTTTGTTGTATCCTCCTCTCAACAGGACAGGACCTTCACTTTCTGCAACCGTACGACAAAATCGTGCTCTGTGTTCATGTGTAATAACAAATGGTCCAACTTAGTCGTGTTTTTGTGTGTGTGTGCATGGCTGTGTGCTGCAGTGAAGGTGTGTTCAAGTGGAAAATGAATGTTTTTGCTTACGCCAGGCAAGCGCCCGGTACGCGGATGGTGGACCGGTAATGAGAACCGGAAAGTTAAGCACTCTCTCTTCGCCATGATTCAGTGATGAAGAAAACTGCTGAGCCATGATGAAGAAAGAAAATTCTCATCTCGCCCCGTCAGGGTTTTATATTCCACCGATAACGGTAATTACAATTGGATTTGATAATTGCCAACTAGTTGTAGAATCGAAGATTTCCAAGTGGTCAGATTTACTCTGGAATAGTACTGCGCAAGTGATGAAATAAATTAATGATGCAGCATACACTCCATCGGGCTCGAGTTACCATTATCATGATGCCAATTTTCTACCACCCAGATGCTACCGACCGGACCGATCCTTTGTTTTACTTCATTTCCCCCAGTTTCTTCTTAATCCGCCACATTCCCATTGTTACTCGCAAGGGATTACATTTCAGTTGTGATTGCCCCTACTAATGGAGGGAATGATATCCTAAACAGTTCTGCTGCCAGCGGAGCTCCAATGAAGCGAAGAATTGATGATGCCGGCAACGAAAGCTGGTAGTTCGGCATTCTCATTCATTTCGTTGCCTTCCGGCACACGACACAAATGGCGTACGAATCGCCAGTCATCCTTTATGCAATTGATTATCATTTCTTAGTCTGTTATAACCTCACGCTATGTTTTTTTGCTCTCTATTTTCGTTTCCCAGGGCACGTGAATGGTGTAAACGTGATAGGTCTCACCCTGCAAGGTCCTTCCGTGCCCGGACTGGCCGTGATGAAACCGCCCTCTCTCGTGCAGCCAGGTATGTGGGAACTCTGAAGCCACGATTGGGCTGATTAACCCGCACTAATTAATCAAATAAACTTTCCCTTTCATCTTTGCTGCTGTTGCTGACGGTGCTTCGTGTTACTCCATCGATTTGCGACTTCCCCCGCTGGTCACGGCAGGTGACTTTATTAATGTTCCCCAGCTGAACTCGCTCCAGCCCCGGCAGCCCACGACCGGAAATGTGGATTTATTGCTGCCATTACAACCGAAACTGCTGGTTCCGCTGGGTAAGAAAAACAACACTGCATTATGTGCCTTTTAGATCATCACATCAAACCGCTTCATTTCCCATATCTTTTTTCAGTGGACCACCGTCGGGATGGCAATCGAATGTCAATGGCAACGACCGCAGCACCGACCACAACGACGTCGATGATGATGACCGGTTGTGCAGCGGCAGCGGCATCCAGTGCAGTGACCGCCACCCTGCAACAGGAGGATATACCACTGGAACCGAAAGTTACCCTGCAAAACAATTCATATTCATCGAACTGTGGTCATGATTCTGCCAGTGAAGACGAAGTCTAGGAAGGTTTAAGCTTTACTGGTGGTAAAAAAGAAGGTTTCTGCCTCAGTTGCTGTTGCTGCTTTTCCGATTCCCTAAACACAAATTAAAGAAGAAACAATTCCGATGGAGTCGCGTGGTTACTCGTAATTAACCTCCTGTGGAGAGCAAAACCAGTCTCAACACCTTATTGTATAAAACAAAAAAAAAAAAGTTACAAAGAACGCAAAAACTTCATCCACAGGCAGCAGATAAACAGGCAAGTGTAAAAATCTGTTACAACCAGTAACGAGCGAAGAAAAGAAACGAAAATCATTCACAATTGTAAAAACTGGCACATTATTAGGAGCCATGCCGGGCGTCCCCGCGGGTGGCACAGAGCGAAACTATTTCAATCTGCTGTGCACCAGAACCGAGCAGTGATACAGCAGTCAATAACAAAGGCAGCAGCAGCAGCAATAGGAGCAGTTGATACGAACGAATGCTGGTAAGGACGTAGATGTACAACTATTTTTCTAGCGTGAAGCTCCAAGCTGTTCGGCGAAAAGTTTAAGCTGATACAACAGATTATTGTATTCGTGTCCCCACCACCACCTAGTCTAGTAAGACGTAACGTACCCCCCTCTCTCACCAGTGAGAGCTAGGTAATAGGAGAAATAAATATTTCCTAACGATGGAAGCGCTCGAACTGAACGCAAGTGAGCGGTACGGTTGTAGGAATGAAGTTGTGCGACTCGATTGTGAGAGTTGTTTGTTGCAAGTAAATGGTTTGACTTGAAAAGGTGGAAGGATATTGTAGAGCGATGAAGAAAAAGAGAGAGAGAGAGAGGAAAAAAGGATGCATTAAAAAGGAAGTTGATTGAGTATTTGTAGTTTTGCAAAGTTTAAAACGGAATAGAATAGCTAAGGTTTATAGGTAACTCAAGAAGAAGTGATCTTATTCGTGAACACCGCCGTAGGTTTTCCGATGATTTCAAGCCATCGTTGTAGGAGTCGAACAAACAATAAATGCTATTGAGAAAACAAAATGATATTTAGTCTATTGTATAGTTGATACGCAGCGGAAACAGTTTTTGAATTCTCATTGGAAATCTTATATAAATGGACTAGCAAACTATTTTGACAACTATGCCGTGTGCAGTTTTTTCTCGTTTTTGCATAATATCACGTTCTTCTTCCTAAATGACGCACAGCACGAAAAATAGTGTCAGCGAAATGAAAACGTTACTAATTTCACTTCAATTCCAATTACACTTTCAATCGTAATTCCAATCCAAACCGCATTTTGTAACCGATTTCAATTGCATATCATCAGACTGACATGCCTCATCCAAAAGAAATTTATATAATTTTTGGTTCCAAGGAGTAAATGTAGCGGTGAAAATAGAAAATAAAATTAACTTAAAAATATGATAGGAGAAACTATAAAAAAAAAACTTCAGCAACTGGGAAGGGTGGGAAACTATAACTTTCAATCTCCGGTCAGATGCGTTTCCAATACACCACCGCAGAACGTTGACCTGCGGACGTATTTTTCATTTCATGTTTCATTGCTAAAATTAACGATTTATTTGTCATAATAAAATTTAGACCATAAATTGACATAAACAATGAACAGTTCTTTCGAATGCGGTCAAAATATTTCGTTCTTTCAAAGAACTAACTCTTCAGATCAGCTCGCGAGCAAACTGCTTGCATCTATATATATTCATAGGATGTTTTATTATGTCTAAGCACGATGTTGACATGCCCCTGATAAGTCCGTATAATCCCCACTGTGAGTTATTGTTTACTGTTTAACTTAGGATTCCGTCTATAATGAGCGCCGGTTTCCGTTGGTTTCGTGACAATGTTAAGCATTCCCCAGAACAACCTGAAATGACTGTGCACAAAAGGTTTACTATCCCTTACGCTTCGCTGAGTCAATTGGCGAAAATGAAGGATGTAAGCATGGCAGCGGTTCGAAACGCGCTCCGGGAGTACGTTGAAGGATGCAGCTTTCAGGACAAGCCGAAATCTGGATGTAAACCAGATCCGGTAGACGAAACTTTGGACCGGAAAGTTTTGCGTGCTTACATCAGGAGAAAAATTGCCTCGGTTCGGGATGTGGCCTAAAAAGTAGGGTCACTTCTCAGTACCGCCGAGGTAAGATTAGGTCTAAAGACATATAAGAAACAAAGAAAGCAGAAGCGGAGTCCAAATTAAGCCTCATACTTCAAACCAAGAGCGCGAAAGTTGTTAACCGCTTTGTGGACGGTTCGGGATGGCGAGACTGTTGACGAGGCGGAGACATCAATTTTTACCGAAAAGTTCGGTTAAAAGACAATGGTTTGGCAAGCCATATGTGATTGTGTCATGCTTTCCGAGTCATTCGTAGAAACAGACACAATGAATACCTCTATTTACGTCTGAGAGTGCCAATCGAGATTTTTTGAGCTCTTACCAATCATATTTGAGGAAATATGTAAAATCAGCAGATTTGGGTATTCTTCAATCGAAAACTTGATCATTGGCCTACGATTGACTAAGTTTAAATTTTGAATTGATGCAATGCAACCTAAAGAAGACCTTATAGATAATAAAAGTGGAATAAAAATTTACTTTTGTGTTTATACTATTTATTTGGAAACGTGCTTAGACATAATGAAACACCCAATAGAAGATCAGAGAACCAGTTTTTTCATTTTTGACGTTGACTAACGTCTACATCGAAGTTAGGCCCCTGAATTTGAAAATCTAGTAATTCAACCAGGGAAAACCAGGGAAAAGTGGTCAGGTTTTGAGCGCTTATTTTGCAGTCATCTATAATCAGGTTTTCGAGGTTTTGGCATCAATCGATCAGAAATTCTTTTACGGTTAAATTTATGTAACAAAAACAAACTAGTGTTTGAGATACACTATTGAAAAATTGGTAATTAATATCGATTGTCTAAATCATACCGCGCAGCCAATCACTACCTCTCTTCCCAAGCACAGTCGACACTAACTTATTGTTGTTGTCACTTTCTGTTTCCGATGTTTATGCTGCTGCTAGCGGAAAAAACCTTGCAAATATGCATTTTTTTGTTGGTGTCAATATTACGACAGCGGCCGGCGCCCCATAATTCTGATTCCAAAACTGCACCAGTGACATGCGGACGCTAGGTGATAGCAGCTGAAAGGAGGAAAGACAAGAGTACCGGTCATCTCGTGCCGGTTTTACCCATTATGCTGGTGGCTGTAAGTAATAAATGGCACTGCAAAATACTAAAATGGCTGGAATTCTGGACGAATTAACCAAAAACAAGGATATATTCGGCACCTGGCCCCTTTTGGTGCCTCGAAATTTTGTTACAGAAGCGGCTAATTGAATTTTCTGTTTTACCAAATGCTGCTGATAGCGGAAAAAACCATGCAAAAATGCATGTTTGTGTTGGTGTTAATATTACGACAGCGGCCGGCGCAGCTTTCAAGAAAAATTTTTCCTTACCATTCCATCATCTATGTAGCCCCTCCTTCTTTTGACGTTGACTAACGGCTATATCGAAGTTAGGCACCTGAATTTGAAAATCTAGTAATTCAACCAGGGGAAACCAGCGAAAAGTGGTCAGGTTTTGAGCGCTCATTTTTCAGTCATTTATAATCAGGTTTTCGAGGTTTTGGCATCAATCAATCAGAATTTCTTTTATGGTTTAAATTATGTAACAAAAAGAAACTATTGTTTGAGATACACTATTGAAAAATTGGTAATTATTATCGATTGTCTAAATCATACCACGCAGCCAATCACTACCTCTCTTCCCAAGCACAGTCGACACTAACGGATACAATCGATCTGACTTTGTTGTTATTGTTGTTGTCACTTTCTGTTTCCGATGCTTATTTACGGTCCTTGTCATTTCATTAGCTACTTAGCCCCTCCTTCTTTCTAATTAACTGACGAAGCCTTGGTATAAAGGTACCGTTCGAACATTTTACCCCATCAGTTCAGTTTACTAGCAGCAGGCAGCAGCAGCGGACATCAACACCGTAGGCAGTAGGCGAAGTGGATCAGCCGCGGGTAACAGCGGCGGTGGTAGTGGTTGGCTGCAGTTCTTACCTCTTTCAGTTCGGCTCCCCTTCGATCTGAGTTGGACCCCACCAGCGGTAATCCGATTCAGATATCGTTGGGTGAATACAACCCGAAACTGAAAGAGACTCGCACCGCTAGGTGGTTTGAGATGCCACCATCATCCAGCGTATGTATATAAAGGGTGTGAATATCTGTAGCGTGTGTCCCTAATATATGAGGTGTGTAGCTTGCTATATAGCGTGTGTGTATGTTCATGGCGTGTATGCATGTCTGTAGCGCGTGTGTGCATGTTTATAGCGCGTGCGGCCAGTGATGTCACATATACAGATTTATCTGCATTTATACAGATTTTTTGCGTATGTTATATACAGATATCTGCATATACAGATTACAGATTTTCTGGAAATAATACAGATTCATACAGATTTTTTTGGTTTTCATGGGGTCGTAAATAAAACTTCTTTGTATAATTGAATAACATAAATTAACTCTAATGCGGTGGAGCGTGTCGGAGGTTTTATTATATTCATATGATACGCAAACACGTGTGCATGAATGAATCAGGGAAAAAATGTTAAACAAGCTATATTGCTTTTTTTTCGAGAAGGATATGTCCAGTACCTGTCGTGAGTTTCGTGCAACACTGGCACAAATTGAAAAATTTGCATTTTTTAGTTTTTGATGGCAAACGCTGCGAAATATAGTGAAGTTTTATTCCACGAAACCCCGTTTCAAAATTCCCAAAAAATTCAGAGTTATGAGTAGAAGTGCCTTTGCTGCACAAATCGAAATTTCTCCATAAAGTTAGTGAAAAGAAGGTTTCAACTTGGACAACGTGCTCATAATACGCGCATAATAGACCTGAAAGTGTAAAATGAGGATTGGTAATCTTAAACTTAAAAGTTTTCTTGAAAATCGAAAAATAAATTTTCGACGGAAATTTTCAAACAAGTTTTTCTCGAAACTATGATTTTCGAGTTGTGCCAGTGTTGCACGAAACCGATGATATGCAGATTTTATTTTACAGATTTTTTCAAATTTTACCAAGGTGATAAGATTTTTTGAGCTCCAAAATACAGATGAAATTGTGGCATCACTGCGTGTGACACCGCTAGGTTTGAAAAGCCACCATCATCCAGCGTATGTCTTTGGGCTATATAAAAGACTGTTTCTCCTCAAGCAAAGCAGAAGGATGAATGACCGTTTGGGGTTAAAGTTCCTTCAAAAGAAATCAACCAATCAAACCCCATCAGTTTCATTACTAAACCGTACCGGTTACATACGGACGCTAGGTGTTAGCAACTGAAAGGAGGAAAGAGGAGGTCATCTCTGGCCGATTTCACTCGTAATGCTGGTGGCTGTTAGTAGTATATGACTACTGCAAAATACTGAAATGTCTGGAATTCTGGACGGACTTACCAGTAAACAAGAATAATCGGCAACTGGTACCTTTTGGTGCCTCGAAGTTTTGTAATAGAAGCGTTGCAATTCCCTCTACAATTTGTTTTAATGGAATATAAGAATACGGTAGTCAACGTCATGCGGTCGTGTCTTGAATACCACCCTCCAACTATTTTCGTTCCACTTTTGCTTTCCATTCGTATGCGTACTCGGCGCTAGCCAGCCCATGTATCTTGAATGAACAGGGCAGATAATTTTTGCTTGCTATCGCGGCTGGTGAATGGGTTATGCATAGCAGAGTAGAGAGCCGGGTACAGCTGGTTGCTGGGAGTTCTATTACAGCTTTCCGCGTGGCTTTACGCTCGGTTAGAGGGGTGCTAAAGCTTTAACCTGGCTATCGCTTGCGGTGTCACCTTAGTGAGCGGAACCGCTCTGATCCGCTCACTGCACACTGTTTCCAAAGCTGTAAAACGGTGATCGAAATTATTTTGACTTCAAAAATTGATTTTAGAGCCGAGTGTCTTCAGCAAAGTTGTTCTATTGATTATTCTCAGTATCATAAAAGTTGCAGTTTTGCGATTAATCCACTAAACAGTGTGAAACGTATTTTACTTTTCTCATTTTGGAATATAAAAATCCACTTTGTTCGGCAAAGCTCAAGCACATCTTAAAAAAAAACAACTTCAAAGAAAGTTTATTTCCATCATATATCTTTGGTTTTTGACGATTTCTACTTAAATAATGCACTTACTTACGCTTATTAGTTTCTACTCAAAAAAAGTTTTAAGTGAATTGTTCTTCGTTTAATGAAAGTTAAAATTTTGTGATTTATCTTCCCAAAAGTGAGAAACGAATTTATTTTTTCTCATTTTTGCATATAAAAATCCACTTTGCTGAATATAGTTATAGCACTTTTTATAAGAATTATTGTGAATTTTCCTTTAAAATGCCCCGTAAAATAATTTCAGAACATCAATTTTTATTGTGATTTTCTAAATTTTTTCAATGTTCTGCAATGTAGTTCACTATAGTAAAACACATGAGTTCTTCTGAGAAAGTTTAATTTTATCTCTTATATTCATTTAGTTATTAAAGTTTTTTATCAAAATTATGCACTTATTTACTTACAGACATGCAAACAGCAGACAGCGAGAGACAAATGCCTATATCTGGATGATGTTTTACTTATACTTGAATATAGAAATGGTTTGGTCTGCAGATATTTTCAGATTTTGATGATGTCTGTTAGTAAATTAATGCATTGTTTCAATAAAAATCGTCAATAACCAAAGAAATATGAGAGATAAAAATAAACTTTCTTTGATTAAATGGCTTAAGCCAATTTCAATTGAATAGTTATAGCAAACAACATTGTAGAACATTGTAAAGTTGTAGAAAAACGCTACTAAATGTTATATTAGAAAAAAATTAAGTGGCAATCTGTAGAAAAATCCACGAGAGTCAGTTTCAATAGGCAGATAGAAGTATGATATTTTTGACAAAGCTGTTTCATATTGAATGTGCTACAACTTTGCCGAACAAAGTGATTTTTTGTATGCAAAATAACCTAAACCAGAACTTAAGGCACAAGATGGTTATGAACAAAAGATGCAGTACTCTACGAATTCAGGATAAAAAACCTGTAGCATTTTGTGGGTTTACGATCAAAGCGGATTTTATTACTAACGGATTTCAAAATGAATGAAGTTTTGGACATTAAGATTCGTGAACGTTGAAAGTATGATCTCATGAGTTGCAGAATGTCAGAATTGTGAGATCCTAATTGAACGTAACCAGCGTTGCTGGGAATAAAAGGCTTCAAAATTTAGAACCATTCGTTAAATTTTACCGCTAATTTAACCATTCTGGATTTCAAAAAGAGACCGAAAATGAGGTCTGACTCCGGCCACTAGGCATCATCCCAGCTCTGTGAACATTCGTATGGGATGTGATCTAGCGATTTAAGGTGCTCTCCATCAATGAAAATGTACATCAAATGTACATTTTATTTTTTTTTTTCTTCATTGTATATATGAAATGTACATCTTAGATATATGGTATAGGTATATGACTATTCTTCGATACTTTGACGCCTGGTATTGCTTTTCGACTTCTGAGCATTATACCGAATCCGGAAAAGCTCGCATTGGATGGCATTTAAATATCTTCCAGAAATCGAATTTCGCCATCTAGAAATTTTTAACAACGTTTTAGGGTGACGTTTGACCACCAGACTTCATCTTAGATCCGGAAATAATCTTTTTTTCTGGTTTTTGATTATCCATTTTTTTCAACAACCGATAGTCACCTTCTTGGATTTCAAATAGAGACCCAGGTGTTTTCTGTACTCCGCACTTCATACTATTGGCGGTATCACTATTGAAGTTAATGATACGCTTTTCATTTATATCCGTGCTTGTGTGTGAGAGTTTACACTTTCGTTTCAAGTTTACTGCTCTACTATACCGAGCCTCTTACTATCCTACCAATATCACTAAATTAAAATTCCCTGGACGGAGACTACACCCTAACGTTCCTCTCTGGCCAGGTTAATTCTAAGAGTGGTTTATTGTGTCATGAGGAAGGAGTCTTATCGAAATCTCGTTCCTCCTACCAACACCGGGTCACAATCACAATTCCCTGAAGAGGCACTCAATGCTTCACCTCTGACCAAATTTATTATAAGTAGAACATACATTTTGTCAAGAGGAAAGAGTCTTATTGAAACCTCTTACCTCCAGCCAAAACTGCGCCATAATTACAATTTCCTGAAGAGAATTATTATACGTTACTCAGAACAGTTTTATTATAAGAGGGACTTTTTTGTTAGGATGAAAGTCAGCAGGGGTACTATAGAATTCAGCTTGAAGGAAGGGTATATAGTGGAGAGTCTGAGAATAAACCCATATTAAAGTCCTCTGATAACCAAATGGCCTGATTCTAGTAAGATTCGAACCCACGACCACTCGCTTATCAAAGCGGACTCTGTAATCTGGCGGCTACGAAGCTCCCTAGAATTTTATAGAATTTTATGTTGTAAGCATTCTATTGTTTCCGCATTCAAGGATTCAATTTTTCTGAAAATTTTCAATCATTTTTAGTTTTTTTTAGATTCTTGGACTTATGGATTCCACCATAAAACGTTTTTGTGATCTTAGAATTTTGGAAGTTCAAGTTCCTAGAATTTTACAACTAATGTAAAATTGAAAATGTTTCAACTCTAATGTTGGGTTAATTTGTACTGCATCAGACCATTGCAATCATTTTATTGCAAGTTTGAGAAAATGAACGCCAAAGAAGGTATTACGAGTTTACTGCTCATCCAGACGTCGAAGGAGATTTGCATGGTAAAGGGGTGTCATTTGGACGCAGTTTATCGCATCGACAAGTCTCTATACGATGGTTCTAAGCAGCGAAACCCGGAAAGTGAAGGTCCCGTGCACGTACGCTAAACGTGGTCCGCACCAAGATTCTTCGCTGCCCGGTACGTTGCATCAGAAAACTTGCCAAGAAAGCCAACATATCTGTTAATTCGATGCTAGAAATCATCATAGAATACTCAACGCATCTTTCAGAGCTTAAATGAATCGGCACTTTAATACGGAGCAAGTAAAGGAGCTACGGATGACACTTTAGAAGAAATTGTTTTTTTTTTTGTTGAAGGAAAAAATAATAATCCTGTTCACCGGCAGTAAGGTGTTCAGCATCGATGCTGTGTCCGATAGCCTCAAAGACCGATTCATTTTACTGTAGAAATATGGAATACTCCAGAGAAAGTGCTAGTGGGCTCCATAATGTTTGGCTTGGTGGTGTCCAGCGGTTTGAAAATTTTGCCTATTTTCATTCATGATGGTTTTGAAATCAATACCGTAGTGTAATGGTAACACAGTTTCTTGCATTTTTCCTGCCGCACCCTGTATACTGGGGACTGAAAGATAAAAGGTTATTTGGAAATAGAGTTCAAAAAATTTGGTTCCATTATTTATATCATTAAGCTGATATTCACGAAGAATGCACGGACTAAACACCAAATTTTCACGAATTTTTTCAACAAATAAATGGAATCGCCCAGTATTGTATATTCAGTAAACTTAGCCAGATTTATCCTGAATTTTGTAAAACAAACCATTTTCCACAACGCTTCCATATCCATCTCAAAACTTGATTCACTGCTCAATTATTCATCTCCCGAGGACCCCATATTTATTACACTGTTAATCATGAATGAATCACATTATCATGAATGAACGTAGCCGAAGGCCGTCGTAGTAGGTTACCTAAATATCCGCTGTAGTTGTTTACGTGCAAAATTTGTAACCTAGGTAACCGCTGCAGTGCTGTCGATTTATGTCAATTATGTCTGAATAATTTATCATTTGCAGTGTGATTTTCTCGTATTACCAGAAACTGATTTGGTAACTTTTGATTTTCTTCAGCAGTGAAAACAGATGAAAAAAAAACAGTTGAAATTTGGAATTTGTAAAAAATCTTCTCATATATTTCTGCGAATTCAAGCTTGTTTTTGGAAATTCAAGGTAAACATTTCAAAGATTAAGGTATTCTTAGTGTAGTGAGTGATTTCGTTTAGTGATTAAAATAAAATGTGGCCCGCTAGTGATTAGAAGAATTTTGGCTAGCTACTGAACGAGTCCCGTTGTAGCCGTATAGAGCAATGCGCGGATTTTGTTTTCTGAGGTAGGTAATTGAAATAAATAAGTTTTCGAGTGCAGACGCCCGACAATAATATCAAATTAAAAACTAAACTAAGAAGATATATTCCATGGATTAGTAAATTGATTTTATTAGAAAATATGCGTTTTTTTCCTGTTTTCAGTTGTGTTTTCATGTTGGTTAAGAAGAATATATGAGCTGAGATGAATAATAGAACAGTTCCCCTATGTTATTCTGAAATGGTTATGAAAAATTGGTTCAGTAATTTTTGGATTTTGGAGGTTTCGAAAGTTGAAGATTTCATAATCTCATTACTTACAGATTTCGAAATCTAAGGATTATTGCACGTAAGGATTTGTGGACGTTAATATCTTACAATTTGGGAATTTTGTGATCAAAAAAAAAGTTACTGTTTGAGATTTTAAAAATTTCGGAAAAAAATATTTAATGAAAATGCAATTATAAAATTCAAGCGATGTTTGGGATTTGGGAAGAGGTTTCAAAATTTTAAACAGTCCGAAATAGTTCACTGCTCATTTAGCCGTTTTAGATTTTGAAATGAGGGTGGAGTTTCCAAGCATAATCCTGGATCTGCAAAAACTCATAACACGTGTTATCTAGCCTTTTTAGGTGGTTTTCCTCAGATCAAAAGTCGCCATCTAGAATTTCAAAATGGCGTCTGAAAGTGAGTTCAGGTCAATCACGGAGGTTGCAACAACGATATGTGTGGTCGTCAATGCTCATACTCATACTCATGATTTTTGGCGATTCTGCACTGTTTCTCTTCTTCTTAGATTTTAAAATATCGTCCGGGGTCCATTGATTTTTGGTATCTTGGCATCTAAATTCTTTTAAGGTTGTTTTTTATAAACAAGAAATCGCTATCTTGAAATTAAAAATGTCGTCTGGAATCAAGAACTGTTCCCCCAGGATCATAAGGATTCGTAGGACGATTTCGGGATTCTAGAATGTTTAGGCTTTAAGAAATTATGATTTTAGGATTTTATGAATTGACAAATTTATTATTACTTGGAGCTCGGAATCTCAAAAATCAATTACTTTTGGAATCTAGGATATCCAGATATGATGTATCGTTAGTAGTTCGGGATTTCAGAATTTAAGAAAATGTTGGCTTAGGCGTTTTTAGGGTATCTGAGTTACAAGATATTGAGATTTAAAGAACTCAAAATCCCAGTATAAAATTCTATAATCGAAGGATTCTGGCATTTCTGAATATTGGGGTTTGCAAATTTTAGGGTTATGCGAATAAAATATATAGAAATTTATGTATTGTTTGAATGATCCACTTACTTCTTTTCATATATAAAAGGCATTCTTGTGAAAAGATTTTTTTTTTGACTTAGAACTACGTCTTTGAGAATTATCTATAGGAATGCAAAAAGAAAATCTAATGTCGGAACAGGGGACGAAATCCTGAACAAGTTCAAATGCTTATCATTCGGTAAGTTTTCAATAGATTTTCCCCGTTCTTACAGCATCAATCGCAGAAAACTATACGAACTAGTGTACTAGTGAAAATTGTCAAGCCTCGTTGAAAAACAGAGTTGGACCAATCAGAGATGTGCTGCTTGTCTGCATGTGATTCATTACGGTCGATAGAATATTATACCTGATTAACCGGAAATGCTCTTTTTGAGCTATATACGAGCCTGCTTCTGCTCTAATATATCATTTTAGGGCCCCTCCATATACCACGTGGACAAATTTTAAACGTTTTTGATACATGCGATTATTTAATTCAGCAGCACAGGCCGCGGCAGGTCACTTGAAAAGTAAACTGGCATTCAAGGCGGCGGATCAAATTGAGAATCTGGCATATTAAATAAAACCAAACATATTAAATACCAATATAGTTCACTTACGTGAAATTATGAAGACAAATTGAAAATGACAGAAGCGTTAGGCACCTTTTCGACCGCTAGGTGCGCCACTTCTGATTTTGTTCTACACGACATGCGAAATAGAGTAACTTTTGACAATAATATTACCCTAATGGGTACACTGAAAAAAATTCACATTTTATTGTGAAGTGAACTCGGCCGAATATTTTATAATAATAATGTTCACCTATGCATAAGGCAATCCATGGGTGGTGTTCCACGGTTTGTACGTTTGTAGACCTCCGACAATATTTTGAGTTGTAGAATGGCGACTTCTGGTGACTGGGAAACTGCCGAAAATGACCAAATACCACCTAATATGGGTGTTTTTTTAACTAGAATGACGTTCAGAGGCCAGAAATTGTCTCGAAATGCCAGTTTGAAATCCAAGAAGGCGACTTCCGGTTTTTGAAAAATCAGACAAAATTTTGAATTGTAAGATGGCGACTTCCAGTGATTGGAAAAAAGAGGAAAATGACCAAATACCACCAATATGGATGTTTCTTTAACTAGAATGACGCTCAGAGGCCAGAAAATGTCTCTGAATACCATTTTGAAATCCAAGATGGCGACTTCTGGTTTCTGAGAAACAGCGAGATATGACCAAATACCATCCAATATGGGTATTTCCGAAATCGTGATGATGCACTGAAACCACAAATCGACCTCAGACAACATTTTGAGTAGTAAAATGGCGACTTTTGATGACTGGAAAACTGCCGAAAATAACCAAATAACACCCAATATGGGTATTTCTTCAAACGGTCGATTTCCATCCAATATGAGATGTTTCGATACCAGAATGATACACAGGAGCTAGAATCGACCACGGACAACATTTTGAATTCTAAGATGGTGACTTCTGTAGAACAGCCGAAAATGACACCTATTATTGGTGTTTCTTAAACCAGAATGACGCTCAGGGGCCTAGGTATGAAATTGTCTCCAAAAAAAAATAGCCTAAAGTGACCAAATACCACCCAATATGAGTGTTTCTTTAACCAGAATGATGCATGGAGCTAAAAATTGACCCCAGACACCATTTTGAATTGTAAGAAGGCAACTTCTGGGAAACAGCCGAATACTACTGCATATGAATATTTCCGTAATCGAAATAATGTATAGCAACCAAGCATTGACCCTGGACACCATATTGAATTCGAAGATGACCACTTTCAGTTTCTGGAAAACAACGAAAATAACTGAATACCACCCAATATGAGTGTTTTCGGAATAGAGGTGATGTACTAAAGGTAAAAGTCGAGGATGTTGTCATTCCGATAAAACCAATAATTTCAAACGATATAAACAAATCGCAAGAAATCAATGAATTTAGAATGTTGAAAATTATTGAATTAAACACAAAAATAGGCGGGACGAAGTTTGCCGGGACAGCTAGTAAATACATAAATATGCTGGTTAAAGCAAATCTGCAAGTGATGAATACGAAGATTAGAACTCGAGAGCAAAAAATTCGGAGGGATAAAAAAAAACAAAAAATACTTTCAAAACGAAGAAAACTAAACATTAAATAATAGTTTTTGCATAGCAGTTGTTATCACTAATTATGTTTGTTTTGTTGAATATCTTTTATATATAATATAATAAAGCTTTTAAACCAATTACAACATGATATGTATCCATACTAAAATTGTTAAATTGATAGAACATTCAAGTGTTATCTAAGCTAAAAGTTGCACAACAACCATATACGACTATTGACAACCATTGTGCGGTTTCTCCTTTTATCTTTTTCACGAGGTAATTGAAATATTCATTTAATTGTACACTTCGTGGCCTGATTATTGAGCTTGAGCTTGACGGCCGCACATTTCGTAGTTGCTTCCCGTGATGGATCTGAGCTAGTGAAGTTACACAGGGAACCACGTATATAGCAACTTGGGATTAGTTTACCATTTACACGTCGTGGCCTGATTATTTGAATATTTCTACTTCGTGCCTCGATAAGCTACATCTATTATATTATCAATATTTAACTCCCGGAATGGCGTTAGTTTTACATACAAACAATATACGCACGAAATCTGCAACATATTTTTTTCTGTGAAAGTATGAAATTGAGTCAACTAAATCTAAAATTGAGTAAATTCAGTTTCGTGTGTGAGAATGTCACACGCTCACAGAAATTCAACAACAATGCACAGTGGTACAGTAAGGCAATGTAGGCGGACACGAGTTTTTCGATGCGATTTTGTGGTTTTAAAATAAAATTTTTTTCTAAGAATTTGTTTCTTATATTTAGTCTATTTTTTATGTGCAAATGAAAATTAGGGTGGTCCTGAAATCGACTAAATGAAAAAACTAACTTTTTATTTGCATGAATAAATGTATACATTCATCGGCACAGTTGTAGATCAACTAATTTTAAGCAACTTTCGGTATTTCTTCACAATATTTATGCAATATTTGTTCTATCAAATGATACCAAATAATATAATTTATGTTTGCCCTAAACGGAGACATCAATATATCAAAAGGGCCTATTTTTAAAATAGAAATGGTGAATACTCTTCATCTGTAAAATATATCGACAATGTTTTTTCGTCAAAATTGGCGTATTTTTGATTAAAGTTACCGAAGAAAACTTCGTTTTTAAATTTGAATTGAAAAAATAGAGCGAAAAGACTGTTTTTGGAAACCAAATTTCATGTCTACAAAAAAGTTTTTTTACAAAGTTACTTAGAATTAGTTGGTCTACAAGTTTGCCAAAGAATGTTTTATTTCGTTGATTTTAGGACCACCCTAATTTTCATTAGCACATGAATAGAGGACTATGTATAAGAAACAACTTTTTACAAAAACTATGGCTTTAAACCGCAAACCAAAATCGCAACGAAAAGCCTATGTCCGCCTAAATTGCCTTACTGTACCACTGTGCAATGAGTTTAGTTACATTTTTCACCACAAGAAGGGGTGTTACCTGTCTGTCTTCACGGGAATATATGGGAAATTCGAGAGTGAACTATATTGTTATTTTAAGATATTTGATAAAACCCTTAGCGAGTTTCTGCTGTATACTGTTTGAATAAGGACAATCAAATGAATGATTGAAAAAGAAACATTTGTCTCTAGTGGTATTGAGCTAGACTTGTAGTTTGCAATCCGACTGTTAAAATTAACCTTGCGGTCATGGCTTTGTACACAACCCCTCGAATTTTCGTACAAATTTTCTTTATACTGTTATCCAAACTATGTTGCTTCATTTATCGACCCTTTTCTAACTTGCGCCAATCTTTATTTCAAAATTAATTTCATGTTTATTTCAAAATTTGTTCGAGAAAGACAGGAATCGACTGATTACCTTAAATTAGTTCAATCGGCACTTTATTGAGTAGTAACTCAATGTATACAATCAATCTGTTTTCAAACACAGGTTTTGAACTAGAGCTCAAACTAGAAAAAAAAAGAATAAAACTATTTAATCATTCCTGTGAGTTTTGGTGCCCCTAGCAAAGATATTTTTTTTCCGGAATTAAATGAGTTTCCCGTAAGCAAATGTAGAAACGACAAACGTGGCGAGCATTTACACTGCAGCGAAATTTACAGGAATGGTTCAAAGGTTTAATCTTTTTAGGGCAACTTATTTAAGCTCCGGCGCAACATTTTCTTTCGCCTTTGTCGATCAGTGTTATTATGCTCTGTGGCATTTTCCAATATATTTTTTCCAAATTTTTTCAAGTCACTTTTTGTTATAAATTCAATAATCAACTTTGTAATAAATTTATTGTCGAAGCTTGAAATCCCATCTCTATTTAGTTATGAAAACGAAAACAATAATATTTTATAACTTGTCCTATAAGTTTTTTCCCTCAATCGATTTCAAACTATCCAACTTTCACCTCATTTCAATACTAATAGCAAAAAAAAATCGCTTTGTTCAATTTTCACTTCGTCTCTAAAGTTTCTCGACTCTAGTAAAACCGGAGTGCTTTTGCAGCAATACCGACGGAACAGCTGTTGGTTTCTTCACCAGCAGCTGTCTATGCTCCAAAAAACTTATTCTTATTCCTTATAAAATTGTTGAATCTCTTCTTATATCCATACCTGATATTGCGAACGTAGAATAAAAAGTAATTTCCAAACAGTGAAAAATCTGATTATTAAGTGACTTCACCGATCGACACGAAAGATATTTTTCAGCTGGTTCTCGCCAAAAAACGATAACGACAGCAAATTAGTGTGTTTGAGCTGATTCGAATTCGACGTAAGATAATTCGCTTGGAAAGTTTCGATAATTCGAAACGGTCCTCCTCGTTGAATGTTTACTGGTTAGAAACTTTTAATTGCGAGTATTAATTAGACTCGTTTCATTCCTGCGTAGGAGAACGAAACAAGCCCATGCTTGCGAAAGGATTTCGGGTCCAGGCGGCGTTCGGAATTTTAATAACCCAACCCGAGATTAAAACCGAAAATAAAATCCCATACATTAACTTTCTCGCATAATCACTCGGACACAAAAGGTGTACAAATTAGCGGAAACAAAAAATGGCACTTTGTTATGTTTATTTCTGCCGCCACTCTCGGAGAACGTAGTGTATTATGACGGTCCCATTGAGAGGCAGGTAACATAGTAAATTAAACGAAACGATTTTCCTCTTCATCTTACCACGAAAGCCGTGTTTGCTACGCTGACCACAATTCTTACGAATCGGTGAATCAACTTGGCAGAATAAGCTTAAAAGGATTTGATATTTTAAAGTAAAGCAGAGCTTAAAACAAAACCAAAAATATCTAGGTTAAGTGTACCCGTTGTTTGAAATTTATGTCCTCTCGGCTTGAGAAACAATACAGAACGAGGAGCTTTCGTGGGTACACTACCAAGATAAGAAGAAATCGAAACGAAGTTTAGGGTTCTAAGTATGAGAAGGGTTTTTGAGCGGTCTGTTTTCACTTGACCTCACCACATCTGGAAACGGTCGCCAAATGCCGCGTAACATACATTACACGGTCACCCTATTCGATCATATTAATCTAGGACTGAGTTATTGTCCGGTCGAAATTATGTTTCGGCGGAAAATTATTCCGGTACTAAACCCAGTTTCAACCAGAAGCAAAAGTGAAGTTTAAAACTGCAACTGTGTTGGGGATGGATTATACAGAAGTTTGGTGTCGTAATATAAAGTAAATCTTTTGAAGTAGAATACTTCTCTCAGGAAGTTCGGCTACATAGGGATGTGAAATGAAAATCTAAAACCGAAAAATGTGAAAAATATGTCCAATTTCAAATGCTAATAAATCGTTTAGTATTCGATGGATTTCCTTCGTTTTTGCAGCAATAGATTGGAAAATCTTCTAAGATTTTTCCCAAATGAAGATAATTGTAATTTTATTATTCACACTATTGTACTATTGAAAATAGTCAAGCCTTGTCAAAACGAAAAATTCGACCTCTGATTGGTCGTTATATGATTGCTTCCCAAGCACGGTCGACAGAATCATATACCTTGCAATCACTGTTGCCAACTGTATAGATTTATCTGGCAATGTACAGATTTTCTCAGTTTTTCAGTACAGATTCTGTACCGTACAGATTACAGGTTTCGAGAAAAAGTACAGATAAGTACCGTGCTGGATCGAAATCCGTACAGTATCGAAATCCGTACACCTTGACGTTTTTCTTCAATTTGAAGCATTATAAAAATAAAAATTCATATGATAGTTACATGTACATGTCCGTTGAGTTGTTGGCCTTCTGTTAAATTAAACTATGCGTCAGTAGGCCATGAAATAAAAACATTAAAAATGAAAAATCAATCGTGTATCGGTTTCAGTTGTCATTTCGCTGTATCGTTAGAAAATTTATTAAGAAAACGTGATGGAAAAATTCGAAAATTCGTCATTTTCGAGCTGTATATTGTCTGGTGAATAGTGTAAATTGTATTTATTCAACAAAAACTGTGCCGTACGGATTTTGATCCTTGTTAATTACTTGAACCGAAATCCGTACAGCATGTGTATTATCATGCATATATTGTTGAACTTTCTTCTTGTTTTCAGCATATAATGGAAGAAAACAAGTATGAATATACGGCAAACAATTTCGAAGGAGCTGTGGCTGAGGTGCGCTAGGGAGAGTCGTACCGGGAAGCTTCGAAAGGTTCCGGCGTTCCGGTTGCTACAATAAGGTGTGCCGCAACGAAACGCTACGAAAAATTGCACTATTCAGCTGATATAAAAAATTAGAAAACTGTGTGAAACTTTAGGAACAAATTGATCCTCAAAATATATTTATTCGTAAATTTAAAGATAAATTATAAATAAAAGATGTTCATTTATGTACTCTAATACTCTAATGGACTCTAATCCAGTCTATATCGCGTGTGTGCGGATTTCGATTCAAAAGTGTACGGGTTTTGATTCAGACAAAAAACTGTGTACGGATTTCGATTCAAAACATGTTCTATTAAAACATGATTTTTTCGAGTTTCAGAGTGATTTTAATCATTTTGCTTGAAAATAGTGATAAAATATAAGTAGACTTATAAGTAAACATGACAGTTTAAAGCAATATGTGATTTCTTGATTTTTTATTGACCGTCGAAGATTATCATGTGCTTAGGTGTACGGATTTCGGTCCAGCACGGTACAGATTTTTTAAATGGTTAGAAAAGATTAGACAAAACTTTTTGACCGACTCTGCAACAATACAATGAATGCGATCTTGCAATACACGCACTTAGTCTACTGCCAAATCTCGGAAATTCGCTGCCGAGAATGGCACCACTCTACTCGGTTAAAAAATGGCAGCTGTTACATTTTTTCGTAAATCTCGATTTTTTTTTGTTCACACAAGTAAATCTCGATTTAACTAAACTGAAATGTTGGCACAAAATACCGGTAGTGTTGCTGAAATGTGGGTTTCATTGTTTTTTGGCTGTATTTAGGAGATTGAACCGCAATGGATCGGTAGTATGCATTACTGAGCCCTACTTCAAGTGTGCAAGAGTTTTGTTGACAATCAAGCTAGTAGTTTGGAATTAAAACTGAGTCAACGCAGTTACGGTTCCCTCTAAACAATTTACGTTAAAGCTGTTTTTTTAAATATAGAAAATAAAACAGGGCCAGTGGTACAGATTTCTTCCGGAAATTGTACAGATGAAAAAGATTTTTGTAGCTCCCAGTACAGATGAATATGTGGCAACTCTGCTTGCAATTGAAAACATGCTATTTGGCCTATATAAGAGCCTGTTTCAGCCGAAGCCGCTCATAATAGTTCTAGACAGCGACAACAGCAGTCATCCCTTAGCAGCAGCAGTAGCAGTGCAGTGGATACCAGCGATAGCGGATAGCGGCCACAGTTGTGGCGTAGCAATGGATAGCGCACTAGTTGCAGCTGATCTCAGCATCGATAGCAGCTGGGCCAGCCAGTGATGCCACATTTTCGTCTGTATTTAAGAGCTCCAAAAATCTGTTCACCTTGGTAAAATTTAAAAAAATCTGCATATGTACTAGACACATCCTTCTCGAAAAAAAAATGCATTATAGCATGTTTAACATTTATCCCGTGACTCATTCATGCACACGTTTATGCGTAGCATATGAATATAGTGAAACCTCCGACACTCTGAACCGCATTTGAGTAAATTTTTGTTTTTCATCTCTATCGAGAAGCTCGACCCCATGAAAACCAAAAAAAATCTGTATAAATCTGTATTATTTTCAGAAAATCTGCAATCTGTATATGCAGATATCTGTATTAAAAATACGCAAGAAATCTGTATAAATGCAGATAAATCTGTATATGTGGCATCACTGGGGCCAGCTGATGCAGGGATAGCGGATACTAATGGCAGCGTATAGCGGCCACAACTGTGGCATGGCTACGAATAGCGTAGCAGTTGTAGCGGGTATATCTGACCATGAAGCATATATGCAATAATTGAATGAAAATTGTAATTGCAGCAATCGGCCTTTTTCAAGGCTACTAAATGTTTTTGGAAGAGCATAATTAATGGTTATTAATAAACTGCAACTGCGGTTTGAGATGCTACAAATGCATAGCAGTGTGATGTATATTACGATTTGTTAATACTGTGCATAACATGCGTTATATACGAAACAAATCCGATTTCAAACAGAAAAGTTCGGCACGTTCTGCTCACGATGCTGAGTCTGTTTAAAAAAAATTCACAACACTTTATTAACAAGGATGTAACGCCTTGAAGAAGACGGTTATGGTAAGACATCACAGCAGAATTTCGACCTTCATACTCATGTCTACCATCGGCAATATCAAACACGCAACAATTTGCTTCCATGCGACACGGGGACGGAAACATTTTTTACTTCCAAGCCGCACAACGCGACACAATACATATTATTTTGTTGCCCTAATGAGAGCTCTATCGGTCCGGCTCGACAGAATGTCCACAAGAAATCGTTTTTGTACATCCGTCTTACGAAACTGAAGCTGTAGGAACTGAAAATAAAGGCGGGTCCAGAATGAATGAGATGTATTTTTCGTACATGAGTATTACGACATACGAAATAAAATTCTTCGAACGTTGTAGAATGGTATAACTGGAAATATTTTAGCCACACCTGTTTTTCCAGTTATATCATTCCACAATGTTCGAAAAATTTATTATGTCAGAGCGGATATCGCACGCTATCTGACCATGAAGCATTCATGCAATAATTGAAGGAAAATTGCAATTGCAGCAATCGGCTTTTTTTAGGGCTACTAAATGTTTTTGGAAGAGCATAATGAATGGTTATTAATAAACTGCAACTGAGGTTTGATGCTGCTGCAAATGCACAGGAGTGTGATATTTATTACGATTTGTTGATACTGTGCTTAACAAGCGGTATATACGAAACAAATCCGATTTCAAAATGACTGACACGCAAGCAGTCGGGTTATCTTTCTTGTAAAAGTATTCTACTTCAACCTTGCGGTCGTGGCTTTGCCCACAACCCTCCTGTGTTTTTTTGTTTACGCAATTTTTGTGCGAAACCAGAAAAAGAAGTGAATAAAATAAAACTCTAAATAACTTTTTATCTAACTGGATGGATACTTCTAGCGTACAGAATTGAACAGGATCAGGTATCGTCACATAACAAATCATAACAACACCCCAATTCTGCCCCGATGGGTTAACCATTAAAGGTGCCTTCTTCGTTACGAAATATAATTTCCCTTTTCAGGCCAGCATAAACTGATTTATTACCAGCAGACGCAATTTGAAAGGAAATTGCTACCCCAACGATAGAAGCATTAATCGTAATCGGAATTTGGAAGAAATCTAGCAACACAAATCCTCGGTCTTTGGATGGTGAGTTACAAAATTTGAAACAAATAAATCAGCAACGTTTAAAATTAGTGGCCACATTATAACAAATTTTAGATTTTACTAAATGAATTCGTTTTGCAGAAAAAAAAATCTCGCGGCTTTAGTCTAGACTCAAATGTCCGTTTTTTTGCTCGCTATTTTTTCACCACTCTACCTACTCCACATCGCGACAGAGCATTCACCAAATCGAGTTTCAATCGATATTGATTGGCCGGTACCGTACCGAGCAAAGGACACGGCGAACGCTGCAGCTCAACTTCACGTTCTGCGGTGGCAATAAAAAGAGATGAAACATCATAACATCAGTTTTATGTTCCCGTGTTCGTGTGCTTCTCTTCAGCATCGCCAGCGACAAATTTGCTTCGTGCACCGATGCGGTAGAATCAGTTGCGGTAATATCAGTCCGTAGTCCACAGATTGAATGTACTTACCGATTTTTGGCTGATGGAGTTTTTCTCAGTAAATCGATTTTTTGGCAATATTATGGTTCTGCTAATCGAGTTTCTGAGAACATAAGTTCGTGACAGGCGAAACAAAAACCGTTCAGAACATTAAACTATACCCGATGATGATGGCACACGAGCTGTGACGTCAGTTGAAATGTCTGTTACCGAAACGACTCCCGTTGAGGGGTTGAAAATCTATATTCGTTACGTTATCGATGAGCTGAAAAATATGGACACAAATTTTAATTTTATGAAACCTTTTGAACAGTCGAAAGAATTTTACGCTTGTCTGCATTTCACGGTAGCGAGAGATTTTTTCCTGCTGGTTTACGAAGCGTTGTAAAATTGCATAGACGCAATGTAGCATTTATTTTGGGTTCACCTTGCAAACGAATAATTTTAGGCGTAGATTGCAGAGGGCGTTTAACAATACTCGCTGTTCGGAGACTGAAGTGAATACTTTCGATTATTTGAATAAATAAAAATAACAATAAAATACGGTACACAGTTCAGAACGAACGTTGCTGGTGTGATCGGATTTTTTCTGAAATTTCTGGAAACATTACGAATGAAAATGAAAGCTCTGCCTCAATTGAAACACTAAATTATATTGGAAAGTTCTCCACAAAAAGTCCACAATGGATAAGAACTTAAGAATTGCTTGGTAATGCTTAAAATTGGAAACAAATATTAGTGCAATGACAATAGAACGAACGTACGCTAGCGAGGCGTTGAATTCATTGAAAATTCACATCGAAAGCGTATTTAGGACGCTGACCGAAAAGTTTATGATTTGGAAAAAAAATCCGAGGGAGCTCGAAAATCGAAATTTGAAATTAGATCATGCGTGTCGCGTGTAGCGAGAACATTTTTCACTGCGAAAACAACTCTCACCTTGGTGAGCAAAGCGATGCACTTATCTGAAAAGAGTGTAGCGAGTCGTGTATATCTGAGGAGCATACAAAACACACCTCGGTGGAATTTGAAATATCACTCCAGAGAGGTAATAAACTGGTGTGAGCTTTTTCACTCAAAAATACATTCTGCTCAATAACTACACAACAGAGCTCACTGCAGTGCTTTTACTGTGTGTCTCTCAAGTATATATCCAATGAGGGGAACATCTAGGTAGGAAAGTAGATTGCTATCAAATGCAAAGGAACAAATTAACATTAAACATTTAACATTTTTGCCTTTCTTCTAGAAAGGTATAGCAATCACTGGAAAAACCAAAGGTATAAAAGTGGTCCCAATGGCCGAATGTCATATACCACTCGACTCAGTTCGACGAACTGAGCATTTTCTGTATGTATGTATGTATGTGTGTATGTGTGTGTGTGTATGTGCAACTTTTTTTTCTCACTCACTTTTCTCAGAGATGGCTGAACCGATTTTCATGAAATTAATTTCAAATTAAAGGTCTAGTTGCGCCATAGGTTGCTATTGAATTTCATTGTAATCGGATTTTTAGTTTGGAGGTTATGAATCAAAATGTAAAAATCACGAAACATCAATATCTCAGAAACCACACATCCGATTTCAATAAAACTGGTTGAAAATGATTGGGCTGTCTCCAAAACTCTAAACTCTTAAATTTCGTAATGATTAAACAGATGGTTCAAAAGTTATGTAAAGAAAAGTTATCCTGAGGTTGTTTAAACTCACTCATTTTTCTCAGAGATGGCTGAACCGATTTTCACAAAATTAGTGTCAAATGAAAGGTCTAGCTGCCTCATAACACCCTATTGAATTTTGCTGTAATTGGACTGTAACTTCGTCTGTCGAAATGTGAAAATCACGAAACTTCATTATCTCAGAAACTACACAATCGATTTGAACAATATTGATATCAGATGAACGGGCTAGTTAAGGGTTAACTGATGAATTATGATTGAACTGGTGGTTTCAAAGTTTGACTGCCCTATACGTTCCCTTTTCATTTGATTATAATCGAACTTAAGCAACCGTTATGTAATAAATTGTCAAAACAACGAAAGTCTCTTAATCAATTTTTGTAACTCAATACAATCAGTAGCTGAGTAAACTACGAAGTAGATTTTTAGGTCATAAGCGTACACGATTCTACATCCTGGAGGAAGTGCCAAGCAAACATCGTTGTAATACAGCGAGAACAGTAAAGGTCCAACATTGCTACCTTGAGGTACGCCTGAAGTACTTCGGAAACCGCGAGATTCTGCGTTCCCTAGTTTTACAGATAAATAGCGGTTTTCAAGGAACGATCAACCACCGGACGAAGGTAGTAGAAGCTCCAAGATGCTTTAATTTGGCTAACAGTATATTGTGATCAACGCGGTCAAACGCTGCCTTAATGTCAGTATACACCGTGTCGACTTGTGCTCCATTTTCCATATTTTGCAGACAAAAAGAACAGAATTCAACTGATTTGTACTAATTGAGCGACCAGGAAAAAAGCCATGCTGATCCGTTGAAATGTATTGCGTAACATTCCTTTGCAACGAGCCACCGATCTAAATTTCAAACAGTTTTGACCCAGCACAAAGCGATGTAATTCCCCGATAGTTTGTAACATCACTTTTGTTTTCTTTCTTGAACACAGGAAAAATATAGGACCTTTTCCAGCATTCAGGAAATGTTTCCTGATGAAGCGACAGGTTGATAATTAACTGTAACGGTTTTGAAAGAGCAGATGCGCAATTTTTCAGTATGATTGATGGTATTCCATCCAGTCCGGGGGTCACTGATGATTTACACTGCTTCAGAGCCTCTACAACTTCATTTTGTGAGAAACTAGTTAAGTTTATATCACATACATTTGCAGGAATAAACTTTAGCGCATTTTGTACATCACGAATTGAGGCACTACTGGTAGCGAAAACACTAGCAAACTGCTGAGCAAAAAGATTACAGATGTCTTCAGTATTACTGGCAGATTGATCGTGAAGCGTCATTTGAGCAGGAAGTCCAGTTTCCTTGCGTTTCTCGTTAACGAATGACCAAAAATGTTTAGGATTTTGTTTAAGGTCACATTGCTTTTGCCTCACGTATCTCGAGCAGGGTTGATATTTGTTGTCACTCTTGAGTGAAAGTGAAAAAAAGCATCCATAAACGTTATTTTTTTACAATCCTTCCAAAGTTTTCCTTTCTCGCTTTTTGCATGGAAGTGAACTGTCCAAACACCTCATTATATTTCATGCGATGGAAGCAAGACAACAAAATCAGTTTATTAGTTAACGAAGATTGTCAAGGCATCGGACAGTGTCAGTGAAAAAGTGTTTCGGTGAGGTTTATTTTGGTTGAGTGGACTGTTTGTTTTTCTTTTTCGGTTTGAAGTGAAGATCATTTGGTTGGATTTGTCGTCAAATTTTTTTTTTCGTAACCGTGAACGATGCGCGCGATCTATTTCGTCTGAGTATAACAGCACGTTACTAGGACGAAAATCTAGTGTATCTGAAAGAGTGCTGCGATCATTGGAAGTGAAAATTGAAAATGATTGGCTGTAATTTTCGAAGAATTTTGCTGGAGAAAATGACTTTTATCAGCACTGATCTCGAGTAAAGGAAGCGATTATATGTTCTGTATTGTCGACTAGTTCTAGCAAACTCTCATTTAGTGAAGGCGTCTCGAAAACGAGAATACTCCTTTAGCACAGTGGATCTCTTATGTTTGAGACGACGAAGCCGTAAATTTGACCAAGGTGGCTTCAGCTTTGGCCTGGGACGAGGAACGAACTCACGAAGGAGTGACAGAAGACGTTGGTTGTAAAGTGTTACTGCCATATCAATATCATTTGTATCTAGGAACGACCAGTCTGTTGAGTGCAAAGCTTCATTCAATCTTGCAAAATCAGTGCGGAAGAAGTCAAACTCTCTATCATCAGGTGCCTCGTTATATCTAACTAGTGGTGGACAGTTGAGCGTGACAAGAACGGGAGGGTGTAACGGATCAACTTTGGTAACAGCCTCAGGTGGTAGCATTACCTCGCACTGATTGGCTGCATTGATATTAGCAAATACCAAGTCCAAGGCTCGATCACGGTTATTCGTGAACGGATTAATCTGATGCATGTCTAGTAATGCCATTCCATCCACAAGTGCACTGTTTGCAGTAGTGAATGTAGAGTTTAGCAAATCGAGTTGAACTTTTTTAGAAGAGCAATTCCAACGAAGGCCAGGTTGATTGTAGTCGCCAAACAGTAGGTGAAAGTTCTGCAGTCCCAGTTTCTCAGATACTTTGAATGCACAATCGATATGGCGATCGACACTCTTCGAGGAGGTAGAAAATTCAGGTGGGATGTAAATAACGCCAAGACAAATAATTCGGTTACCACCATTCACCAATTGTAGCGTTTTCTTTTTTTTTTTTAAAGGTGGCGGGGAAATCTGCAAACAGACACCTGAGAAGAGAACTCAGGGTGTGGGGATGAGACTAGGGGAGAGATGCTGGGGTAGTTACACTCGCCCAGACACCTACTGATCTCTGTCCCGACCCACTAAAACCCCTCCAGTCTCCCGGAACGACGGTTAAGTATTACGTCGGGGAGTGGCTTTTGTGCGTGATGCACCCTCTTTACTCTTATAACCTCCTAGCTAACTACCTGGAGACTGGTAATTAGCTACCACTGGCGTGTTGGTGGTTGACCCGCCACACACGTTGCAGCTCCAGAACAATCTGAGAGGCGGCCGCACAGACCGCGTTCCAGATGTCCGGGTCGTCGCACATCCTCCGGACTAGATTGTCCGGAGTAGTGCCAGGCCCGCTCACAGCCATCATGTTGCTCCTCGCTCTTGCGAAACGGGGGCATACGAAGAAGACATGCTCAGCAGTCTCCTCCTCCTCCACGCACTCGGGACACATGGGGGACACTGCGTGTCCGAACCTGTGCAGATATTGCCTGAAACAACCATGGCCTGACAGGATTTGTGTCAGGTGGAAGTTCACTTCACCATGTCGTCTCCCGACCCAGCCGGATATCTCCGGTATGAGTCGGTGCGTCCATCTGCCCTTTGTGGAGTTGGACCATTCCCGCTGCCAGCGGAGCATCGAGAATGACCTTCTGGTACCTCGTAAGCCCCTTATGTTACGTTGGTCGAAACACTCTCTGTCCTCCTTGATGGCGATGCTGATAGGCATCATGCCGGACAAGACACAGATTGCATCGTATGACACCGTACGATACGCACTCGCAACTCTCAGGCACATGAGCCTGTAGGTACTTTCCAGTTTACCACGGTAACTGTTAGTACCTAGCGCTCTGGACCACACTGGCCCACCATACCTAAGTATGGACGAAACCACGCTGGCAAGAAGTCTTCGCTTGCTGCCATAAACCGCTGAGCTATTGGACATCATACGAGATAGTGCTGCAATAGCCGATGAGGCCCTCTTACAGGCATAGTCGACGTGACTCCCGAACGTGAGCTTGTCGTCCACCATAACCCCCAAGAGCTTCAGGGATCGCTTCGAGGTGATGGTGCAGTCTCCGACTCTGACCACCGCCTGTTGCTCCGATTTACGGTTGTTCACAACCGTGACCTCCTTCTTATGATGCGCGAGCTCCAGTTTCCTGGAGCGCATCCAGTCCTCGACCTTGCGTATACAGTGCGCAGCCGTCAACTCGACTCCCTGCAAAGCCGACGATCCCAACCCCTACAGGGAACTTGAGTTTTAACACTCCGTCATACATGACATTTCACAACACCGGACCCAGGATAGAACCATGCGGAACTCCTGCGGTGATTGGGACGCACTTCTGACCCTCCTCCGTGTCGTAAACAAGTACTCGATTCTGGAAATAATTTTCCAGAATCTTGTACAGCGACACCGGTACATGGATGCTCCTGAGCGCGAGCGCTATGGAGTCCCAACTGGCACTATTGAACGCATTCTTCACGTCGAGCGTGACGATTGCGCAGTAGCGTATTCCCCTTCTCTTGCGCTGGATTGCTACCTCCGCCGTCTTGATGACGGAAGAGATTGCGTCCAGCGTGGACCTGCCCTTCCGGAAGCCGAACTGGTTACTTGCCAGACCGTGTACACCCTCCGTGTACCTCACCAGTCTGTTGAGGATGATCCTCTCAAGCACCTTGCCCGCGGTGTCTAGCAGGCAGATAGGCCTATATGTCGATGGGTCCCCTGGCGGTTTCCCAGCCTTCGGCAATAAGACCAGTCTCTGCCGCTTCCACCTGTCCGGAAAGAGACAGTCATCCAGGCACCTCTGCATGACTGCCCTGAACAGCCCGGGGGCCGTTTTTATCGCCAGCCTGATCGCCAGGTTAGGGATACCATCCGGTCCCGGTGCCTTGCTCACCTTTAGGGATTTGGCGATCACGATGAGTTCCTCATTCGTAACCCTTGCCTCCTCCCCTGCCTCGACACGGCTGTCGTCGCTCACGGATTGGATGCTCGGCAGGTTGGCCGACCATCTCTGGTCTATGTCTGAGATACTGGAACGTCGGACGTGAGACTCGGCTGCCGGAGGCCAAGGGCGTGGAAAGAGTCCCTCGATGATACGCTCCAGCATCGCTGGTGATCGCTCTGCAGGCGCCAGCGCGCCTTTAGTCTTGGCCATTACGATCTTGTAGGCGTCACCCCACGGATTTGTATTGGCACTCGCACATAGCCTATCGAAGCAAGCCCTCTTGCTGGCCTTTATCGCACTCTTTAGCATCGATCTTGCCGAACTGAATGCTGCGCGGCGCTCTGTCCTCTCTTCTTCGTTTCGCGCACGTTGCATCCTCCGTCTTGCACGGAGGCACGCACTTCGAAGGTCGGCTATCGCGTCCGTCCACCAGTAAACCGGTGGCTTTTCATTCCTAGGTTGGCGAGTCCTAGGCATGGTGGCATCGCACGCCCGCGATAGCATAGCAACTAGTTGGTCAGCAGTCGGGCGGAGCCAACTGCCCCCCTCGCGCTCCCTTCTCATTGCCTCTTCGAATACCTCGGCATCAAAGTGCGATGTCTTCCACCCGCGAACGGTCGGAGTGTTGGCTCTACCTGTCGCTTGCCGCCTCTCGTTGTTGTCTACACTAAAACAGACCGCCTGGTGGTCGCTATTAGTGTAGCCATCGTCTACCCTCCAGTTCTTGATCAGTCCTGGGCTGGAGAACGTCACGTCGATGATCGACTCCGCACCATTTCTGCTAAATGTACTTTTGTTCCCAACGTTGGCCAGATCTAGGTTGAGCTTTGCAAAAGCCTCCAACAGGATCTGGCCCCTCTGATTCGTGAAGCAACTTCCCCACTCAACAGCCCAAGCGTTGAAGTCGCCCGCCACCACCAACGGCGTTAGGCCCGTTAGCTCCATGGATAGGAGGTTGACCATCTGGGTGAACCTTTCGGTAGACCAACGTGGCGGAGCATAGCAACTGCAGTAGAACACTCCGTTTACCTTAGCAACTACGTACCCTTCTTCTGAGGTTGAGACAACCTCCTGAACCGGGAACTTGCTCGTCGTACATATGGCCGCCAATCTGGACTTATCCGCAACCCAGTTACCGTTTCCGGGAGGGATGCGGTAGGGGTCCGATATGACGGCGATGTCCGACAACGACTCAGTGGCTGCTTGGTGTAGCAGCTGCTGAGCCGCGAAGCAATGGTTCAGGTTCAGTTGCGTCACCCTTACGCCCGTGGTTTCGCAGCCGGCTTACCGGCTGGGCACCTGGGGCCTCCCATAAAGTGTTTGGCGTCCCGTTTCCCGGAACATACCTTGCACTTGGGAGACTCCCCACAGTCCTTTGCTTTATGGCCTGCACCTCCACATCGCCTGCACAGCTGGCTCCTATCGGGCCCCTTGCAGGTCCAGGACTTATGTCCGCCCTCGAAGCACCGGAAGCAAATGTCTGGTTGCTGTAGTATGCTCAGAGGACATACAGACCAGCCAACCTTCAACTTGCCCTCTTTCAGGGCCAGGTTAGCGTCCGCCGACGGTAGTCGGAAGGTAGCTACCTGGGTCCCCGCCTGACCTTTGCGGAGGCGGATTGACTCCTTAGCCACCTCCATCCCGCACTTCGCTTTAAGGGCTTGTGCAATGTCGCACCCCTCAGTGATTTCGTCCAGGTTTTTAAGCAAGAGAGTCATTTCTGAGGTGAGTGCCCGCACTTGCACCTCCTTCCCTAGGACCTTTTCGGCTACCGTTTTGTAGGTAGCCCCCTTGTTCTTGGCGTCCTTCCGGAGCTCAAGTATCATCTCGCCAGTGCGAGTTCGGCGGATACTCCGCACATCCGCCCCCAGATCCTTGAGCTGGGTTTCCCCCCTCATCTTCTTCAAGACTTCTGAGTACTTCGATCCATCCGTCTTGAGTATGAGGGCATCACCCCTACTCCGCGCCTTTTTGACCTTTTTTGGTCCTCTGGCCGCTCCGCCATCATGTCGCGTCGCACCTTCCCGACGCTTCCTACCCTCTACGGTAGTCCAAGGGTTGCCCGTGGCCTCCACCTGTGCCTTTTCCGCGGTGGACCTTGAACCGGTTGGCGTGTGTTCCCGTGGGAGTAGCACGACCAATCGTTTCTTGGTGTTCCCGGGGGCCGTTTCCCCCGGGGACTGCCTCGTTCGCTTAGCGACCTGCCCCGTGGAGCAGACCGACGCGAACGAGGGGGCGTCTGTCTGCACCTCTTTAGATGCAGTCGCCCTCCCGGTCCTGGCCGCTTTCTCGGCCGCCTTCACCCGAGCTACGAGTTCTTCGTGCTCCTTTCTGGCTTCATCAATGGTGCTCCGAAGCAGGAGGGGGCTCTGCTTCAGGTCGCCAGCGATGTTTCGCCTGTTCGCCGAGAACTCGATTATGGCATCGAGTTGTTCAGACAGCGCCGCCACTCTTGGCCGCGTGTCCATACACCTTTCGACGGCCTTGACTAGCAAGTGACCGTCCACCGAGATGTCTGGTGTGGACACCGACGGATTCGCCGTTTTTCCACCTCCAGACTTCGCCGCATCCGTCTCCGCCTTCTTCGCCTTGGTCATGGTTCCTTATCGTATCCGACTCGAATCCGTTTCGTTCGCTGCCAGTTGCCATAATTGGGACCTTACTGGTGTCGGCCCCAATGGACGAGGGAGTGCATTTGGTTGATGGGAGCGGCACTACTCGCTCCGTCAGAGATGCTTCCGGGTAATTGTGGCATTTACGAGGAGTCGACGGCCCAGTGTCCGACCCTAACCACCCCTAGGCAATCTCCCGCTGCTGGTCCAGGGCTGTTAGGTACTGTCAGCGGTCGCCCTCATATAACGTGACCTCGGCGGTCGCCACGCGCCGACCCGTGGTGGCATGCAGCTCTGCCGAATTGTAGCGTTTGGATACGGCTATAAGTACACCTCCTCCTCTTGCTTTGCCCGTACTAACAGGATCACGATCATTGCGGTAAACATTTTAACCAGTTTCAAACAGCTGCGGTGAATGGAAACGGTCGTTAAGCCAAGTCTCGGTAAGAGTCACCACGTCGATTTCTGCGTCGCTAATTGAGATGAAACAGTCATCGATTTTAGTACGGCGTCCCCTAACGTTCTGATAGTATTAGCGGATGCAGTCAGAATTCAAAATAGTGTCGTCAGTATCAGCCGAAGAGATCAACGTGTCATCGAGGTCTTTAGGGTCGTCCGCTAAGCTTGAGGCTTCCATGTGTTACAGTTCAAATACTTTGCCCTATTAACATTGCTAAGAGCGTGCAGAGCCGAAGCAGAAAGATTACGGCATACTAGAGATCGTGATGAATCACCATGAGATACGTGATATAATTCAGGGGAAGGTGAATTATTAAAAAAATCCCCCCCCCCTCACACCGGAGTAAACGATTAACCACAATGAATATAAAATTCAAGATATAAATAATAATTTAGAAATGAATAAGTTAGTAGAGTTAGGAGAACAGATTACAATAGGATTAAGAGGATGATTGGCGGCTAACGGTCAAAAATACAAATTGTACCAACATAACACTCAGAATCAGGGTTCACACAAAACACTTACACCGTATAGATCTGCCGGAAAAAGGGGATAAAGAATACGGGAGGACAAAATGTAAAGAGAAATAAGGGAAGTTGGCTTGAGAGGAGGACTGGAGCGACTAAGAGGAGAGAAGGCTCGATCACTCCATTCTAATCCAGCAAGCGAACGAGTATAGTAAAGTTAAAACCTGTGAATATAACCTGTGCATTAGTAAAAAATTAAAAAAAAGTACAGCGCATCTTGCGCTTACCAGTGGCAGTCAGGTAAATCTTGCTTCCTTTACAAAACTGCCATATCGAGCCTTGCGAAAGAATTCTGAGCCCAGCCATTTCCCTCCCCTCACCTAGACATATTCAGTATTGGCTCGAAAGAAGCGGATAGCACGCGGTGCCAGATACAGAACGGCAGACTCGCGTTAACTGTCCGGAATTCCCACGGGGACCAGCAACCACCCACACGTGGGCAGCATCATCGAAGGACGAAGGAACCACATGGTAGTGCACGAGTAACATCTACCGGTGCCTTCCCGAAAACAGCATATCCCTTGAACGACAACCACCGTAGCCTACCCCGAAAGCAGCAGCCGTTCCACCCCCGAGAGTACCACAGAGCAACACAGTAGCTATGCGGCGAGAGCAAACGAGTGAATTTCACCCACCGTTCACCCGAACGAATCAGCCCATCCAGACACCCGAGTCACCCGAAGCAGATCACCCGTCAGAACCAGCACCCCGAGTCATCATCCGAGGCAGATTCAGCAGCCGGCCGGCCCCCCCTACGCACACACACACCCACCCAAATTGTAAGTTAGTGGATAAAAACTTAACCTAATTTAGAGAGAGTTTTCGATAGAGCCGTCTGCATCCCTGATCGGTGTCAGAAAGCCGCCCTCGAGAAGGAGGGTTTCTCCCTCGAGATCGAGCTAGCCTTGGCAAAAGAGGTCGTGAGAGCCCACCCCGCTAGTCCCCAGAGGAACGACCAGGGACTTGGGGAAATTAGACGTGACCCTTCCGTTAACGTACCACAGTAACGATCATGATGATGGTGCGTCGTCACAGGGCTGAAACAGGTGAACGAGTCACAAGCTGAAGCGGTATTAACCTTCATTGAACCCTTGTGTGGAAAACCACACAAATGAATTTTGTTTTGATTTTTTTTCGAAAACTTCTCGATCGATTTTGATGAAACTTCTTGGCAATTCCTAAACCATCAATCTTACACAAAATACATTTTCTCCAAGGGAACAATATTTTTGGTTGATGAGATATTTAAAAATTTACGTTGTTTACCCTGGTGTGTGGATTTCCACACATACAACATTCGAATTTATTTTGGACAAAAAACAACTTAATTTTGCCCCAAACATGTTTTTTTCATTGAGTGCTTTCATACCTGAAGCTATAGGTACCAATTAACCCTGTTTCAAAAATCGAATGAGGTGTGTATGTGTGCGGAAGTATGTGTATGTGTGTTTATATTCTTACGATCAATATATCTCGATTTTCTCAGCAACGGCTGAACCGATTCGATTGTTCTTAGTCGCGTTTGAGAGAGCTTAAAGTCTAGTTAGTTGATGGAAAATATCGTTTTGTCATTCAAAAATGACGTAACAAAAGATGATCAATTTACATGGGAACTGATAAACTAATTGATTTTTTTTTTCAACGGTTTGACTGATTTTAGAAATGTATAAAGGTGCATTCTTGTTATTCGCATCAAAACCAAATCAAGCAAAAGGCTACGTGGGACATGTGTAAAAGTATGTGTTTATTTGTTTCATCCCAGTGTGAGAATTTTCACACATATGGGTTACGAATACGCTAATGCTAAAAGTACCTATTTAGTGTTTGCACAGCCTGGTTGAGCAGTGTTCAACATTCACACAGTTTTATGTCTACTGCGAGACAAGTATACTCGCACTTTTAGGTATATTGAAATAAATTTAGAATGGATCTCCTGAGATGGCTAACAAGCCAGTCGTCGTGGGTTCGAGTCTCGGCTCGGGAGAAACTGTTAGTGTTAGTAGGATCGTAGCGCTAGCCCCGCTATTAACCTTTACACTAAACATTTGACTGCGAAGTCTGTGTATAATGAACGAATCGGAATGTAGCACCAAGGCTTTGCTTACTTTGCTCAGCATAGATTTCAGAATATTCTTACGAAAATTTGCTTCATTTGGTCAAACCGATGTTAGGATTTTTTTTTGTTCAACTGCTATTATTGCATGTTTAATTGGTCTCATATCATGTAAACACGTTTTGTTTTGTAACTTTTGCATGAACAATCGGATCAAACAAATGTCCTATGATGACCTAATGGCCTCCAACTTCAAGCCCTTCCAATTGCAGCCAAAAAAATCAAATCAATACATCCATTGCTGAGATAATCCAAATGTATTTTTCAAGATTGTTTTTGTACACTACGCATAATATCATTCAATTAGTTACCTCCAAGATACTGCAATGTACTAGGCGTTTCCACAAGTTTTGTTTTGTTTTTTTCAACGTACCTTTGGAAATTATCATTTAATTTTAAGTATATTTTTGAATATAAATCTACCCTCCAAATCCTAACAAACGCATCTAGCACCAAAAGGACTCGAAACCGCTGATAGAAAAAATCGGTTAGCTGACCACATTTCGTTACGTCATTTCTGAATGAACCTTCTGATCAAAATGATATTTTTCGCAAAATAGCGAGAATTTTAGCTCTTTCAAACACGACTAAGAACAATCGAATCGGTTCAGCCGATGCTGAGAAAATCGAGATATTATGGTCGTGAAAATGAAAATATACACACATACACATACTTCCGCACACATACACACCTCATTCGATTTTCGAAACAGGATTATTTGGTACCTATAGCTACAGGTATGTATGCACTCAATGAAAAAAATAAGTTTGGGGCAAAATTAAGTTGTTTCTTGTCCAAAACAAATTAGAATGTTGTATGTGTGGAAAACCACACACCAGGGTAAACAACGTAAGTTTTTTAGGATGCAATGAAGGTTAAAGTCATCGTACTTGCCTGTAATATTAGCTTGGAAGACCACTGCTCCAACCTCACACACAGGTCCGGGACGACTGACGAACGCAGGCTGCAGTAGCGCGACTGTGGTGGGAGGATCAGTGACTTCCATAGTGCTAAAACCGTTGCGCCCCGGTGTAGATCCAGTGCCATCCAAGCACAATTCGGTTGATTGCTAAATCGAGTAGTTTACCATTTGCCGAGCATTCTTCAGACGCCTCTGATAAATAGGACAGTTGACGCTCCACGTTGAGTAGTTAATGCTGACTTCGTTTTCTTTCGGAAGGTTACGTTGTTTGTTCATCGTTTCACAGTTCACGCACTTTTCAACCGCAGAATTACAATCCTTTGCTTCGTGATCTCCGGCACACTTAAGGCAGCAGAAAGGATCATTACAGGAGGAAGCTTTTATGGCCATATCTCGAACATTTGGAGCAGCGCAAAACATTGACTTCTTCGACCACTCTGCAGCGATCCCATCCCTCGTTAACCATTTTCAGCATAATTAGTATTTCAAATGTTTGGGCATCAGTCTCCAGAACAGCCACCAATCGGTTGTAAGTCCAGTTCTCATTGATACGAGTACGAATAACGCTAATATCAGCGGAGAGCGGAGGGTTGTTTTGCTTTTTTTTAATTTTAGTAAAATATCGTAAGCAGTCAATTCTACAGACAATCCAATTATTTTTATTCTCGGTCTCAAAGGTTTTTTAATTGAGATTTCATAGTTCTCGGATAAAATTCCAGCAGCAGCATTAACAAATTTCTGAGCAAGCTCATTTGTTTCGCATCGAACAGCAACGTCTCCGTTTTCCTTACATCGAACAGCTTTGACGCAGAAGACGGTAGGGTCAAGCTTCGAGCGAATAGCCTGTTTTGTCACATCAGCGCATTGATAAGCCTTTGGTTGGATGATCACAGTTTGTTCTATTTTTTCAGATGTTGTTCGCTTCGGTGTTGAACTAGGCGTAAGAGTGCAAGTAGGTTTAGAGGTAAAGACGCTAAGTAGTGTAAGTTATCTCTTCAAGATGATTTACGAGCTTTTTAAGAGGAAAAATATGTAGCGACCCCAGATTAGAACAGAGTAAGTTTTCTGTCTAAAAAAATAGCAGACATGATTTTCGTAAAACAACCGACAGCGAAGGCAGCATGGCACAAAAAGCAAAAAGTTACAACGACACTGGTGTTCTACAAAAACTTTGTTTTCGGCTATCAACAAAATTACAAAATTAACAGAAGTTATTTAACTTGAGAATATTTTTGGCATAGAATTACATCTCATAGTAACACAGGAGTGAAAATAAAAAAAAAACAGAAACATCGAGAGACGTCACGAAACTGTCCACTTTCAAATGCTGTCAGTTTTCAACGAATTTTCTCCATTCTTACAGCAATTGATTGGAAAAACCGCCGAAATATGGAAAACTTAAATTTTATGATGCTAACTATTATGCTATTGAATAATTTTGGGCTTTTTTTAACGCATATTTCGACAAATCAGAGATGAAAACAAGTCCAATTATCAGACAAAACTCAGTGTCAGTCTAAATAAAACTAAACAACCAATCACTACCACTACCACCTATACAAGGTATACGAACGATTCGACTTTTTAAACGATTTGTTATTGCTGCAGTTTTGCTCGCTTGCGTACTCACGACGATGCCCACCGGCAGAATATCTCTAAGTTGTTACGCATAAAAGCTAGCATGCAGAAATTTAGTTTTGATTTTCTATAGAATCACTGTTGCAAGAAGATGATTTACTGGGAATTGGATCGCTTAGCCGCAAGCAGAACTACGACAAGTTGCTATGCAGCAGGCGGTGATTTCAAACATCTTGCAACCTCCTTCTAGAGTGGACGGACCAACAGAGGAAAGCACAGCGCTGCGTTATGGATCTTTCTTCTGTGTGGGAAGCACCATCACTCAGTGAAGGAGCAAAAATGATCGGGAAACGGGGTGTATACTAAGAAAGTACTGCACAAACCGTCACAAAATTAGTTTGAAAATTACCATTTAAGAAGATTTAACAACAGACGTAAAAGTTAAACCATGAATCATGCTATAAGAAGATTAAAGTCAAATTTTGATACATACGATAAAAATAATATCCTTTTGAAGTGTTTTGGTTAAAATTGAGCTTAACCATTATCGAAAATATAACAGGAAATTTTTTACTTCCCGCTTCACAAGCAAGTAATTATGGGGTGTGGGTAATTCGCAAAGGTAACACCCGACAATTTTGTTTAATTTCATGTCATTGCAAATTGTCATTTGCATAAGACTTGAGATTCTTGTTCTAGGCACCATTTTCTTTAACTTTATCAGCTACTATTTAAGTATACCATTATTGCTAGCAGATAGACCTTATCGTCCAAACGAAGCTGTATTAGGAATAAATACTATATTATATAATTTTGGGGCGCTTAAAAGCGCCATTGCATTGCATTGGCAACCATGGCAACAATTCTACTTCTACAAACGCAATACGGCAGGATGTTTTGGATATACCTATGTCCAGCAACAAACTTTCAGAGTAAACATCAAATAAGCAGTTTTTTTTTTCAACTAATGTGCAGGAGAAATCGTACAAGATTCTAACAGAGACCCTACCAAAACTAATAGGAATTTTTACAACAAAAAGCTATGAATCGACACAAACATATATTTGGAAGTTGGCCAACCAAGACACGAGTTTGAAATGAAGACTCACCTTGGTGGAATAAGACCCTAAAAAGACTAAGAAAGTCCTCTCTAAAACTGTTTTATGTCAACTGTTTTAAAGTTTCCATACGATTTTATATGAGATAATCCACTTATGCTTTAGAGACGTCCAGTTGGATCCTAAAACTATTTCGATACATGATATTTGCAGGAAGTTTTCCTGCAAAAAACTCTTCTGAAGACCGTAAGGCGCTACGATGCTTGTAGAAAAAGTTTTTCACCCCAAACCGATTGAATGTCTGACATACGGCTCACCCTTGAATTTTTCCAGCAACACTGCTACAGCATGCTGCTATTGCAAACTTGCTTAAGAATTAGAAATAATTTCGCGTAGAATTAAGCTTGAAAGTGTGATTTTTACTCATAGTATCTTCGGCGAAGCCTCCCAGATTATTTTACTCGATATCATTTCTTATCACATGGTTGAATTTGCAACAGCAGCATTAAAATGGCCATATTTTATATGGCCGTTTTTGAAACTATAGATCTTAATGAGCGCCGGGCTGAAATAGTTTCCTTTTGACCTCTACAATAAGCCACGAAAATTTGAAGGTGATCGGAGTTTATTTAATGGACCCACAGAGCGCTTATATTTTAGAAATCGATTTACATGAAAATTGTACGGAGTTTTTTCTTTTTTAACATATATCTCTCGATAAACGTATTCAAATACACTTTATTATCATTAAGGGATTTGTAAGTAGCTTAAGTATTTATGATAAATATTAGTAAATAATGAGTATGTGTGTCAAATCACAAATGGTGACTTCTCAACACTGTTAGAAATTTGTAATTTTCATTATTAGGATTTGTTTGCTTTCGCAATTAGGACTTATCGTTCGTAGGGATTTAAACCTACTTGTCAGAAAAGGGGAAGTAAACTTACAACTAACTTAATTGCTAACTTATTGGCTATAAAGAGAGCTTATCGTAGCAATTGAGGATTGCAACGATTTTTGTCGAAAATTGTTAATAATTTTATTTGACATAGCTTCTAATGGTTCAACACCAGTAAGTCTATGTAATTCGAGTGTACCAAACCAAGGAGGACGCTTCAAAATCATTTTCAGAATTTTATTCTGAATCCTTTGGAGCGTTTTCTTCCTTGTTGAACAGCAACTTGACCAGATCGGTACAGCATAAAGCATTGCTGGTCTAAAAATTTGTTTGTAAATCAAAAGTTTGTTCTTTAAACAAAGCTTAGAATTCCTGTTAATGAGAGGATATAAACATCTCGTATATTTGATGCACTTGGCTTGTATACTCTCAATGTGCTCTTTGAAAATAAGTTTTTTATCATAAATTAGTCCCAAGTACTTAACCTTGTCGGACCAACTTAAAATAACCCCATTCATCTTGACAACGTGATTATTGTTTGGCTTGAGGAAAGAAGCCCTAGGCTTATGCGGAAAAATTATCATTTGAGTTTTAGAAGCATTGGGAGAGATTTTCCACTTTTGCAAGTAGAAAGAAAAAATATCTAAACTTTTCTGCAATCGACTGCATATGACACGAAGACTTTTTCCTTTTACGGAAATGCTTGTGTCATCGCAGAACAATGACTTTGTGCATCCTGGAGGCAAATCAGGAAGATCTGATGTGAATATGTTGTACAGGACTGGACCCAAGACTGAACCTTGAGGCACACCTGCTCTGACAGGAAATATATCAGATTTGGGATTCTGAAAGACAACCTGCAGAGTTCGGTCAGTAAGATAATTTTTTAAAATTTTGATTAGGAAAATTGGAAAATTAAAAGTTTGCAATTTCGCAATCAAACCTTTATGCCAAACACTGTCGAATGCTTTTTCTATATCTAAAAGAGCAGCTCCAGTGGAATAACCTTCAAATTTGTTAGCTCGTATCATATTAGTAACTCGGAGCAATTGATGAGTTGTGGAATGCCCATGGCGAAATCCAAACTGTTCATTTGCAAAAATTGAATTTTCGTTGATGTGTGACATCATTCTGTTAAGAATAATTCTCTCAAACAGTTTACTTATTGAAGAAAGCAAACTGATTGGTCGATAACTTGAAACTTCAGCTGGGTTCTTATCCGGTTTTAAAATGGGAGTAATTTTTGCATTTTTCCATAATTTGGGAAAATATGCAATTTTGAAGCAGCAATTGAAAATTTTTACTTAAAATTCCATTGTGCTCTCAGGGAGATGTTTGATTAGTATATTAAAGATTCCATCGTCACCAGGTGCTTTCATATTTTTGAAATTTTCAATAATTGATCTAATCTCATTCAAGTTAGTTTCAATTATTTCTGCAGGTAAAAAATTCTGGGAAGAAATTAAATCAAATTGACGTGTGACTTCATTTTCAATTGGACTCACAAAATTCAAATTTGAGTTATGAACACTCTCAAACTGCTGAGCAAGTCTTTGAGCCTTTTGTTCATTGGATACAAGAAAACGTTCACCATCTTTTAAAACTGGAATAGGCTTTGAAGGTTTCTTAAGAATCTTCGACAGCTTCCAAAAAGGTTTTGAATATGGTTTCAATTTTTCAACTTTAGTCTCAAAATTTTGATTTCTCAGAAGAGTAAATCTATGTTTAATCTCTTTCTGTAAATGTTTATAAATAGTTTTAAAAACAGGGTCACGAGAACGTTGATATTGACGTCTGCGGACATTTTTCAAACGAATTAGAAGTTGAAGATTTTCGTCAATTATTGGTGAATCAAATTTCACTTGAGCCTTTGGAACAGAATAATTCCTGGCATCAACAATTGCACATTTTAATGCTCCCAAAGCGGAATCAATATTCACTTCGTTTTGCAAATCAAGCTCATTATTGAAATTTCTCTCAATATAATTTTTGTATCTTTCCCAATTAGCTTTGTTATAATTAAAAAACACAGGAAGGTTGTATGCAAAGCCACGACCGCAAGATTGAAGTAGAATACTTTTACAAGAAAGATAACCCGGCTGTTAGCGTGTCAGTTATTTTTTCTAGTAAATAAACGTTGACCGTTCATTGGCAGTATTGTAATTTCTTTTTGTTTGATATTTTGAATGAAGTTCATTGAATATTTTTAAACTTTGTGCAAATGAGAAGCTGAAGTGCTGCCGAATTGTAATATGCACATTTAATACGACATCATTAAACGGGAACGGAACAAAGGCTACGGTTATGCAGAACGCGAATGCCGGCGCGATGCGATTCGCCTTACCGTGGTGAAATGTACAGCTCTTTTTAAGGCGGAGTAGAGCTATACATTTCAACACATTCCGTCTTGCCGAATCGCATCGCGCCGTTATTTGCGTTCTGCATGATCGTAGCCAAACACTAAGCGACGCAAACACGTAATAATAGTCAGAGTATGCATGTAGATGAAGATAATTAACTTTGGATTATAGCGCAAAACGAGAAAATATTAACTCTTCAAATAATCATTTGTGTTCTTCAAATTTCAGTTGTTCAATTTAATATCCGATGAAATGTTTGTTTATTGTCTGATGAAGCTCTTATATAGGCCAAATGATGCATTCCCAATTTACTAGGTCCATAACTCTGCCGACCGTGCTTGGGAAAGCGCGGTATAACGACCAATCAGAGGTCGAATTTTGTGCTTCGACAAGGCTTAGGAGTTTTCAATAGTACAATAGTTCGAATGATAAAATTGCAATTTCATGCATTTGGTAAGAATCTTAGAAGATTTTCTAATCAATTGCTGCAAAAACGAAGGAAATCCATCGAAAACTAACCGATTTATTAGCATTTGAAATTGGACATATTTCTTACTTTTTTCAGTTTTAGATTTTCATTTCACATCCCTATGTAGCCGAAATTCCTGAGAGAAGTATTCTACTTCAAAACAGAGCTCATAGGGTTTAAAACTGATTCATGTGATAAAGAAAAAGTTATTGGAAGATGGTCAGAATCAAAGTCAGCATGTGTGATCAAATCACTACATACCTGACTTTGATCTGTTAGCACCAAATCAATTGTTGAAGGGTTTCTTACAGAAGAAAAGCATGTAGGACTATTCGGAGACAAAATAGAATAGTATCGTGAAGAACAATCATTGAATAAAATTTTGCCATTGGAATTACTTTGAGAATTATTCCATTAACGATGTTCAGCGTTAAAATCGCCGATTATGAAAAATTTCGAACGATTTCTGGTGAGTTTTTGTAAATCACCTTTAAAATAATTTTTGAGCTCGCGTGTGCATTGAAATGGTAAATATGCTGCGGCAATGAATAAAATCCCAAGTTCAGTTTGAACTTCAATTCCCAAAGTTCCAATAACTTTCGTCTCAAGATGGGGAAGAGCACGATGTTTGATTCGGCGATGAATAACAATTGCAACTCCACCGCCGGAACCCTGAATCCTATCATATCTATGAACCACGTAATTGGGATCATATTTTAATTTTATGTTAGGTTTCAAAAATGTTTCAGTAATAATTGCAATATGCACATTATTCACTGTTAAAAAATTAAAAAGCTCATTCTCGCCTTCAATTCAATTGGAAAATTTAATATTTTAATTGTTTTATTTAAAATCATTGCTAAATTTTAAATTAGAAACAATTTTAATAGTAAAATTTGTGCCTATTTGAATGGCTTCAAACATTGATTTTGCCTGCAAAATGGCGTTCATAAGATCGAACATTGCCTGTTGCAAAAAAGAAAGTTTACCTGCCGTAATAGGCCCCAGGCAGTTGACATTAGAAAAAATATTTTCGGTAGCAATATTAGCTGGGGTAATAGGTGTACAATTATTTTCTAGCGTGTTTTGCTTACCCATATTAGCGGTCATTCGACTACCAACATTAGGCGGTAGAATGTTCGAACTACCTGTAACCTGTGCATATGTTAAACGGGTATGCAAAGGAGTAGGTAAACTATGCGTCACTGGTACGCTTGGAGAATTTTGTTTTGAATTTTGTTTACCTTGCCTTGCCTTAACAATTGCTAAACGGACTGGGCATTGATAAAAATTTGACATATGGTTGCCGTTACAATTCGCACAGCGAAAATTTTTACTCTCTTTCACAGGACATGTGTCCTTTTTGTGGGAAGAGTCTCCACAATTAAGACATTTTTGGTCCATGTTACAGAATTTGGAACCATGGCCATAACGTTGGCAAGTACGGCATCGGGTGATATGCTTTTCACCTCCGCCATACTTCCTATAAATTTCCCACTTTACACGCACATTATACAAAGCATGTGCCTTTTCAAAAAATTTTAAGTTGTTAACCTCATTGCGGTTAAAATGAATTAAATAATTAACAAGGAAAATTCCAGTTCTCTTACTGTTTTCGCCTCGTGATTTTTGTTTCATTAGAATTACTTGGGTAGGGGCTATGCCAAGTAATTCTGTTAAAGTAAGTTTGATCTCATCAACGGTTTGATCGTTGGTGAGACCTTTCAAGACAACCTTGAACGGCTTGGCGTTCTTGGTGTCGTATGTAAAAAATTTGTACATCTTGTCAGTTAAATACTGAACAAGACGATCACGACCCTTTACTGAGTCGGCTAATAAGCGGCATTCACCTCTACGGCCAATCTGATAGGTAACTTTAACGTCAGAAACAAACGTTGAAAGTTCCTTTTTGAATATATTAAATTCAGAAGAAATAGTTACCACAATAGGTGGAACTTTCTCCTTTTTTAAAGATTTTATATTTTGTTTAGTTTTATTATTAATAACTTCCATTTCACCAGCTTCTTGCTCAGGCAAAATATCAAAAGGATTGTCACTACAGACACTCGATGTGTCAGAAAGAGATGCCTCTCTCTTCCTCCCCGCAGCGATGCGAGGTTTCTTTTTCCGTCCAGCCATTTCAGGTGATACGAAAAAAGTTAAAACAAATGTTAAATTCAAAAGTAGGTAGTCTTGAGAAAGACTGATGGGAAATAACTTTCAGGTAGTCTTTAAAAGACACACTGACAAAACACAAACTTTGAAGCTATAGGCAGTCAAAGACCAGTCCACAAGCAACCGAAAAAACGTCTGATCTGTAGGACAGTTCAAGACGCACTGATCAAATACACTTGTGTTTCTATAAAACCGTTATTTTATTATCCTAATTCAAGTTTAAAATAATTTAAAATTTTTGGTATTTGTTAAAAAGTTCGGATTTTGAATGAGGTGGGTATATTTTCGGTATGAATCAACAACATGCAAAATAAACTGAAGTTCGTCTTCATTATGTGTTGGAACACGGTAAGAATTTTTCATGAGTTTAACACCTTGTTCTGTGGCGTCGTTTATAGCGAATAATTTTTGAACGAAGTTTGCTATTCCACATTATTTTTCTATTCGGCTGGGTCACGGTCGAAAAAATCAATATTAAGTTCAAAACTCGAAAAGAAAGCATTGGTTTTGTATAAAACGAGATTAAGGATTTTATTGCTTGCGACATTCGACATCAGCTATTTAAGGCCAAACGGTATTGAAACCAAAAATGGCCGACTCCGAGCCACCACTTTGAATTTTCAAAGGCACAAGATTCGGTAACAGGTAATGCGTCATCTGTGAGAACGCTGTTTTATGTTTGCTGCGGTGAAGCAAACATAAAATTGCGTCTTCACAGGGAATGCATTATCTATTTCCGAGTCTTGTGCTTCTGAAAATTCGAAGTAGTGGCTCGAAAATGGCTGTTTGTGGCTTCAATACCGTTTCACCTTAAGGACCATTTGCTTTTAATCGCCTGATCAATTTTTTTTTAATTTCAAGCGGGATATCAAGCCAATCCAACTTATTCTGCGCTTAAATACCACAAGCGATCCTTCATCTTTTCAGTTACAGCGTCTGAAACGACTATCAGTTTCGATATATGCGAAAGAATCATGTAGAAAATTCATAACTTGAATCATACATTGGATAGCATTCGTTCACCCGAAAAACACCTGAATGTAAAGTTTGACTATAAAAGGGACATGTCTCGAATGAAATTTATCAATGATCATAGCAAATATTTCGCAGGCAATAAATTTTTTTTTCCATGAATCTTGCGTGTGATAAGTGAAAAAGTGTCGCTTTACAACCAAGAAATGTGAATGCTAATTCCAAGAGCACTTCATAGTAGCCGCGAACTTGATTGCATAAAATTGCTTAATTTGATTGCAATTTTCATCGAACCATTTCGAGCGAACTTTTGGATCATTGAAGCTGTGAATGATTTCGTTTGATGCTCTTGTAAAATGGTTGAATAAAGCTGTTCAAGGTCCGATGCTTTTGCCATGTAATATATTTTGCATAAAAGTTCATAGATATGAAGAGAACAAGTAGTATTGGTTAGTTTTCGAAACTTTTCCGGAATAATCCAATCCACTAGCGTATAATGAACTTCTTGGGCGATATTTTTGCCGTAGCTTAAATCAATTTTAAGCGCGCCTAAGAACTATGCTGTTCCATCGTAACTCATAAGAATTGTAATTCGATCAACATGAGATCTACCGACTATATTAGAAAAAAAATTACCGTCCTAGTGAATTTAGATAACTAGTGCTGAACTGTCATAGAAAAAAAAATAATAATAATCCTGAAACTAACATTAAATCCATACAAAAAGCTCTTGATAACTTTAATAATTTTGCTTCACCAATCCGATTGTGACGGTTCACTAGGGATATAAACAATGAATGGCAGCTTCAAATCCTCTAACGAATACAAGAGGTCATTCATTTATTACGTAACGTACTCAGAAGAAGGGGATATTCAATAGAGCTCCATTGTGCGAGGCCCCCATGAAAAATTGTGTTATTCAGGGAAAGAAGGTATTCAAAATTGCTAAAATTTAGCGTTACGTAACATTTGAATATCCCTAATAACATGATTTTATTATTAGTATTTCGACGCAAAATATACAACTATTTTAGGGAAATAAGGCAAAAAACTTAATAAAGAGATAAAAAAAACAGCAAATTCTTATGAGAATCTATTTTTTTAAATATAAGCGTTTTGTGGGCTCATTAAATGAACTCGGACCAACTTCGAATTTTCATGGCTTATTTTTGGAATAAAAAGGAAACTTTTTTCGCCCGGCGCTCATCGGAATCGCATGATGTTACAAAAATGGCCACTCTAAGCAGCATGCTGCAGCAGTATTGCTAGTAAAATTCAATGGTGAGCCGTTCGTCAATCAGTCTGGGGTGAATAGGGGAGGATTGTACAAAACGCACCTGTTAAGCATTTTCGCGATTTACAGCGCTTCAAATGATTTTAAAGCGACATTGAACGTGTAGGATGATTGTAGGATCTATTTATTGTATGTTTATGACGAAGTTTATTATAAAATACTCGATTTCAATGACTTTTTTGGTAAAAATTACCATTGCCGCCAAACAAGCCCGTAACCAAAACGCACCACAACAAAGGTCAGTATGCTCCAAAGCAGTAGGCTAATATGCCACTAGCAGAAATCAGCACGCGAAGTGAGAAGCGCTTGAAGTCTCGAAATTAAATTAAAAAATTATGGAACATGCTCTAAGTTGTCAAGCAATCTCCTGCAAGCTCTTCATAGTGCATTCTGCCCCAATTTTAATTTTGATTGTTTTAAGGTAAAAGTTGACGAAACTTAGTGAATTGGTTTGAAATACTCATAATATTATAAACTCCAAAAGTGTAAAGGTTAGGGGTACCAACGTTTTTTTTTATTATTTACTAGTCAGTTAATCATAAAAGCTTAAATAAAATTCAAGAATAATTACATGTTGGACAGAGCCACAGCCAATTGCACAGTTTCTTGAGTATTTTAGTCATTATAGCACACTTTTTTATATGAGAACTGTAGAGAAGCTGGGTTTTTATGAGAAAAGCGAAGAATTTCGTCATAAAAAACCACATGTGTAAGTACTGTGGGGAATTAATAGCATGGGCCATCTTACCCAACTGGTGCGTCTTGTGCAGTTCTCCCCTATCTTTTTTCACAAGCAAGGTAGCATTTCTCATTCCGCGTCGAACACTCGACAGAAACGGACGTGCAAAGTGGTCGTTCTATTACAATCCGGTCCGTGTGTACGAATAGCCAAACAAAAGAGTGTATTATTCGCGCTAAAGGCCAACTAGATTGTGAGTTGTGTCGATACGTTCTGTACCCGGCTCACAACTTTGGCTGTAATGGTGCAAAATACCAGCTGCAGTTTTGAACTGTGCACCGTGAATAGATCTTTTTAATCCAAGCCCATCAGTTGACAGTCGAGTCCGTGTCGCTGTGCTGAGTGATCTCACACCCGGCTCACTGCTGATTGCTGTATTGGTGCTGCTGTACTGGTGCTGCTGGCTGCTTTGGGTGCAGCTTCGAACGATCGGACAACCACTGCTGGAAGGAAGAAGTAAAGAGGTACGTGTTCTTGTCGGCGCTAGTGCGCTACATTTAGCGCAATGGATATAGATCCCTCGCCTCCCGTGCCAGCATCCCCGAACCCCCCTGACCCTGACCCTTCTGTTACCCCCTCCCCTGTTCATTCTCCAGTCCCCCCTCGCCCTAGGCTTTACCCGGACGGATCTCAACAGGGCAGCTATACTGTTTATTTTCGTCCAAAGGCAGGAGTGAATTCAAAGCGTTTAAACATACTGCAAATTGCTAAAGACCTGACGAAGGGGTACAAGGCCGTGACCGAAATTTCCAAGGTCCGACCTAACAAGCTCCGTGTCGTGGTCAGTGATCTGGCACAGGCCAATGCTATCGCTTGCTCTGAGCTCTTCACACGCGAGTATCGCGTCTACATACCCGCACGAGACGTGGAGATCGACGGTGTCATAACCGATTCGAGTCTGTCTGTCGAGTGTATCCTAAAAAGCGCAACCGGTTGCTTCAAAAATACCGAAACACAGGCGAAGATTTTGGATTGTAAGCAATTGCGGTCCATGTCTCTCGTCGGCGGTAAAAAAGTTTACACTCCGTCAGACTCGTTTCGCGTTACGTTTGCCGGATCTGCACTCCCTAGCCACGTCTCGATCGTCCGGGTTCGTCTGCCTGTGCGATTGTATGTACCCCGTGTTATGAATTGCACCAATTGCAAGCAGTTAGGCCACACAGCCGCCTACTGCTGCAATAAGGCACGATGTAGCAAGTGTGGGGAGACTCATGCGGAAGATTCTTGCAGTGTTAATGCTGAAAAATGTATTCACTGTGGGGAAAACCAGCATGAGCTCTCCACATGCCCGGCGTACATGCAGCGCAGAGATAAAATCAAGCGGTCACTTAAGGAGCGTTCAAAGCGTTCTTACGCTGAGATGCTGAAGAAGACCGTGACCACTTCTACCATAACATCGAACCCCTTTGATCTGTTGCCCTCTGATGAAACCGATTCTGACGATTCATCAGCGGGAACATCTTATGCCAATCCTGGGGAGTCTAGGAAGAGGAAAAATGTTTCTTCTCCTAAACTTCCCCGTGAAGGTCCTAAGATTTCCCAAAGTGTAATGAAAAGTACGAACAAACCAAACAGTGCTGCGGAAAAACCGAAGCAAACTCCTCCTGGGCTTGCAAATTTAAAGTCCCAGAAGGAGTTCCCAGCACTGCCAGGAACATCTAAAACCCCAGTTGTTCCTTTTGCACATCCAGTTGATGAAACAAACTCTGGATTAGTGAAATTTTCTGACATTGTGGACTGGATTTTTGAAACTTTCAATGTACCCGATCCAATTAAAATTTTTCTTCAGCATTCCTCCCAACAGTCAGATCATTTTTGAAGCAGTTGACTGCCCAATGGCCCCTCCTTGCAGCGATTGTATCCTTCGATGCCTAATTCAACTGCGTATATGAAGGATTCTATCTCTGTGTTACAGTGGAATTGTAGAAGTATTTTACCAAAAATTGATTCGTTTAAAGTTTTGATAAATAAAAACAAATGCGATGCATTTTCCCTTTGTAAAACTTGGCTTACTTCAAATATTGATCTCAACTTCCATGATTTTAATATTATTCGCCTTGATCGAGACACCCCATATGGAGGAGTACTTTTAGGGATTAAAAAGTGCTATTCTTTCTATCGTATTAACCTCCCCTCGATTCCAGGTATCGAAGTTGTCGCATGTCAAATGACAATACAAGGTAAAGAGCTTTGTATTGCCTCAATATATATTCCCCCCAGAGCACAGGTTGGGCAACGGCTGTTCTTTGATTTAATAGAACTTCTTCCCTCGCCACGTTTGATTTTGGGAGACTTCAACTCTCATGGCGTGGCTTGGGTTTCCCCATACAATGATAACCGCTCCTCTTTAATCTATAACCTTTGCGATGACTTCGACATGACTATTTTAAACAACGGTGAAATGACACGTATCCCGAAACCTCCAGCGCGCCCAAGCGCTTTGGATCTATCCTTATGTTCGACGTCGCTACGGTTGGATTGCACATGGAAGGTAATCCTTGATCCTCACGGTAGCGACCATTTGCCTATTCTTATTTCAATTAATAACGGGTCAACTCGCATGCGACCAATTGACATTCCGTATGACCTCACACGGAATGTCGATTGGAAGTTATACGAGGAAATGATTTCAAAAGCGGTCGAGTCGATTCAACATCACCCACCACTTGAAGAATACAACCTCCTCGCGGGCTTGATTCTCGACGCCGCGTTGCAAGCCCAAACGAAGAAATATCCCGGCGTAACGATCAAAGAACGGCCTCCAACTCCGTGGTGGGACCAAGAGTGCTCCGATGTCTACACGCAAAGATCCGACGCGTATCTGACCTTCCGGGATACAGACGATGCCGACGACTTTAAACGTTATTCGGAGCTTGATACCAAGTTTAAAAGCTTGACTAAGGCAAAGAAACGCGGATATTGGCGTCGGTTCGTAAACGAGACGTCGAGGGAGACATCAATGAGCACTCTTTGGAACACAGCCCGAAGAATGCGGAATCCTGTAACGGTCAACGAAAGCGAGAAGTCTTCAAGTAGGTGGATATTTGATTTTGCCAGGAAAGTATGTCCGGACTCTGTTCCTGAGCAAAACATTGTTCGCGATGCGTCTCCGGGCCACGACGCGATTGAATCACCTTTTACGATGGCAGAATTTTCAGTTGCCCTCCTGTCCTGTAACAATAACGCGCCTGGGTTAGATAGAATCAAATTCAACTTGTTGAAGAATCTACCCGGCAATGCCGAGAGGCGCTTGTAGAACTTGTTCAATAAGTTCCTGGAGCAAAACATTGTACCGCAGGATTGGAGGCAAGTGAAGGTGATCGCCATCCAAAAACCAGGGAAACCAGCTTCTGATCACAACTCTTATAGGCCGATTGCAATGCTATCCTGTATCCGGAAATTGATGGAAAAAATGATACTCCGTCGTTTAGACCATTGGGTCGAATCAAATGGTCTACTATCAGATACTCAATTTGGCTTCCGCCGTGCCAAAGGGACGAATGATTGTCTTGCGTTGCTTTCAACAGATATTCAGCTGGCGTATGCTCGCAAAGAACAAATGGCGTCTGCGTTCTTGGACATTAAGGGGGCTTTTGATTCCGTTTCTATTGACATTCTTTCGGGTAAACTTCACCGACAAGGATTTTCTCCAATTTTGAACAATTTTTTGCACAATTTGCTGTCCGAAAAGCACATGCATTTTACGCACGGCGATTAGGCAACTTTTCGCATTAGCTACATGGGTCTTCCCCAGGGCTCATGTTTAAGCCCCCTTCTTTACAACTTTTATGTAAATGACATCGAAGAATGTCTGGCAAATTCATGCACGATAAGACAACTTGCAGACGACAGTGTAATCTCTGTTACAGGAGCCAAAGCTGCCGGTTTGCAAGGACCATTGCAAGATACCTTGGACAATTTGTCTGCTTGGGCTTTACAGCTAGGTATCGAATTCTCTCCGGAGAAGACTGAGATAGTAGTTTTTTCTAGGAAGCATGAACCTGCTCAGCTTCAAACACAATTAATGGGTAAAACGATTTCTCAGGTTTTGGTACACAAATATCTTGGTGTCTGGTTCGACTCTAAAGGCACCTGGGGTTGTCACGTGAGGTATCTGATGAAAAATGTCAACAAAGAGTGAATATTTTTCGTACAATAACCGGACAATGGTGGGGAGCCCACCCAGGAGACCTTATAAGGCTTTACCAAACAACGATATTGTCTGTTATTGAATACGGGTGTTTCTGCTTCCGCTCCGCAGCAAACACACATTTGATCAAACTGGAGCGAATACAATATCGTTGTTTGCATATCGCCTTAGGTTGCATGCAGTCGACCCATACGATGAGTTTGGAGGTCTTAACTGGAGTACTACCATTGAAAACCCGCTTTTGGAGCCTGTCTTCTCGTATTCTTATCAAATGTGAGGTCTTGAACCTTCCCGTGATTGAAAATTTTGAAAGGTTAATCGAACTTAATTCTCAAACCCGTTTTATGACATTGTATTTCAATCACATGTCCCAAAGTATTAACCCTTCTTCGAATATTCCAAATCGTGTCGACTTATCAAATACTTCTGATTCTACTGTGTTTTTCGATACATCCATGATAGAAGAAACTCGTGGAATCCCGGATCATTTACGCGTGCAGCAGATCCCTAAATTTTTTTCCAATAAATATCGAAACATCAACTGCGACAATATGTACTACACTGACGGATCACTTCTTGATGGGTCCACTGGCTTCGGTATCTTCAATAACAATTTAACCGTCTCCCATAAGCTCGATAATCCTGCTTCTGTTTACGTCGCAGAATTAGCTGCAATTCAGTACACCCTAGGGATTATCGAAAAAATGCCCACGGACCATTATTTCATCTTTACGGACAGTCTCAGTTCCATTGAGGCTCTCCGATCGATGAAAGATGTTAAGCACTCTCGGTATTTCCTGGGGAAAATACGGGAACATCTGAGTGCTTTATCCGAAAAATCTACTCAGATTACCTTAGCGTGGGTCCCTTCTCACTGCTCGATACCGGGTAATGAGAAAGCGGACTTTTTGGCTAAGGTGGGCGCAACAAACGGTGATACATCCAACCAAACGACAAGAACACGTTAAGACCCCGGATCCGGAAACAGCAACTAGACCCGCACGATACTCTCAGGCCCCGAGGGAGACAACCCAATATGCCAGTCCGTAATATCTTGGCCCAGCAGCGGAACATATTCAATATGCTGCTTACCTATGGCGATGGAAAACCATCAAACAACAAATCAGTGCTTTTCATGCAAAACATTCTAGCTTAAGTTAGATTTAGTCTCAGCTCGTAGTCGGCAGCGAGGATAAAAAATTTGCTTTTAGTTATTAAGATACTTTAGAAAGTAAGCTACCAGATATAATTGGCGCCGTTAAACATTGAATTGTATTTGTGCCGTGTCAAATAAACTATAGATGAGGAAAAAAAAGCAAGGTAGCGCCTTACGGTTTTCAGTAGAGATTTTCCCAGGAAAATTTCCTGCAAAAATCATGTATTTTTAGGAGCCAACCGGACATCTCTAAAAAAATCAGTTTTGAAAAAGTGGATTTTCCCATTTAAATTCGTATGAAATCTTTGAAAATCGAGCGCAAAAACATGGTTTCACCGATCACAATTCTTGTAGGACCCATAAGGAACACAGAAAGTCCATCCATCGCTTTTTCCCATATAACCGTGTCCCAGTCTACTGGGCAGGTGTCACTTGAGACCCAATTGTGGACATCAGCCTCTGTTTAGTAACTCCTATCCCAACTTTCACGCGGTGCCGACGAGTAATCTTAGTGGGGATCGGGTAACCATCTCCCAGTAGAAACTATAGTCGTATGCTGACTGGGAAAGGGAAACGTACGTGCCTGTATCTCCATGTTAGGAGCGGCGTACAACAACGTCTGATTCGGAGCGGGTGACTGGATCACGAAACGCGGTGCCTCGCCAGCTATATTAGCCGTTGCGGAACAAAGTGGTCTATGTGCCAACGAGCAAATTTTTAGGAGTAGCAATTTTCGAAAAATCTCTGAATAAAATTCTGTTCAACGGATTCTTTCAAACAAAATGTTTCAATAAAAAGGTTGTGAAGTAGTTTAACATGTGAATACATTAAATTACCATTTTTGGCGAAATAAGTAATTTTACCATACCAATGTACATATACCACTCCGACTTCATATATATATTCTACTGGAATCCTCGTATCGTTTCGGAACAGAGTGGTCTATGTACAAAAACACAAATAAAAATTACCTTAACTCGTACAAAATGGCTTGTGTCACATGTTGTATGATGTACATGGCATGTCACATGTGACGTGTAACATTGCATGTAACACAACATGTTACATATTACATGATATTTGACATGGTACATTTTTCGTGTTACATTACGTGTAACATGTTACAGGAGAAGTGACAAGTTACATATCACATGTAATATGTTACATGTAACATGTTACATGATGGTATTACCTCGATTTATGTACATAGACCACTCTGTTCCGAAACAGAATGGCCATTTTGTTTCGGACGAAATTTCAACATGGTATAAATCAGCCTGACGAGAGAGCCGCCAAGACTATCTTCAGTAGAGAACCAGGAAGAGGCCGTCGACTCCGTGGTAGGCCTCACACGCGGTGGATGTGCGCGGTGGAAGAAGATGCACGATCTGCTGGTGTACGGGGAGACTGGAGAACGGCTGCCCAAGACAGAAAAAGCTGGACATCTCTAATTCGTTCGTCCCTAGACCGGTGAACGGTCCGTTAGCCAAAAAAGTAAGTAATAAATCAGCTTTAAAGTTCGATATTTCGAGATTTTTCTAGTCTCCTAACTGCAGTCTCTTGAGTAGATGCGGTTTATGTAAAAAACTAATTTTTGAAAAAAAAAAAATGGTCTTTAGACCACTTTATTCCGCAACGGCTCATATCTAAGAAGGCAGCCCCGTCGCGAGACTAGGTATCGCACCCCTAGTAAGGCAGAACAATCCAGATATAAATACAGAACGGAATAATCGCCATGGACCTAGACGAACGAAAAAGGAGAACGATTATTGGAAACTCGGTATTTGGAATGTAAGGACTCTACTCGAATCGCCACGTGCAGGTATCCTGGCTAGAGAGCTGCAAAAGGTGAATGCGGAGGTTGCTGCCATACAGGAGGTGAGGTGACCGAAAACGGGAGAACGCGAATTCCGGGCAGTAGATCCTATTGCGGGCACTTCATTTAAGTACCACATCTACTACAGTGGTGGCGTTAAAACAGAAAAGGGAGTCGGTTTCGTGCTCATAAGGAAACAGATGAAGCGTGTCATTAGATGGAGACCGATCCATGACCGTATATGCGCGTTGAGAATTTAGGGAAAATTTTACAACTACAGTCAGATAAAAGTGTACGCACCGACCAACGATAAACGCGATAAAGAGAAGGGGGATTCTATGAGCTTTTGGAAACGACGTATAATGAGTGCCCAGGACATGACATCGAGATTGTCATCGGGGATGCAAATGCGCAGATCGGGCAGGAGAACTTCTTCCGCCCCGTGATTGGTAGAAAAAGCCTCCACTCTACTGCAAACGACAACGGCCTGAGGCTTGTCAGTTTCACTGCAGCCAGAGGTATGGTATTCGTAAGCTCACCTGGAGGCACCCGAATGGAGAGGCCTGCTCTCAGATCGACCATGTTCTGATTAATGGTTGGCACTTTTCAAACGTTACGTTCAGAGGACCAAACGTTGATTGGATCATTATCTCGTGGTATTCGAGATTCGTGCCCGATTGTCCAACTTGTTGAAATCCAGGACGACAAGGAGGATACAGTGAAACATTCAGCGGCTATCAACTGGAGAAGTGGCTACAGAGTATCTGCAGAAGGTTGATGAGCGGATCGAGGATCAAGTTGAAGGTAGCCTGAATGAACAGTGGTGGCATATTCAAAGTACAATCAGCACCACAGCGGGAGAAGTGTTGGGTACATTTGCGACAGCCACGTCCACAGAGTGGTTTGACGCTGAATGTCAGCGAACGACGGATAAAAAGATTCGCAACAGAGTTCACATGTTATCCACGGCTGTGACTCGTCAGAGCGTGGAAAGATACCGGAAAACTAGAGCTGCTGAAAAATGACTCCATCGCGGAAAAATGACAGCATGAAAGAGCTGAAGAACTGCAGGGTAGCTGGTAAGGACGGCATTTCATCCGAACTCTTCAAGGTCGAGAGCGAACAGCTGTATCGTGCTTTACACCGGATCATGCTGAGAGTGTGGTCCGATGAAGAATTGCACTCGGACTGGTTGGAGCGTCTCATATGTCCAATATCCGAAAAAGGCCACCGCCTGGACTGTAGTAATTATCGGGGTTATTGAGAAGGGTTATGATCAACACCGTTTACAAAATTCTCTCCCGTATTCTGTTCCATAGACTGAGGCCGTTGTCGGAGACCTTTGTTGGCGATTACCTATGTGGTTTTCGAGGGGGATGCTCCACTAAGGACCAAGTGTTTACCCCGCGACAGATCCTCGAATTAAACTTGCGTACTCATCATCTATCCATTGACTTTAGGGCAGCGTACGATACAGTTATGAGAAATGAATTATGGGGAATTATGCTCGAATTTGGTTTCCCAAAAAAACTAATTAAGCTGATACGTGCCACCTTTGAAGGCTCTACATCATGAGTCAGGATAGCTGCTGAGATATCGGAATCCTTCGTGACGTTAGATGGTTTGAACAAACTTATTGTTCAACATCGCATTGGAGGGTGCCATACGGAGGGCTGGCGTGCAAAGAAGCGGTACCACCATTACGAGGTCTCAAATGCTTCTAGTATTTGGGGACGATATCGACATCATTGGTATCAACCGTAAAGCAGTGGAATAGACCTTCGGACTTCTCAGGAGGGAAGCTACGAGAATAGGGCTCATCATTACCGCTGTCAAAACGAAATACATGGTGGATGGTAGAAAGTCCGTGGTAGTCCGACGGATGATGGTGCTGAGGTGGTGTTAGATGAGGAAACTTCTGAAGTAGTTGACGAATTTATTTACCTGGATACATTAGTGACATGTGACAACGAGGTTAGCCGTGAGAAAAAAAGCCGGATAGCAGCTGCAAACAGGGCCTTCTACGGATTACGTAACCAGCTAAGGTCCCGCAGTCTGCGAACCCGTACTAAACTTGCACTCTATAAAACATGGCGAGCTCTTGGTGTTTTTGAGCGCAGGATTTAGTCTTTGGCGGCAAATTAGAAAATGGTGTTTGGCGCAGAAGCATGAACCATGAAGTGTACCAGGTGGATAAATTGGCGGATATAGTCAGCTGCTTAAACACGGCAGGTTGCAGTGGGCTGGGCATGTAGCTAGAATGCCGGAAGAACGACCAGAAAAGACTATATTTAGCAGAAATCCCGATAGAGGCCGTCGACTTCGAGGTAGGCTCGCACTCGTTGGATGTTTGCTGTCGACGAGGATGCCCGCGAAATAGGTGTTAGGGGAGATTGAAGGATAGCAGCCCAAGTCCGTGTGACATGGTGACGTATTCTGGATTCGGCATTGGATCGATAATCGGTCTGTCGCCGTAAATGTAAGTAAGCAGGAAGAAAGTATGATCCACACTTGTGAATAATGTAAAATAGTAGTGATTAGTTCCTAAATTACTTCAAAAAGGTATGTATTTCGTGTATAATTCAAACGGCGCGTTTTGCCCCGGCTGGGAATTTTGTACACAGTTCTTATACTAGAATCAACCATTCCACAGGAGCAGGATTCAATGGGCCAGAAAATAATAAATGTTCCCCATGGAACCATGGCCAACAGTGTTCCAGGCGAAGATACGATAGTAAAATGCGCGAATACGTGCCTGAAAAGAAGTTACTGAAACTCAAATATCTGCATTTTCTGTGATAGTCAAGCAGCACTTGAAGTCCTGAATTCTTTTTTTTGCCACTGTAACGTATGAGGAAAAAAATCCGAATAAACGTTCAATTTCAAATTAAAATCTTGCGCAACTTATTTTTTTATAGGTACTTGTTTGTTTATTCAGGTAATGTAACTCATTTAGGAACCTCATAGGAAATTACTGATTTTCTGGGGTACGTTTTTTGCTCTGTATTCTTTATGGTGGACCAAATGCAAAGCAAAGCCTTGGTGCTTCATTCCGATTCGGAACTTGACCTTCTGTTTATGTATACACAGACTTCGCAGCCGACTATTTAATGTACAGGACAATTGCGGGGCTAGCGCTACGATTCTACTGACACTAACAGTCACTCCCGAGCCAAAACTCGAACCTACGACAACTGGCTGGTTAGGCCAGCATCGTACCTCGAGACCATTTGGGAGATTTTATGGTAGACCATTCGCTTAAAAGTTGCTTTTAAAGTTTCAATAGACTGCAGATGTGGTACATTTTGAGGGTCGTATCCTATCGAAATAAACCCGATATTGCCTAGCCGCAAATCCGCTAAAGTTGGATTAGCATAGTGTGACAATGCACTACACCAAAACATTACTTTGTCATTATATGGTACTTATAATTTAAGTTTAAAACCCATTTCTTGCAGATACTTTTCCACCGTTTTTGGATTAATCTGATATTTATTGCCCAGCTCACGATATGATTTCGCCGTTCGACCACGCCTTTTTCCCTACTAAGCGTCACTTTGACAGAATCGACAGGTCATGTTACCAATTATAAAAAAGTGAATCTTCATTTTGTGGAAAAGAATTTTTCGATTTGTGCAGCACTTCCTATCACCCCAAAAGCTGGCTAAGAAAAAAAGATTAATTTATACTTGATTCCTGGTCACTGTGGAATCAAAGGAAATAAGAAAACTGATTCACTGTCCAGTAAAGGGTTATCTATAAACTTTGTTGGCCTAAAACTTTTTTGTGGAGTCTCACCGACCTCTTTAAAAGCTAAACTCAATGTATAACTGGGATAAAAATGCAATGCAGCAAGGACATCAACTCTCTAAATAGTAATGAACTTGCTCGTACGCACTTAGAGTAAGTTAGGGCATGCCACAATAGAATAAATAATGGTCGCAGTCCCAGAACCTTCTACACAACACAGCGGAAGCACTTTTAGCGTGATGGAGATTTACCTGTTATAAGTTAACTTGTTTGGCGTCGTACACAATTTACGTTACGCTTAAAACCTAGATTTCAGACCCCCTCCCTCCTGTGTAACGATAAGTAACGTTCGATATGACCCCCCCAAATTACGTAACGCTGAACAGCCTTACCAACCTCCTAAATTTTTAATTTCAAGCAAACATCACAGTCACGTAACTGTCTCTACGCCCCCCCTCTCCCTATACGTAACGATAAGTAACGCAGACTCAACCCCCCCCCCCTTCATGCGTTACGTATTTTGTGTACGACGTCTTTCATTGTTTTGCCACAATCTGCTCTTCACATCTTTTTAGGGGAGCAGAGTACTTTCACGTCCATGGTAATCTCTCCGCATTCCTCCTGGCTCAAAAATAGTGTTATTTAGCCATTACAGGTTGTTTTGCTCTAGCTTGGATTTCATGATGGTGTTTAGGATCGAAATCCGACCTAAGGGTATAATCCCGATTCAGGAAGTGTCCATATTGGGTAGCCATTCCATTCAGTTCTAATCGGTAAAAATCTGTGTTTATTAACCGTTATGTACTCGGCAGGGTATCCGGGTACCTTTTCAGACTTTATTGCTTTGAAGAACAAGGATAACCTTAACTCAGCCAGCGGAAACTTCGGGAATGCTCCTAATTAGTGGAAATAAACCATTTTCCGTCATCAGACTGTTTATAGCAGCAGGAGGGGTCGAAGGGGGAGGCTTCGAATTTTTGACCCCATAAATACACGGCAGGGTTCCCGGGTACCCACAAAATTAAATGCTTTTTGCTTTTTCATTTCTTGACCGATTTTCGATCTTGGCCTATCAAAAGATTGGAAAATTTGTCTACTTTTAGAATCTGAGACCGACATGAACCAGTGACCACATCTGGTTCCTGTAAATCCGGATATTCGTAAGCATGTCCGGTGAGACAAATCAGTACAATTGTCGATAGAACCGACCAAAATTGGTACCAAAATTCATGAAACGACTCCAGGAGTTGATTTTAATTCATTTTAAGTCCATTTGATAAGTTGTCCGAAATGGCCATTTCGGAGCAGATTCCCGATCTCGAACATGGTCCCGAAGCATCGAATTTACGGGAACCATATGGGGACCAATGGCTCTTTATGTCCTGTGTGAAAAGACTTGACCTTTTTTACATTTTTTTCAAGCATCAAGATCGAAAATCGGTCAAGAATTGAAGAAATAAGAAACATTTCATTTTGGTGGGTACCCGGGTACACTGCCGAGTACTTACGTGGGTTAAAATTGCCGAGTACATAACGATTAAGGTTTGAAATCCTTCGGTAGTACGATAGCAAGAATCCAAAATTACAGAATTCTACTGTGAGGCGAACGCGTAACTAATTTTCTGATCGATGGCTGCATTATCCGTGGAAAGCCGATCGAAGACCACCAACTGCCAACATTTGCAAGCTTATGGTTCACATGGTACATAAAATTAAGGGGAGAAGCCACAAGTTAGGCTAACGAACCCCTTTTTAAGTCTTAGTTCTATCACATGACAAGTCTTATTATAGTCTGTAACAGGGTAGGTAAATGTACTGGTACGCTACAGTATTCACACGACAGCAGCAAGATTTTTGTGATTACCTCTGTGGAATGAAACACTACGCGACAGCAGCCGCTACCGAAATTTCATACGATCTGCTTTATCTCTTGCTTTTTGTCACGAATTCAATATGAACATTCTCGGACGTGAGCTCGTGTGATACGGACGTATCTATGGAGTGATCCAACCAAGTGCGATTTTGAGATTAAAACAATAGTCCTCTGGGCTATTGTTTTAGATAGTGATATTCATTTTTCCTTTGTTAAGCGGAATCTTTCTTATAAGGAAGAGTTAAAATGGCCAACAGCTTGCGAAAGAATACTGTTAAGCTAACCTTTGCACCGGGAAGCAAGACGCCTTCGTATTTGGAAGTTCTGAAGTTTTCCATAGAAAACCAAAAAGTCCCTGCAGCTGAAATTCACAGCATCTACAAGGATGAGAACGGTAGCCAGTTTTACATCAAGTTCGCTGATGAAACCACATTTACAAAGTTCATGGCAGAAACGGAGGAACACTACATTTTCCATTACGAAAAAACGAACGACCACGGCAAAAGTGACAATTGATCAGGCTTCTCGGATCTTCAGATACGTGAGGATATTCAATCTCCCACCGGAGATCGACGATCGTGAGATCCAACACGTACTGGGACAGTACGGAACAATCCGTCAACATGTCCGAGAGAAGTTTCCAAACGTTAACATCTACACCGGCATCAGAGGAGTCCATATGGAGGTGTCAAAGGAGATTCCAGCGCACATGTACATTGGGCACATCCGTGTCCGAATATTCTACGACGGGTTGAAGAATAGATGCTTTTTCTGTAAAGAAGAAGAACATGTGAAATCGAAATGTCCGAAACTGGCAGACATTTCGAAGGACAGCAACAGCTCTACGAATAATGCACATTCCAATATCCCACGTGGCAGACCGGAGAGACCGATCAGCGATCGTAGTGAACCTCTCCCGTTAACAATGACTCCTCTTGGTAAGAAGAGTGGAAACAATTCAGCAGCGACGAGTTCATCAAGCTTCGCCTCACGACCTTTATCTCAACCGTCTACGTCTTCCATCTCGTTCACCCCACTAACCAGCCTTGATCAACCCAACGCAGTGAAGCAAGCAGTAGTTAGAAACACCAGCGACGAGAGCTGCATGAAGGAAACTGTTTGTGACCAGATGAAACAAATGAACACATGGACGACGACATTGCCGAGCTAGATCGTCAGATTTTGTTGAAGCGTGCGAAACCAGAATCAAGCAGCGACGACGAACGATGTGTATTGGAAAATAAGAAGGGCAGCAATTCACTGGTCACGATAGGTCAGCAAGGCTGGCACATGGTCGAGAAAAAAGGTAACGCTAAGAAACAAAGAAGACAAAGTAAATAACTTGATAACCATGTTTTCGAGGAAAATAGCAAGTATAAATATTAACTCAATTACTTCTGCTGTAAAGCGCGGACTATTGAAAGACTTTATATGGAACAATGACATTGATTTTGTTTTTTTGCAAGAAGTTGCCTTTGATAATTTCAATTTTTTGCCTAGTCACCTCTCCATTGTCAATACTAGTGACGAGTGTAATGGAACGGCTGTTTTGATACGAAAAAGTTTTGACTTCTCGAATGTTTTAATGCATCCCAATGGAAGAATTTTATCTATCTCCATTGAGGGGTGCAACTTCATCAATATCTATGCTCATTCTGGGTCGAAATATCGCAAAGAACGTCATACTTTGTTCACAGAAGAAATAGTTCCACATCTATCAATTGACCAACCGAACATAATCCTAGGCGATTTCAATTGCATTCTTTTGAATAGTGACTCTAACGGTGTAGTCAAAAATATTTGCTATGGTTTAAAAACATTGATAAGCGATCTTAAACTAGTCGATATTGGAAGAACTAAAATGGGGAAAACAATTTATACCTTATATAGAGGAGATTCTATGTCCAGGTTGGATAGAATATACGCCCCAGAAGATTTTCTTAAAATTACTGGTACCTTTGAATCGTATGCCACGTGTTTTACAGACCACCATGCGATATTTTTAAAGTATAAAGTGAATTCTAACTCCAATGTTACACCTACGGGAAGGGGTTACTGGAAAATAAATCCCATAATTCTGCGTGACGAGACTGTTTATAATGAATTTGTATCAGTTATTCGTGATTTACGTAACAGAACATCTTATTCAAATGACTTATCTAAGTGGTGGAATGAACACTTTAAACCGAAAGTTAAATCGTTTTTTAAGACAAGGTCCTTCGAAATAAGACGACAAGTCGAATCATCGAAAAATTTTCTATATGGCTGTCTGAAAGAAATATCAATAAAGCAGAAAAACAAAGAAGATGTATCTAAAGAGCTTTCGTTTGTGAAATCAAAGTTAATGAATATAGAACAGAATCGTATCAAAAATTTAAGTATGAAAATATCTTGTGACTCAATACTTGAGGATGAAAAAATCAGTCTGTATCAAATTTCAAAGAAAATTGTTAATAATTACAGCAGAAACATAACGAAAATTAACGTTGGTGGTGAGATTACATCAAAACCCAAAGACATCAAACACTTTCTAGAACAACACTTTACTAAACTTTTCGATAATGACAACACGTCTCACTCAGGACCAGAAGCAAATAAAATTTTGAGCTTCATTAAAACCAGTCTTTCCACAGAGCATAATCTTGCACTAAGCAGGCCGATTGAATTAGGAGAATTAGTTAATGCTCTACAGCAAAGTAACAAGAAGAAAAGCCCAGGTCTAGATGGGCTTACATACGAATTTTATTCCGTCTTTTTTGCAGAAATTAAGAATGACTTGCTCGAGTTGTTAAATACTTATTTTCTAACTTCTTTTCCACCTTCTAGTTTTGTCGAAGGAATCGTAGCTCTAGTACCAAAGAAGGAAAAATCCTTCGAATTATCCGATAGAAGACCAATTAGTATGTTGAATTGTGATTACAAACTTCTCGCTAAAATTCTGATGAATCGTCTACAGCCTCTGTTGCCTGAAATAATAGGGCCAGGTCAAGCTGCTTGCATAACTGGAAAATCATGTATTTCCAACATAAAAACTCTTAGAAATCTTACAGTTAAGGCCAATCAGTCGAGAAGAATCAAAATGCTTCTAGTTAGTTTAGATCTAGAGAAAGCTTTTGACCGAGTTGATCACAACATTTTATGGTCGATACTAGAAAAATTTGGTTTCCCTCGGGTTTTCGTTGACTTTATTCGCAAGTTGTACAAAAATTCATCATCCAAAATCTTGTTCAATGGATACTTAACTAAAAATATCCCAGTTCGGTCATCAGTTCGACAAAGCTGTTCCCTTAGCATGGCTCTGTTTGTACTCTATATAGAACCCTTGATTCGAATGCTTTATGACAATGTTCAAGGAATTCTCATAGACGATAACTTTATCAAAGTTATTGTTTATGCAGATGATATCAGCATCCTTATTCGGAACAATCACGAATTCGATAAGGTTCTGGAGTTGATCAATTATTTTAGCATTTACGCCAAAATTAAATTGAATACTAACAAATCAGCATTTATGAGGTTTAATGACTGTATATCAGGTCCACACATCCTCCAAGAGGTTAGATCTTTGAAAATTTTGGGAATAGATATACATTACAAATTCAAAGACACAGTCGATAAAAACTATTTATTAATTATTAAAACAATAAAGTATTTGATAACATTACATCAAAAGCGGTTTCTAAATATCTACCAGAAAACATGGATTTTAAACACCTTGATTCTCTCGAAACTATGGTATTTGGCACAAATCTACCCGCCAAATAACTGTCATATTGCAGAAATTAGAACAATTTGCCGGAATTTTGTCTTCAAAAATCTCGGGTTATATAAGGTCGAAATGAATCAATTGTACTTAGATGTCTGTAGAGGTGGTCTATCACTGGTTGATGTAGAAAGTAAAACGAAAGCTTTATATATAAAAAATTTACTTTTCCATCAAAATGATGGGAAAGATGAATTCATGATAGCACAGAAGAGTCGTATTTTGACAAGAAATGCACATGAATGGATATCCGATGCTCTGGAAGTGGCTAGGCAAAAAGATCTGAAATCGAGTAAACTTATTTACTCATACCTTCTTAGTAAGAAGAATATTATTCCAAAAATTGGGGAGCACTCTGGGAGAACTTAAACAAATGCTATATTGATTTTAAAACCAAAGAAGCCTTATTTTAGATGCTCAATGACATTGTTCCAACAAAAGAAAAAATGTTCAATCACAAGATCAGAGGAATAAGTGATAACATGTGCACAGTATGTGATCGAGTCGATTCAGTCAAACATCGAATCAAATTGTGCAAAGGAAGTGAGAGTGTGTGGAAATGGGTGGCTCTTAAAATAAAAAACGGTTTAAAATTACAACTGAAAGATCCTGAAGAAATTCTAGAGAATGATATACATTATAGAAGTTTCCAGAGTAAAACATGTCTGTGGTTAGTTACAATTTGTATTGGGTACAATCTTAAACAATATGCCAATGGAAATGTAACAAGTTTTCAACAATATTTGTATGACAAAAGATGGAATTCACAGAAATTTTATAAAAAAGAGTTTGGAAGGTGGGTGAATGTGCTATAACCAGCCTATGTTTATATGATTAAATTGTGAGAACGTGTGATCGCGGGTAATCGGTTAGATTAACATAAAATAAGATAGGCTAAGACACCCTTCCGAACACTAACGAATAATAAAGTAATCCTGAGAACGCCGCGGGTAAACGGCATCTCCTGTAACATTTGACTTTAAGTTAGGATAAAAACCATAACTGTGTTATGTATTTGTAAATAAAGTTTGAAATATACAGTTTTATAAAAAAAAAAAACAACAATTCTCTCGCTCACTTCTTTTTATATTGTTGTCATTGTATAGACAATCTCTGGCTCGGGTGTTATTGACTGTAGCTGTCTGTGCTATTTATTTCATTTATTACAAATTGAAGTGGAATCAATTCACTTAGCGTCAATTTTTATTTGGGCACGAGGACGTTAATTAAATTTGTAAGATTCATGCTCTTATTGTCCTGTTTTTGATTAAATATGCTAAATTTGGATGAGATTTTCGCTACAGCGAACTATTTTCGAATGAAAAAGTTTAGAAGTAGGGATTCAAATTTTCTGGTGTACACGATTGATGATATTTTTCGGCAGTACATACATAGTAATTATTGATTTTCCATCTTATTACTGTGCTAAACTGTCGCATGATTGCTAATTATTGTCATTCGCACAATGCGACAGTCGAGATATCGAAGCGGCTGGAGATCGGCACAAAAGAGAATCGTTAACCATCCGTGTTGGCTTTAAGTCACACAACTCTCTCAAATAAAGAAGCGAACAGTTGAACGCTGCTGTCGCAGTCTGCAAGAGAGGCAACAGTATTTTTCGATACGGTGTCATGCAAAAATGTCCACTTTTCGACACACTGGTCTGTAATACTATAGAATCAAAGTCTTTATTGTAGACAAAAAAGTTATATCATAGTCAAAGTCTTAACGTAAAATAACCACAAAAACTGAAGATTTGACATTTTAAAATTGCTAGAAACGATTTATTCGAAGAATATCCGACGTCTATTCGTCTCTTGAAGCAACTTCTGTCGAAACAATTTGGCTCTCTCTGAAAACTCTAACAGATTAACAGATTAGTGCCCAAATTAAGTTTTAGACGGACTTCGAAAAAATCACTATGAAGCTTTATAAACATGTTTTAGGTTCTTATTGAAGCTTTTTAGAGGTTCAGCTGAAGACCGTCTAAAGGCGGCATTTTGCACTAGAGGGTTAAATAAGGTGAGACTATACAGAGTCACAATCAGCTAAACTTGTCACTTCGGTGTAGAAGTCATCAGCGTACACAATCTTGCATTATCCAGTGAATGGGTGCGTAGTATCGTTGAACAATAAAATAATCAAGATTGACCGAAGATTGCTACCTTGAGGTGCAACGTAGTAGCTTGTAAACTCTTGGTACAAAGATGTGCCCATTTTTACTTGTAACGTTCTCTGTCCTAGGTACGATTCCAGACAGCCACAGAGGGGAGCAAAAAATCAAAGTTGTTTGAGCTTCTTGAAATCTACATCTGGGTCGATACAATCAAAAGCAGCCTTCAGGTCGGTATGAAGTGCATCGGCTAGATTACTTTTCAATATCCCGTCAAAACACATAGATGTGAATTTCATAAAATTTATGTCAACGCATCTGCCAGACATAAATCCATGTTGCTGTCTTTGAAATGTATAAAGGTTCGAAACGTTGAAAACAGCAGCAAGCTAGACGTAGTTCTACATCAAAAAACTCACGAAAATCCCCTTTTCACCACATAAAAATCCCAGATGGATTGCGTCGAAATGTACTCAAGAGTATGTAAGAGAGAAGGAATAATATGTACTCATGAAATATGAAAACTAAACCATAACGAAGATGTCTGTAGTAGGCAAAAGCTTTCCATTTTTACTAGTTAAAAGAATTGAGAAAGAACACATTATTAGAGAGAAACGCAAAAGCCATAATTCTACGGAAAGGCTCAACCCCTCACTGTCGTCACGCGTCTGTTACGGTTGCCGCCGTTGATAACACACCATCATCGCATCACACTGGGCCGAGTTTTGTTGTGTGCGTTGGAAAAAAATTCGAGCATGCAGATCACGTGAGTGCCTCCTTTTTCCATCCTTTTTATAATGTTCTCCTCAAGAAGTTGCAGGTGCTTGCCTACTTTCGACAGTAATAGAAAAAAATAACGACGTTGGCGCTCTGTGAACAGACCTATGCACGTTCGTTACCTTAAAAAATATGCAAATTTTGCGGAAATGGAAAATTGACACTGTTGATAGTAGACTTGGTATGTAAACTTCTAGCTACGAGAAGTATATGCAATATACTTTCCAGTGGCATGTGGGTTGGGTTAGCACTTGTGAATTGGTTCTTTTTCGTATTTTCATTAAAACTCTACTGAATGTAAAATAGAAACTTACGTCCAATTCGCTTGGTAAAATACACGGGCAGAAAAAAGTTAAACCGAATTCATTTGTTTTAATTTCGAGCCTAAAAATAATTAAATAAGTTCGAAACTTTTAGCCCTCTTCTGAGTTTCAACCTTTCAATAAAACGTTCAAGCATAAAGCACTACCCGGCATTTCCCGAAAGATCGAATTAATTCCCCCTCAGCATACCCTTACCTAGCCTTCCTAACATCGTATTCGCATCCCTTAGAGGACGATCAAAAAAAAAACGACAAACCAAAACCATACACGAGAGCGGCGTTGATTCGCACAAAGGCAAAAATCTTCGTAATGGTTCAATTCCAACCGAAAGGAACAAAGAGACAAAGTGCGCTCTAGAGCCTCGCCTCGGTACGGCTCCGCTCCCCAAGCGGCCAACAGCGGAGTAAACCTGCAGCCGCTGTCGTGGTCCTGAAGGAATACAACTTTTCCGAAAAGCGAATACCGGAGTGAAAAGGTTCTGGAGTTGAAATCTTGCGAAAGAATTTCCTTTTATGCTGCTTTTTGGGCGAATAAATTATTCATGCTCAAGTTAGGAAAACACATGAATGATATTATTGTTGTTTTACATCCATGCTGGCTCTCCGGTGTTGGCCCCCCACACGACATCGGAGATGTGGTTCTCTTGGTCGATTTTTTCATTTCTCACATTCATTGATGTCATATTGCAAGGAGTGGTTCATGTTACATGTTTTTACTGATGTTTTTTCCGCCTTCTCTCTCTCGGAGCGAATACGAGGGGGTCTCTCGCACGTGCATGCGGTCCCTTGCGCATACGCACCGTGTATAAACCACACAACTTGGATGAAAATAGTAATGAAGTCGGTCGGTGGCATACGTCATTATACCAGACTGGTACGATTTTTGAATTCACAGGTGTCCGTTGAGCGTTCGGGGTGAGATAAGGGAGGAAGGGGCCGGAAGAGGAAACGTCTTAGTGAAACGAGACGTTCAAGCTTAGTGAGTTTGAAATCGTCAGTGAAACGGTTTCGTTGAAAAAATTTTAATACAGGGATTTTTTGAATCTAGATAAAATTATCTGTACACTTTCAATAATTCAAGAAAAATGTGAAGTTAGTGATGAATTTTTTCGAATGTTACCGGGAAAATTTTTAGTCATATTGCAACTCGAGAAAGCAATGTAATTTTTACAACTTGTTATATCTTACCCATACATTTTTATAACAGAGAGAAAAAATGTCGAAATTAAAGTCTCTTCTTTATTTTGAATAGCCAGAAAATTAACAATAGGGCATCAACATTTCACGAAAAAAAATATAAACTCAGATACGGCAAAACAAAAACAGTCTTTTTTATTGAAAAGGAATGTATCTGATTTTGAATCAAGTCGTCGCAAATACACTATTGCAATATAAATAATTTTCTGGTTGCTTTTAAAACTGTTCTAGTTTGCTTTAGCTTTAGCTTTAGCTTAGCTTAGTTCTGACTGTACATATCAATTGTTGCTACTCCGTTACGGGTCCGAGCCACTCAAGATGCACAATGAATCAACTGAAAGAACGACTGGGAGTGGTAATTCCTTTTCACTGTGCATCATTTAATGACCCGATTTTTAATAGACCAATAACGATGCCGAATGTGATTAAGTTTCATTTCACAAAGATTTGTTTCAAAATTCACAAAAAAGTTATAAGCTGGTGTGTCTTTGGAATTTGGAATAAAAGTGAAAAAGAGGTTGTAACTTGCTCATAGTTTTCGTGGATGTGATAAAAGTAATTTTTAACGCTAATTTTTCAATCCTGTTTCTCTTGTAACCATGAATTTCGAGTTGTGCCATTGCCACACGAAACCTACAATAAGGAAGGAATGTTAGAACCGAGCGCACCTCTGCATCCCTACAAAGAACACGGAAGGGAGTTTTCGTTGGTAGGTTGGGTTTTTGATTAGGATTCACTTTACTAAGTGATATGACCACGATTTGATTGGATTAATGTAATAATATAGATATGATCATGTTCGTTTTATGTGAAATTAATAAAAATGAATTATAACAATGCGAAGTATTAGGGCATGTAAGGGAGCTTGGCTGTTGGTTGCCTTCCATAGCCGAAATATTCAAATTTTTAACGTATGCAACGCAAAAATGTAATCACAATATTCGAAAAATGTATGGAAAGTGTCCTTTATGTTGTGCTAAAATAAAATGGATGAACTTATATTAGTCTAATTCACGACATATCAATAGATGTTATTGTGCTGGTTTGTTATTACAACAACATTGCAGCGCAACCATTCACCGTATAAAGTCATCGAGACAATAACATAAATGAATTACAAAATACAGTAAGAAGTATTAGAGCATGTGAAGTAGATCTCGATTGACTGCCTTCCATAGCTGGAACTTTCAAAATTTTAACGTAGAAAGCGCTACAAAAAATAATTAAAATAGAGCCAAGCCATTATACTTAGCTATTATAATAGATTCAAGCCATTTATTCCAGATTTGGCGCATTTACTCTGTTTTTGGTCCCTATTAAACCATTTGCTGTAGTGTTAACTTTAAGATGAAAAGTGAATTGGATCACAATATGGCCGCCGAGGATTTTTACTAAAGATTTTTACTTACAATAAAAATAATTATATTGTGAGTTTAACTTCCTAATCGGGTATCGCTAATAGAGGTTGTTAAAAAACTGTTGATAAAATGGTTAGCCATTACAAGGGATTTTAAAGGTGGTTTTAGGAGATTCAATTAATCTTTTGATAGCAGTTTAGAAACTTTTGCATTCGTCATTCCACATTTTTCTACATAGGAGAAAAATTAAAATTTACAGGATGAAATAAGAAGAAGAAAAACTGGAAAGCCTAATACTGTTCTCAGGATGAATTCACATGTCCAAACTGTCCCACGGCAAACGACATGCTCCTGGTTTTTCTTTCAATTATATAACGATAACTTTAGAATTCCACTTGTAAAAAGATATACCGCATATAATCTTCCCTTTAACTTCTCTTCCTTTTGTTCTATGCTAATTGTTTTATTTTGCATAAAAATAAGAAAAAAATCACTCCCTTTAAACATTTTCCCAAATTATCATAGTGGTTTGAGCATGTGTCTTAAACGTAATTATAGCGAAAATAGAATGAAAATTTCTGAAAGTATTTTTTTAAATTTATATTCAATTCCCAAAGTTAAACATGTGGGGTAAGCGCACCAGTTAGCTGCAATGGTACCAGTTAAAGCACTACCACATTTAAACCTCATAACTAGTTTATGCTATAACTGGTACATTAAGGTATCACCAGGTACTGGTACTTCTCTGGTATAACTGCTATATTCGGGCAGAAACAAGGTCTATTGTTTTCATAGCAGCTAAACCATTTCTTTTTTGTGAAACTGCCGGTTTTCAAACGATCGACGTTGTTTTGTAAAGATGTAGAAAGTTGCTACTAGATCTTAGATATTTATTAGAAAACACTTTATGCAATCTTTTGATATATCTACTGAGTAAATGATGACGTGCGATAAAGTGTGCAAGCGATACAAAATAGCTATTTAGCGAGGTCATCTTATACGTCTTGCGGTGGTGTAATCGGAAACGCATCTGACCGGAGATTAGAAGTTGTGGGTTCGTGTCCCACCTGCTGGACTATATTTTTCGTAAATTTCTAAATAACTAATTCCCCAGTTAGTACATTTTTCAATCGTCAGCTCCACGTTTACTGCTTGAAATAGAAATTTTTATATATGTTTTAGAGAAAAAAATCGGTGAAATTTTTTTTAAAGCAGTATTGAAATTTTAAGTTTTATTTTTTTCAAGGATTGATGTCTTTACCAATCAATTATATCGCGGCCATAACTGAACCTCTCAATGCATGAAATATATTTTACTGACCTGGATTGTTATTTTCTATTATGCGTCATTTAGTTGCCAAGGTTCTTGAGTTTTCCTAACGTTCTTTAAAACCAGTCAAAATTCGAAACGAAATGTGAATTTTTATGTCCGGACGCTGACATTTGCTTATGCTTGTAACATTATTTGTGATAATTTTTTAAGAACACCAATAATAATTGTTTGCAACCCAAGAGGGATTTATAAGGCTTATTAGTACTCAGAGTATCAGAAAAACAAAAAGAAAAATAATTTTTGTCTATGGATCAACGCATCGTCCTGAAATCCAGCTGGCTAAAAGCGATTTTTTTAAAGCTGTGTAACACTAAATAAATATTTAAAAGGCACCCTGATAAAGACATTTCAAGAAGCTGAAACTCGCTGTTCGAAGCCTGTGGAAAGGTTAATAGCCATATTTGAATATTCCTTAATATCAGTTTCTCCGAGAAAGGATGACTTTTTTCCATTTACAGTTATTTTTAGACTATCGTGTGAATATTCTTTGGAAAGATTTTCAAAAGGTTTATCCATTCTGATCGATCATTTGCTATCGAACACCACGTTTCATGATATCACTGAACAATTAAGAGCCAGTTCGCAAGTGGCGCAGCTGCATGTTGTTCTGATGTTCTCCGATTGGGCTGTAATTTTAAGTGTTTGTTTGTCTATTCAAGGTAGGAATTTTAGCAGAATTTCAATTTTTTTCATTGAGGTTAAGTGGAGTAAAACGGCCCTTGAAAATGATATGTCCAAAAACGTCCAAATACTAAATAGTAGGAGGGTGGCATTCAAGCCCGACCGCATGACGTTGACTACCGTATTCTTATATTCCATTAAAACAAATAGTAGAGGGAATTGCAACTCCAGTATTTGTTGCAATTTTATCTAACAGTGCATTACTGAATGCTGAGACGTTAAAACGTTATAAATAATAATATATACTAGAAGAATGGATCACTCTTATTTAATCGCTGTCATTTCATACATATTCGAATCAAACCTTTGTTCATAACTGCACTACCAAGACAATCATTTAATTTAGCGAATTGGGTGAAATTTTCCTATCTAAGCAAAAAGCAAACTCAACGAAACTATCTGAAATTGGAGACCAGAACGATTCAAGCAAAAATTTTGAATTTAAAAATTGTTTGACATTAAATAGATAAAGCTCATGCTAGGTTAGGTCCAGCCCAGCATATAACTTCATGTATTTAAAATAGTAGGAGGGTGGTATTAAAGACCCAACCGCATGACTTAGGACTCTATATTTTTCATCTAACAGTGCTTTCTTATTTGCTGACATTAGAGCGCTTTGAACAATAATTAATAAATAATATTAATGACATATATGGATGAAACCTCAATCATATTGGCATCCCCGCTTCCCAGGTATTCGAATTAGAAAAGCATTTGTTCGTAGTTTGAAATGACAGGACAAACATTAGAATTAACAAATTCGATGTATTCCGAGAATTGCGCTTATAGATCATGTTCATGTGTCGAGACATTGCGAAGATTCTCAATATATTCGTTTTAGAACTAGACGAAACTGCTAGCAAATTACTATAGCTGTACACCTTTATTACAAAAATCCGTATCGTCCGTATGTCACTGGTGCGGTTTTGGAATCAAAATGATGGGGTGAAATGTTCGAACGGTACGTTTTATACCAAGGCTTCGTCAGATAATTGGAAAGAAGGAGGAGCTAAGTAGATGATGGAATGGAAAGGAAAATTTTTTCTCGAAAGCTGCGCCGGCCGCTGTCGTAATATTAACACCAGCACAAACATGCATTTATGCAAGGTTTTTTCCGCTAGCAACAGCATTTCGTAAAACAGAAAATTTCAATTAGCCGCTTCTATTATAAAACTTCGAGACACCAAAAGGTGCCAGTTGCCGATTATATTGTTGTTTTCTGGTCAGTCCGTCCAGAATTCCAGCCGTTTGAGTGTTTTGCAGTAGCCATTTACTACTAAAAGCCACCAGCATTACGGGTGAAGCCGGCACGAGATGACCGGTACTCTTTTGTCTTTCCTTCTTTCAGCTGCTAACACCTAGCGTCCACATGTCACTGGTGCGGTTTTGGAATCAAAATGATGGGGCGCCGACCGCTGTCGTAAAATTAACACCAACAAAAAGATGCATATTTGCAAGGTTTTATCCGCTAGCAGCAGCATAAACATCGGAAACAGAAAGTGAGAACAACAATAACAACAAAGTCAAATCGATTGTATCCGTTAGTGTCGACTGTGCTTGGGAAGAGAGGTAGTGATTGGCTGCGCGGTATGATTTAGACAATCGATATTGATTACCAATTTTTCAATAGTGTATCTCAAAAAATAGTTTGTTTTTGTTACATAAATCAAACCGTAAAAGAATTTCTGATCGATTGATGCCAAAACCTCGAAAACCTGATTATAGATGACTAAAAAATAAGCGCTCAAAACCTGACCACTTTTCCCTGGTTTCCCCTGTTTGAATTACTAGATTTTCAAATTCAGGGGCCTAACTTCGATATAGACGTTAGTCAACGTCAAAAATGCAATAACTCCTGCTAGACTTGATGGATTTCTCTAAAAATTTGTGGTATCATTCTATACTAAGAGTACTTCAAAACGCATGGTCGCTATATATGACAAGAGGTAACATGACGAGAAAAACGCTTTTTGAAAATGGTCAATTTTCAGGATCATCCTACTCTTCTCAACATCGCTAGAAAAAATATTTGAATATGGCGTCCAAATTTTCAGTAAAATCTATTAAGTACACTAAAGTCGCTTTTCACGCGGGGGATACGTGCCGCGTGAAAAAACCGCGTGAAGTTTTACAATCCGAGTGAAGAGGAACCGAAATCCGCGCAAAAAAAAACGCGTGAGTTCCGGAATCCGCGTAAATTCCGGAATCCCATAAAAAAACCGTGTAAATTCCGGAATCCGTGAAAAAAAAAGCCACGTAAAAAAAACGCGCGTAAAAAACGCACAAAAAACGACCTTATTGTATAGCAGGAACTATAGTGGTTTTAGTGATTTTAACGGGTTTTTGAAAAAAACCTTCTAGGGCCGTTCATTTGTATGTCAATGGATAGATAAAATGAGTAACAATTGTTTAATATAATGTTTAACATTGTTGCTTTACTGCTTTATGGTGAAAAAAGGTGAAAAGTTCAAAGTCAAGCTTTCTCATACCTTTTCCTCGCTATTGGCTTGCTTCCCGAGCACGGATAACAATAACATGGACGGAATTAATTCCACTGCCTACAGATTTTGACTCAACAAAGTGTTTTGGTTTGTTTGTCTTTCTCTGAGCTGCGTGGCCACGCACGCAATGGCGAAAATCTACTCTGAACTCGATACAAAAGACTGCGTGTAGAAAATTCAGCTTCAGTCTAGTTTGTCACACAATAGCGAGCGGAGTATAGCTGTTAGAGGCGACATTGAGAAACGAGAGCTGCATACGAGTCAACTTCCAGGCACTGCGGAGCATGTTACCTTTATTTTGCATACGGCACCAACAGTTACCGTCGTACGCTGCAGGATATTTAGCTGGCACAGCTACTGAGCAACTGGAGGGCACAACGGAGAGCAAATTATTGAATGCTCGACCAAGCAAAATATTCAATGCTACCGGTGGTGGTGCGATCATCAGCGTTCTGTAGCACACATTTCGAGCTGAAGATTATGAAATCAGTTCTTTTTAGAACTACAAATGCTTGAAGATAAGAGTTATGAGAATTTTCACAACTACTGCTAGTGTGAAATGTTCATCTATTTCTCAACAATCATTTTTACAATAACGACCAGGGCGTACCAAAAATAAACGGTAGTGTTTCCTATGAATAGTTTATCACAACAAGATATGATCCTCATTTCAAGAACTTTCACTGCTAAATTGAGTGATTTTCCGGTTTAATTGTTTGTTTGTGCCAACTCTAACACCGTTATCAGTCAAATATTAGTATTAAAAATTAGTTATTCTAAGAACCAGAGTGATTTTCGCATCGGGAAAGCAAAAACTTTCTTTTGATACTTATGAAAATCATTCAGTAGTATCGAAGGTGTTTTGGTTTGTTTGTCTTTCTCTAAGCTGCGTGGCCACGCACTAATGGCAAAGATCTACGCTGAACTCGGTACAAAAGATTGCGTGTAGAAAATTCAGCTTCAGTCTTGTTTGTCTGAGCTGAGAGCTGCATACGAGTTATCTTCCAGGCACTGCGGTACATGTTACTTTTATTTTGCATACGACAGCAACAGTTACCATCGTACGCTTCAGAATATTTAGCTGGCACAGCTACTGAAGGGCACAGCGGAGAGCGGTGGTGTTGCCTATGAACAATTTATCGCAGCATATAATATATACATTTAGTCCTACGTCACCATTTAATATAACCCCTAGGGCTATATACCTTGTAGTATTTCGTCACGTTACCACTTTGCCATATATGGTGACTATGCGTTTTGAAGTACTCTTAGTGTAGAATAATACTACAAATTTTTAGAAAAATCCATCAAGTCTAACAGGAGTTATTGCACTTTTTAGTATTTGGACGTTTTTGGACATATAATTTTCAAGGGCCGTTTTACCCCACTTAACCTCAATGAAAAAAAATTGAAATTTTGCAAAACTTTCTACCTTGAATAGACAAACTAACGCTGGAAATTTCAGATCAATCGGAGAACATCAGAACAACGTCTCTCAAAAAGGCGGTTGCGGTTCTCGCGAACTCTCAAAAGAAAATCAAAGTAGGATTCTAGATTTAGGTCCAGGTCCAGGTCCAGATCCAGGTCCAGGTCCAGGTCCAGGGCCAGGTCCAGGTCCAGGTCCAGGTCCAGGGCCAGGTCCAGGGCCAGGGCCAGGTCCAGGTCCAGGTCCAGGTCCAGATCCAGGTTCAGGTCCAGATCCAGGTTCAGGTCCAGGTTCAGGTCCAGGTCCAGGTCCAGGTCCAGGTCCAGGTCCAGGTCCAGGTCCAGGTCCAGGTCCAGGTCCAGGTCCAGGTCCAGGTCCAGGTCCAGGTCCAGGTCCAGGTCCAGGTCCAGGTCCAGGTCCAGGTCCAGGTCCAGGTCCAGGTCCAGGTCCAGGTCCAGGTCCAGGTCCAGGTCCAGGTCCAGGTCCAGGTCCAGGTCCAGGTCCAGGTCCAGGTCCAGGTCCAGGTCCAGGTCCAGGTCCAGGTCCAGGTCCAGGTCCAGGTCCAGGTCCAGGTCCAGGTCCAGGTCCAGGTCCAGGTCCAGGTCCAGGTCCAGGTCCAGGTCCAGGTCCAGGTCCAGGTCCAGGTCCAGGTCCAGGTCCAGGTCCAGGTCCAGGTCCAGGTCCAGGTCCAGGTCCAGGTCCAGGTCCAGGTCCAGGTCCAGGTCCAGGTCCAGGTCCAGGTCCAGGTCCAGATCCAGGTCCAGGTCCAGGTCCAGGTCCAGGTTCAGGTTCAGGTCCAGGTCCAGGTCCAGGTCCAGATCCAGGTTCAGGTCCAGGTCCAGGTCCAGGTCCAGGTCCAGGTCCAGGTCCAGGTCCAGGTCCAGGTCCAGGTCCAGGTCCAGGTCCAGGTCCAGGTCCAGGTCCAGGTCCAGGTCCAGGTCCAGGTCCAGGTCCAGGTCCAGGTCCAGGTCCAGGTCCAGGTCCAGGTCCAGGTCCAGGTCCAGGTCCAGGTCCAGGTCCAGGTCCAGGTCCAGGTCCAGGTCCAGGTCCAGGTCCAGGTCCAGGTCCAGGTCCAGGTCCAGGTCCAGGTCCAGGTCCAGGTCCAGGTCCAGGTCCAGGTCCAGGTCCAGGTCCAGGTCCAGGTCCAGGTCCAGGTCCAGGTCCAGGTCCAGGTCCAGGTCCAGGTCCAGGTCCAGGTCCAGGTCCAGGTCCAGGTCCAGGTCCAGGTCCAGGTCCAGGTCCAGTGACACATCCTCCATGCTACGGGTAATGAGAATGGCCAAAGGTTAGTGAACCTCACCGCAGCCAGAGGAATGATAGTCTATACTATGCACGAAAATACACTTGGCAACACTCCAATGGCGAAGCCTGCTCTCAAATCGACCATGTTCTGGTTGAGGAGCGGTCTTCGACTCAGATCACTATCTCGTGGTAGTAACGATTCTCGTCCGGCTGTTCAACGTATACAAGACGATCACTACAAAGGGGATACGGTTGAAAATCCAGAGAAGACGGAATTACTTAGTTGAAGAACGGTTTGGTAAACCGTCTGAAGTCTTGAACGAACAATGGAGACACATCCGCGATACGGTCAGCAATGCAGTATGAAGAGCTGGCGTGCAAAGAAGCGGTACTAATACCTCAAGATCTCATATGCTGCTTGTCTTTGTGGATGGTATTGATATCGTCGGTATTAACCGCAGAGCAGTGGAAAAAGCATTCTCGCCTTTCAGTTAACGTAGCCAGCTGAGATCCCGCAGCATGCATATCCTTACGAAATTTGCGCTCTACAAGACGCTGATTCTACCGATGGTACTCTACGGCCATAAATATTGGTCGATGAAGGAGCTCGACTGGCGATCACTTGGAACCTTCGAGCATAGGATCCTGCGTGGAGTGTGGCGCGATGGAGTGTGGTGCAGGTCATGAACCACAATGTGTACCAAGCGTACATATGTACATAGCGTGTGGATATCCTCAATCTGATTAAATACGGCAGTGGGCTGGCCACGTGTCACGAATATCGGAGGAGCGACCAACGAAAATATTATTCAGATCGAGTTATGTGAAGACGTCTTCTAGGTTCGGAAGTGGGTGGGTAACAACTTGTTGTAAAAGCAAGTAAACTAGTAATACACTACCAGATAGTGTAACCAGCAACACCAGCTTCGCACACCTGCGAATTGATTCTGTTGTAGCAAACAAGATCACACAAGTGGTTTTTAACGTATTTCTGTTTGAAAATTTAACTGTCGGAACTGTCGATCAACATTTTCCTTCCTTGAAATTCTGTTTGTAGTTGCACTCTCCAAAGCTTTGTCGTGAATACTCGGACTATCTCAAGAAAAGGGAACATTGATAAACATGCAGTGGTTAGCTCGTCTCGATATTCTCACATACAATCCAGTTTGGATGAGCTGGACCGTCAGGTGAAGCATATGCGACTCCAAAGCTTTAATTAATTGCGTTTGCAACAGATTGTGCGTTTGCAACAGATGTAATTTGACTACCACTTCAAGATATTAGCGAATTACCATTAATGCTCAGAAATAATCGTTATTATTTTACTTTGTGAAATATACAAGAACCATGCCAAAACCGGTTTCGTAGAATCACCGTTTTGAGCTCAGTTTTTGTCCGATTTAAGATCTGTTTTTTTTTAAAGATGGGTAAAAAGATGCATATATGTGGACAAACTCTTGAAATTTTGATATTTGGTCTCAAAACGAAATGGCGTCGAAAAAACATAAAAAATTACCTGTTTCTCAAAAATTCAAAATGGCCATTGTTGCCCCTTAAGTTAAAATATGTTCAAACTCGGGGGAATTTAGTTTTGCATGAAAACACACAAAAAATTGTATACAGAAGCCAAGGCAGAAAAAAGCCAATTTTTGTTGCACTGTGTTATTCTTGTTCACTGGTTAGTCCGTCCAGAATTCCAGACATTTCAGTATTTCGCAGTAGCCATGTACTACTAACAGCCACCAGCATTACGGGTGAAATCAGCCCGAGATGACCGATACTATCTTGTCTTTCCTCCTTTCAGTTGCTAACACCTAGCGTCCGTATGTAACCGGTACGGTTTAGTAATGAAACTGATGGGGTTCGATTGATTGATTTCTTTTGAAGGGACTTTAACCCCAAAGGGTCATTCGTTCCTCTGCTTTGCTTGAGGAGAAACAGTCTCTTATATAGCCCAAAGACATACGCTGGATGACGGTGGCTTCTCAAACCTGGTGGTGCCACACGCAGTGATGCCACAATTTCATCTGTATTTTGGAGCTCAAAAAATCTTATCACCTTGGTAAAATTTGAAAAAATCTGTAAAATAAAATCTGCATATGTACTGGACATATCCTTCTCGGAAAAAAATGCAATATAGATTGTTTAACATTTTTTCCGCAAATTCATTCATGCACACGTTTATGCGTAGCATATGAATATTATAAAACCTCCGACACGCTCCACCGCATTTGAGTTAATTTATATTTTTCAACTATATAAAGAAGCTTAATTTACGACCCCATGAAAACCAAAAAAATCTGTATAAAACTGTATTATTTCCAGAAAATCTGTAATCTGTATAGGCAGATATCTGTATGGAAAATACGCAAAAAATCTGTATAAATGCAGATAAATCTGTATATGTAGCATCACTGGCCACACGCGCTATAAACATGCACACACGCGCTACAGACATGCATACACGCCATAAACATACACACACGCTATATAGCAAGCCACACACGCTAGCCACACACCTTATATATTAGGGACACACGCTACAGATATTCACACACGCTATATGCACACGCCCTAAATATACATACGCTGGATGATGGTGGCATCTCAAACCACCAGGTGGTGCGAGTCTCTTTCAGTTTCGGGTTGTATTCACCCAACGCTATCTGAATCGCATTACCGCTGGAGGGGGCCCAACTCAGATCGAAGGGGAGCCGAACTGAAAGAGGTAAGAACTGCAGACAACCACTACCACCGCCGCTGTTGCCCGCTGCTGATCCACTTCGCCTACTGCCATCGGTGTTGATGTCCGCTGCTGCTGCCTGCTACTAGTAAACTGAACTGATGGGGTGAAATGTTCGAACGGTACCTTTATACCGAGGCTTCGTCAGTTAGTTAGAAAGAAGGAGGGGCTTAGTTGCTAATGAAATGACAAGGAACGTAAATAAGCATCGGAAACAGAAAGTGACAACAACAATAACAACAAAGTCAGATCGATTGTATCCGTTAGTGTCGACTGTGCTTGGGAAGAGAGGTAGTGATTAGCTGCGCGGTATGATTTAGACAATCGATATTAATTACCATTATTATTTTTCAATAGTGTAGCTCAAACACTAGTTTGTTTTTGTTACATAAATCAAACCGTAAAAGAATTTCTGATCGATTGATGCCAAAACCTCGAAAACCTAATTATAAATGACTGAAAAATAAGCGCTCAAAACCTGACCACTTTTCCCTGGTTTTCCCTGGTTGAATTACTAGATTTTCAAATGCAGGTGCCTAACTTCGATATAGACGTTAGTCAACGTCAAAAATATTGTTTTTCTCATTTTTGATAAAGAAAGTTCACTTTGTTCGGCATATCTATAACACATTTTATAGGAAACAACCTTTGCCGAAGATACTATATACGCTATGTAGTACATGTTTTCGGGGCTAAGGTGATCTTTCCTTGTTCATATTCGCCAGTTAACGGGAAAAGTCTAAGAGTTCCGGGCATTTGAAATTATAAATAAGATCACACTAGAAGGTTCTTCCGAATTATAACCCATGCGCCTCTCTTACATTGGTTTTGGAGGCATCAGTCAGAACCGGTGATCACACTCTTAATTGGATTCTTAAAATTACGGAACTCCTCTGTCGGAAAAAGGGATAAAGCTTCACCTGACACCTGTGCTGAGAGTGATAGTGATATCGAATATCATCAATAAAAAACGTGGTTCATTTGGTTAAATATACTTCTTGACTTAAAAATGTTTTATTTTATTTTATATATGTAAAATCAATAAACTTCAATTTATTTCCCCTAATAATTCGGTAGAAATTTCCTCGAAGCAAAGCAGCGTCATAACTTGTAAGAATAGAATTGAGATACAGTAACAGAACTGGGTAGTCGATATATGAGTGCTTGTTGTCGAATGCAAAAGAGAACGAGATGAAAATGCTTATGTCTGAACTAAATGATGTTTGACTTATACTTCATTAAAGAAAAGGTTTTGTCTGCGTGAATGCGGATTTTCAGATATCTGTTAGTAATATAATGCATTATTTTATGAAAATTTTTCAATAACTGAAGCTTTATAAGAAAAAAAATCAGTCTCCGGTAAAATTGTGTTTTTTTTATTAAAGCAAATTATGTTAAAGAACATTGGAAAATTGTGAAAAAATGCTATGAACTGTTATATTGAAAAGATTTCTATAGAAAAATTCTAAATTCTATAGAAAATTCCACAAAAGTTCATTTAAAGAAGCAGCTAGAAGTGAAGTGTCATCGGCGAAGTTGTTTCTTATAAAATGAGCCACTATTATCCCGATCGAAGTGGATTTTAATATGCAAGAGAGCGATCAAGGCCCACGGAAGGTGCATTCTTTCAATTTACGCTGTAGTAGTTCGTAAAGATGATAAAAACTTAGTATGAAAATAATGTTTTAATCAAGATCGAAAAATATAGATTTTTTTTTTTGTTATACATTAAAATTTCTGTATTAGGGAGCATCCATGAAATACGCGTATGAGAAGGTGAACATTATAATGATATATGATGTAGGACGTCATATGGAGAATGTTGAAATATAAAAAATTGATTTAATAAATTATTCAATTTATTTCCAACTTCTTGTTTTCTAATTTTATTTATCACTTCAAATTATATCGAAGTTCACGGTTAGTTTCCAGGTTCTTAAACACGATCTATACTGCCTCTTATTTGAAAATATTCCGAAGTACCGTAAACCGGGGTGATATTGTTCCATAGAAACCCATTGCTTGTCATCCATTCCATGATCTTCTGAACTTTACGAGCTAGCGGATGGCTTGGGAGGCACAATGTCACCCCGGCTAATGGCACACAGTTTGTGATATTCGTAGTTTATATTACGCTATACACAAATATCACAAAGGCAGGTGAAGTTGTCTAAACACAAAAATTACATAACCTGACAGAAACCAGTAGAGAAAACTCTTCGAATTGCTACAAAACGTTAGCACGAAGTCCTAACTTTTATTAAAATGATGAGAGAGAAATTGTCGTGACGTACTTCACCTTGAGGCTTAGGACAATTTGTGACACAACGTGACATTGGGAGAGGTTTTTTTTTTAAATTTGCGTGACGTATTAAATGGATGGTCCGGTTGGAAAATAAATTTTAAATTTATAGGAGTATCAGAGTGCCAAGTATAAATCACTTTTCTAAAAATTTAGATTAACAACTCCAGCAAAGAAAGCCTGCTCAAATGCTATCTTCATTAGGAATCTCACCAGATTAAACTATAGCGCAAACGCTAGTTCAGGTAATGAAACACTATTTTTAATTTAGAACTGTAATTGCATTGTTCGCTATAACTATCCGACTATTTGAGACGCATTTGTTGTCTATCACATAAAAACAAACAATTTAATTAAATCCTTGAACTTATCAACCAGTGTGCGGCGCCACACTGGCGTAACAAACAAGTAGGTAATTATTCACTGATAGGCTGCGTATTACTTTTGCGTTCGGATATCCTTGAGAGTATTCCGATTGAAGCGAGCAAACATAACACTGGTGTTAGTACAGCCGTAACAAAATTCTTACTTTCTTTTTGTTTTAAACACTTCATTTAAAATACTGATTATTGTTCAAACTTCAGCCATCGTTGATAAGGTGAAATAATAGGTAGATCGCGTACCCATACGGCTTCCAAGTGCGCGATTATTGCTTACGACAGTCGAATAACTTTGCTCCATCTCAGTCACAGATGTGAGTGTACAGTGTAGTTCGACTTGGAGCAAAAGAATACTCTGTTATCAATGTACAGCGTTTGCTTCGAAACTGTGGTTCTATGATCTGAAAACATACAAACAGTTGTGCGAGAATCAATCTAACTGGTTGATTATGTTTCAACAAGTGATTTTCTTATTTTTATTTATTGCCATAAAACCGAAAAATATAATTTTATTGAACTGCAAAAATTTTGGTCAGATTTGATCAACATATCAAAATATTATTCATTTAATTTACACTTTCAAGATTTCTAAATTACTTATTTGTTTTAAAGATAGGAAAATAAACAAAAAAAAATCAACAACCGTTAGAAATTTTCATTTTCCAAACGTTCCCAGGAAAGGCATCTCTCATACTCGGTGAGATTGCTCTCTCCAAACTCACAAACAAAGGCACGTGAAGCTTTGAAGCTTACCGCGCTCCCCAATGAGAGTAACATGTTAGTCGATTTCCCTACCATACTCTCTGTTGCTCGACCGTTCTAACATCCAACACAGCCGTGGGCAGCAGGCAGCATCGTATTCGAACTCTCCGGTAGTAGTGTTCAGGCCGTTATTCGCTGTGTACGCTTGCAGAGAGTCCCGCGAGTTGTCCCCATGGGGTGTCACAATAAAGACTATCAAAAAGGACATTTCCACTGATAGTGGAAGGCAATGCTGCCCTTCGGCTCGTAGTGTAATCATTTTTGTCGGTGGCGTGCACTGGAACGTTCAGTGTGTACAAAATTTGTGTGTGCGTGTGTGTGCCTACCTGTTCACACGTGACCGGTAGGCTCTCAGGACTCCTAGTGCTGGAGGAGCCGCACGAGAATGCTCGAGCGTTCGGTAGGGTTTCTCCACGAGGGAGGGGCCGGCAAGAACGCACTTTTTCCCTTCATTTACACATAAATTCACTTCGCAGTGACGCGCGGCGGAGCAGTGCGTAGAATTACGCCACCAGAGTGGGCGTTAAATGCGGGAGCCGATCGTGATTGTGACCCACACAGTCAGCGGATGATTTGTGTCGGGTGGAAGTTGGGCAGGAAGTTATGGATTTTTCCCATTGAAGCCGCAGGGGAAAAGTGTGCCGCGTGGTGGGTGTGCTGTCAGTAGTGCCGTGTAGAAGAAACTTTTTCTACCTGACTGGCAGTGAATTCGATGTGAAACTGACAACCTGAGAAAATTACTTTGTGCTTGAGAGGGGGTGCAAAAGCAAACGGTGATCGTGAAAATAGATTTGGTGATAGTGAAGTGGAGATACCAACGCTAGTGAGTGTTACAAAAGCAAACTTCAAGAAGCTGGTGTAAAAGTTAGGTTTAACTAACAGTAATATTTCATCTTTAATTGGAAAACCTGCGGTGTTCAACGTGTAAGAACTGTTCGCTCACCAGTTGAGTCAACAGTTAAAAACAAGGTTGGTTTTTCGAGCCTCCAATAATAGATTCATTAATTATACCAAAAACAGTAACCCATTAAGAATGGCCGCCAGAAACAGGCGGTGAAGGACTTTTTCCATTAACGACCATAACCCCGTGTGACCACCAGGGCATAAACGGGTTGCAAAGGGGGCTGGTTGGGTGGATGGTTGGTTGAATAGTTGGTCGGCTAGATTGTTCCTCGTTCTGCCCTCGTGGATCGATAAATTGATATTATGAATGCATTCACCCGACTACAGCAGCAACAAGTTGAAGGTTGAGTTCAATGCGGAATCGATTATCTTGAGAACCTACTTCTTTGACTTGAAAGTTTTTCAATTAAAAAAGTTTAAAAACGAATCGAATGATTTTTTTAAAAAATTGGTGAAATGCGGTAGCGGAAGATGTAAGTTTTAAAGAAAGGTTTTAATCTAGTCAGTTCATCAGCTTACGAGTAGAGCAAAAAATTTCGTTGTTCGACCTAACAGTGGGATGGAAATTGTGATCGAAAGGACTGTACAATCAGTCATTGTAATCTGGGAGTCTAGAGCGGTGTAAGCCCCAAAGGCTATACAACTCTGCAAACAGGAAAATATAAGAAGACTTGTCCAGACTGTTGATAATGCTAGTCGCATTACTACCTCCCTCTTCTGCTTCTAATTGCTCGAAATGCTCGGACCAAAATATTGTATTTTCTCGCTAATTGATGCTTATGTTTTCATCTGGTGAACATTTTAAGCTTTCCAAATTAAACCATTTAGCTGCGTTTGTTATGAGATATTTGTGTTGTCTGCTTTGAAAGGCGGAATGAACGAAGTTTGATTTACGAACAAATTTGTAGTTCAGCAAGATTTTATTCTATACCGATCTGGTGTAGCTGTTGCTAAGGAAGGAAGAAAATGCATCGAAGGATACAGAATAAAACTCTAAAAATGATTTCAAGCGTTCTCCTTGATTTAGTTTAGTCTTAGCTTTTTTTTTTTGTTCACACAACATTTATTTGACACGGCACAATACAAATTAATGTTTTACGGAGCCAAATAAATCTAATGCCTTATGGTCTAGAATATCTTATAATCTAAAGACAAATTTTTTACCCTCGCTGCCGACTACGAGCTGAAACTAAATCTAATACTAAAACTAACATGTTTTTTTTTTGTTTCGCTGTTAAATTGGCACCATGATGCTCTTCAAGTAGCTATAAACATGTAGCATGTATGGCAAGTTTCGCTGAGCGAGAATATCACGAACTGGCACATAGGGCTGTTAGTCTTAGCTTTGTCGAATAAAACAATTAGGGAATAATTAAGAGCAATTGTTCACTTTTAACAATAAATTCCAAATTACTCGGTTTATGTTGAAATTATATATTCTATTGAAACTGTGCTATTGTTCAATTGGTATATTCCAAATTCAATTTGTATATTAAAACTGAGAAATATCAATCACAGCTACTTTGGAAATTGATTCAACGATATTTTAAGTTAAAATCTTTTTATTGTTACTCGCGCGATGAAATTTACTAACTTGCTTTAGGTCGAGAATTAGTTCTAGATTGATTTTTTTTTTATTTCCTGGTTAAGCAATCGGTGTACACTACGGCCACTTTCCATAACCACAATTATGTTTCAGGCGTGACTGGAGTATTGATCATTGTATTGGACTTTTCGTTAAAGGACATTTTCAAACATATGAACTGGAAAACAAGGACATAGATAATAATCTCACGTTCTATTTTGCCGAAAAAGAATGGCGCGTTTATAATATAGTCGGTTTCGTGCAACACTGGCCCAACTCAAAATTTTGCATTTTTTGAGTTTTTGATGCCTCCCACAAAACCCCGTTTCGAAGTTCATAAAATCTCCAGAGCTATGCGTAGAAGTGCCTTTGTTGCACAAATCGAAATTTCTCTATAAAATTAGTAATAATAAGGTTTTAATATGTACAACGTGCTCATAATATGTTCATAATAAACCTAAAAATGTTAGAAAAGGATTGAAAATCATAAACTTAGAAGTTTTCTTGAAAATTAAAAAATAAATTTTCGACGTTAAAATTTAAACGCGTTTTTCTCGAAACTCTAATTTTGAGTTGTGCCAGTGTTACACGAAACCGACGATATGTCTGGAAAATTTTTTTAGTTGGTTTGAAATATACTTATCCACACGGACACACATTTGTCAATACAACGAAAAAATGTCGGTGGCCAAATCCGTAGCTCTAGGAGTAGTACCACAGGGTAGTGTATTAGGACCATTACTATTTATATTGTAATGAAAATATGGTGCAATAATAGCTCCACACATAGATTATTATTGATCAGTGTTATTTTTAACTAGTGATATACTCCCTATAATCGCCTATCAGTCCCATCTGGAAAATCATCGAGTTGAGAAAACAGCGTTTAAAGATATTTTTTCTTGTTTTTGGTATTTCACCTATTTGGGGTGTGTTGTTCTTATTTTTTTCGACATAATGAAATGAAATAGACCTTAATCATAACTTCTTCATTAAAAAATTTCCTTTTTCGTCAAAATTACATTGAAAAATAGGGAAGAGACTGATATGCGATTATTTAGGCCATCGAGTAGCAAAATAAACGCATACCAGTCTCGCTATCAACCACTCGGTGTAGGAGTAGTCATGTTTTTCTAAAGTATTTTGAATATGGGCAGACGTTTATGGCACCAGGCAGCTTCTAAATATGCTGCATGGAGAATCGCGCAGACGTCCCCGACTTGAAGGTCGTCGTTGAAAAAGCAAAATATAAGGTTGAAGTCTTGGATATGCTACTGAATGATTTCCTTTCTTACGTTTTCAGTGTTTCGTCATACGTGCTGAATAAAAAATTATTTAGCATTTTGGAAAAGTGGTATTGAGAAAGGGAAGTTCCCAATTTTATTACAACAGTGACTTGACGGAAGACGACGGTGATAAAAATAGGTTCAAGGTGTTCTTAGCTGAGCAACCGAAAACGATTTCTTCTGAGTTCTGACAATTTCGACTTGAATGATCATTTGAAGTGAGCAGACCATCCACAGGAAATATACTTCTTACGGAAAGTAGCATTGCCCAAGGCTATTATCGCTCTGATTGACGGAACCTATAACCTTTTGGGGACGATCTTTCAGAAAAAGTTGCAGTATCAGTGTCAACTTAAAATAAAATTTTGTGTGGAATTTATTTGAAACAACCGTGCATTTATTAATTATTTGAATATTTCTTAACAGTAAAAAGTTTGAAAATCAGCACCTAATATTTGCTGCATGGATTGAAGAAAAAATAGTAGGAGGGTGGTATACAAGACACGACCGCATAGTTGACGTAGGACTACAATAATTTTATATTTTTATTTTGAAGATATGTTTGATTTGAGCTCTTTCTACTTTTGTAGTTTGCTTGATTTATTTCAACCAATTTAAGCTCAACATCTTCTAAAAGGAAAGTATTTTGGTTCGGGTGGTGATATCATGTATCTAGGTCGTCAGCCCAAATTCATCAAGCGACACTTCAAACGACTTGGAACTAAAACTAGTTCATTGGTGGTCATTTCTACTGTTAAGGTCGTCTTTGACCACTTAAAAAGTCAAAAAAGTCACGAAAAAAGAACCGTTTTGGCATGGTTCGAATTTGGCAACAGAAGAAATTCTGGCGTGTTGCCAAAATCGAACGAGTCTGTATTTTGACTATTTCTTTGCAGCACTCTATCTTAGAAGAAAAAATAATCTCTTTAGCATTCACAATGGTCCAGAATCCAAATTTTGGGGGAAATTTGGGTCTAGAGCTCTATAGCAATGTTTAAGAGAAAAACTTTTTTTTTACAAAGCAACTTAAAATTATTGGAGCTATAAAATTGTAGAACAAGGTTTAGTATCTACAAAAATAAAAAAGTTAGATACTTGATTGCATCGGAAATTTTGGTCACCCTAAAATATTGCTATAGAGCTTTAGACCCAAATTTGCCCCTAAATTTGGTTTCTGGACCATTGATGAATACCTTTCATTTTATTACAGCGAATTTTCTTTATTATGCGAAAAGGCAACCTTCTATGAAATATTTAATTGAGTACGATTTAGTAGAAATTAAACTCCCTTCTATATTTATTTAACTTGTTGAAGTGGGCTCACTCACCGATCACAAAGCGGCAAAGATGTCACATACATTTTTTTCCTGCAGTTACAAGCTCGTGGAAAAAATATCGATAATGAAGTACAGTTTCAGTAGAAAATGAATATTCATAGACAAATTGAAATTGACATAGAATTTCATGAACATGTTAACATTCAATTCAGGTCAATTTAAACATTTTATCAGTATACAGAATCAATTAGAATAAAATTGATCAGTTTCAAGATACCAAAGAACACCGAAGATACCAAATTTGAAAGTTATATGTCCGTTATCTTCGAAAATAAACTGGGCTAGAGTGATGCACAACATTAGCCTCAGCAATTAATGTTTGCATAGCGTTGTTCAATTACAAGTAAGGTTATGGAAAGTAATATGTTCTTGCCAATGCTAATTCAAAAAAAATTCAATTAAAAAATACAACTACTAATGTCGGAACTCTTTTATCAAGATGAAATGAATTTGGTTTTCCTCTATACCGTCACCGCGAGATGCAACTAGTATTGTCATATTGGACTAAATTCATTTAGCTAGTAAAATATAATCATCATTACAGCTCGTTTAACTACCTATTCAAATATCTGTACGGAGCATTTCGGTTTTCTATTGTCTTTTTAATACCCTATATTCAGTTATTTAAAATAAACAACGCATTTTGTTGTCCCCGGCGGCGTAGCGTATTTTGCGGCACCCGAGAAATCATATGAAATTCTGATATTTGCTGCTATACGAAACAAGAAGAAGAAGAAGAAGACAATTCAAACAGCAATTCGATTGTGTTCCACGGCCCACTGTGCCTCAACATCGGCAATGTAGTTTTCACTTGGCGTGACTGCACAAAAATGAATTTCGAGTTTTTCTGCACTGATAGACGACGAGTAACCAGCGCTCTGTTCATACATTACTCGGTGCAGTACTGTTGCCTGTGCCATCATATTCTCCTTCAAGACATCAGTTTTATTAACATTAATATATATATTGACAGCAGAACATAATACTGTTTGATAGTGGAGGTGGTTACGAACTTTCCGAAAAAGCTTCACCTTCAAGACATCAAAATAGTCTAGGTTCATGGAAGCTAACATTATTTGACCTATTGGGACGGGGAGATTCTGTCAATTTTTTTTTGCCACTGCTATACAGGATATCTCAGCAGGCAGTTGGTGTCTATTTATGAAGTCTGTGCCGGGCATGCTCGCATATGATTGGTACATTGTTGGTGAAAATTCGACCTTGAAACTTTTATTAATTTTTCACTGTTTAACAATGAAGTGATAATGAAAATTGAAGAATCACAAAATTGTCCATCATTTTATCAATCCAACGATATAATGACTATTGTGATCCATCATGTGGTTACATCAGTATAACCGTTCGAAATCTTTCATTCCGACGTTACATCTTGGTTTTAGTTTTCGCGGAATGTATCTCGATATAGTGCGGTTAGACGTAGTCCTACGTCAAAAAATAGGCCATACTAAGGAAAAACATTTAGTGGGACTGATATGCGATTATTTTTAAGATGGGACAATTTGATCTCACATTTTTTCTGAACTTATCAAATAAAACATATTTTTTTGTTTTCATAATCGATAGTAAAGCAAGAAATAGACGGAATCAGATATTTAACTCAAAAACGATGAAAATCCATATGGGATTGGTATGCGATTATAGGCAGTATACACCCGAAAAGAATCTGTATTCTATAAAAGCATTCACATTTTCAATCAGTTATCTTAAAAACTAAAAAATCAAAGTCAACAACTTAATTTAAGTTGCATACTTCTGTGGAACCTTAAATAATTCAATTATTTTATCTGATCTCATGAGTCTACGTCCGATTTCTCGAATAAGAATACCTTCCTGTTCATAAGCTTTTATTAATCTCTCCTCCTTCTAATTCAAAACACTTTCTCTCGGTATTTTGAGTTGGTCTACCTAAATAAATCCCCAGATAAATAACACTCTGCGTGGTTACAGGTAAATCACACTCAAAATATTAATAACATGGATTTCTGACATATGCATTTTGACAAACACACGAACGAAATGAACTATGCAAAGTTCATGATTTACCAACGTGCGATGTTACTCAACATCGATTTTGTGGTAAACAATACAAGGTGCGTGAAATTTTAATGCGGCTATAGAAAGTGGTCTGAGCACTAACATACCTCAAAACCTCAGTAACTTAAAAGCGTGATGGCTCATGCGGTATAAAGAATTTTTCTCCACTCCCGCAGGCCCGCTTCATCCTGGTCAAGTCATCTAGGACATTGAACCTCTCTGTTGGTCTGTTCTATGACATGTTCGACCAATCGTGGCTTCCCGATCTTTGTCAGGTGCGCAATGTGAATCTCTCCAAGTAGTGCCTGCATCTATTGGTTGACACACCTGCGCCTTTCCCCGCATTCGGACTCCACCAAATATTGTCCGGTTTCAACAGAGAGAGCTACTGGACTGATCAGTCGAAATATTTTATAGTGATATTGACCTGTATCAATTGGACACTAAACCTTTCCGATCCTATGAAGTCACCAGGACCGCCTCGGTCATTCGTCCCCAAGACAACTCTTCCTGCAAAAATTGGACGGGGTCATCAGCTTCACTCTAGGACATATCCTGGACAGCTGGCGAAATATAAAACATTGCCCAAAACATTCAAACCTGTAAGTCTGACTTCAACTCTTCTCCAGTTAATGAAAAAAATTACGGATAACTTCATACGCGGGGTTTTCTAGAAGAGTCACCTTTACATAAACATCAATATGCATATCAGCAGGGTAAAGCTACTGAAATTGCTCTAAATTGTTCAGTAACGAAGATCAAAAAGTCACTTGAACACAAAAAACAGGAGTCTGCATTTTTCTTGATATTGAGGAAGCTTTCGATAATACGTCCTTTGGATCTATTCACGCGGTTCTTCAAAGTAAAGGAAATGACTATACCACAATGAGCTGGATCCAAGCAGTGCATTAGAGCTGGAGAATCACAGCTGCGTGAGTCACATCTGTGACAGTTGATGTAATCAAAGGAGTCCTTTCTCCCCTGCTTTTGTCACGGGTCGTAGGCGTTCTTCTCAACAAGCTATCACAGCTTGGCTACGAAGTCATTGGTTATGCTGATGACGTAGTCCTTATTGTACAATTCTCTCTAGTCGTATGCAAACGGCTCTTAACAACACTTCACAGTGGTGCTTAGATATAGGGCTGAACATTTTTTTTCCTTCGTGCTACATTCCGTATCGGAATTCGACCTTCTGTTTTACTATACACAGACTTCGCAGCCGACTGTTCAGTGTACAGGACAAATGCTACGATCCTACTGACACTAACAGTCTCTCCCGAGCCGGGACTCGAACATACGACGACTGGCTTGTTAGGCCAGCATCGTACCTCGAGACCAGCTGGGAGATAATTAATTATTTAGGCTGAACATTATCCCCACTAAAACAGTCACTTTATTTTTTACCAATCTAAGGACACATTCTATTACTTCTTCTCTACTGAACGAGATAAGACTGAGTTTCAGCAATGACCTTGAAATCATTTTTAATCAAAAACGATTAACTGGACTGCTCAACTTGACTACATCATCAAGAAGGTGACTCTAGCGATGCGAAGAAATACAACGATGATTGTAGGTGACCTGCTAAGGGAGTTCATGCTAACACTTTCCCGCCTCAACAAAGTTATGCTACCAGGTCACTGCGTAATCCAGGTAAATGAACATACTGACAAGGATCTGTTTAGCAATTTATTGGACCCGAACCGTTTCTGGGTACCTCCGCCATTGAAGGCGAACTAAGTACATGGGGACAATTTTGTCACAGGGGCACTTTTGTGGCGGTGTATACTCCTGCATAAAGCGACGCGTCGATGGTTTTTTTAACTTGTGTTTCTGTTGGCGGCTACCAGGGATCTCAAGTATTCGAACGCATCTGCCACTTCGAGTTCATCGCTGTCCATGGGCATGATTTCTCTGGAGTCTCTTCATGTCATACACTTGGTTTTCAAGGTATTGAACTTTTCTAGTGAAGCACAATAAATGCCATGAATGTCCCTCGTGTCGATGGTCGCTCGTCAGATTACACCCTCAAGAGGGGAAGGGATTCGAGAGTGTCCTTATACACACATAGAACAGATCACTTGGTCCAAGGTAACGCTCAGATGAGTTACGTCAGTTTATTCGGAAAATCGTAGTCGTGCAGTATTTGCCATAGTTAGCTGTAGGGTTTGCAATCCCGGGAACAATTTCCCGGGAATTGCCTTTTCCCGGGATACCCGGATTCCCGGTTTAAAGTCAAATAAAGAATTGAAAATGAATTTGGACGTTAAACATCCAGCTTCTAGTTCACAGTGTCCGGTTTATCGGAGACTGTTCAAAAAAAGAAAAAGCAACATGTTTTTAGTAAATAGCAGCTAAAAGAATCGCACTGTGAGAGGAAGTTAGAAATATTATATCTGAATATTGCTGGTTTATCTACAAATTATGTTGCTTTGCGGCATCTTGTGGAAACAAAATGTCCAATGTTAGTATTTTTAACCGAAACTCATATAGTAGATGCTGATGCATTTGATCAGTATAGTTTTCCGGGATACAAAGTTGCTTTTTGCCTTTCGCATTCCAGACATACTGGTGGGGTTGCTATTTACGCCAAGGAATCAGTAACATTCAACATCCTATCAAACGAATCTGTTGAAAATAATTGGTTCCTTGGAATTTCAGTTGAAGGAGGCATGACGATTGGAAACTTCGGACTTTTGTATCACTCCCCTAGTTCAAGTAACCAGCGTTTTCTAGAAATATTAGATAACTGGTGGGATAACTTCGTTGATTTAAACAAATTAAATGTCATTGCTGGTGATTTCAATACTGATCGGTTAAATGATCCAAATTCGAATCAATTGAAGCAGTTAGCTAACTTTTACAATTTAACACAAACGGTTTCAGAATTTACGAGAATTTCCAGACATTCGCGTACATTAATTGATCACGTGTTTGCCAATTTTGACAACGTTCATTCTGTTACAGAGGCCGATTGTAAAATTTCAGACCATGAGACAATTTGTATTTTGATAAAGAATGATCGAAACCGTGATGAAAAGGTAAAAATTAAGTGCTGGAATAGATATTCAAAGCAGGCATTGTCTCAGCTTGTTTTGAGAAGCTTGGATTTTCTCCCAATAACTGGTGATTTGAATAATAGAGCAGCTGTTCTCACCAATACGCTGAAAGAGTGTACCGGTAGTCTAGTTTTTGAAAAATACATTGAATCGGATAAATCGAACAGCTGGTACTCTTTGGATCTTTTACGTTTAAAACGTAAAAGAGATAAGAAGTACAAACAATTTTGCCGAAGTAACGATAACAATGATTGGAATAGGTACACTGTCGCGCGTAATTTATATTCACGCGCCTTGAAAAGGCCCGTTGTGAATATATACAGAGGAAGATCGATCAACATCAAAATAACAGCAAAGAGTTATGGAAAATATTAAAAACATTAATGAAAAATAAAGATCGTTTTCCGCAATCCATAACATTTGACGGTTTGAGAGAACAATCAGCGCGAGTAATAGCAGAGAAATTCAACAATTATTTCGTTGATAGTGTTCAATCGATCAATCAAAGCATTGATTTGGTCAATGAACCGGACGAGATAATACAGCCGATCAATAATAACTGTAGCTTTGATGGTTTTCATCCTATTACTTTTGCAGAGTTGAAAGATATTTGTTTTTCTTTGGAAAGATCGGCTGGTATCGTCAATGTCAACGGAAAAGTAATACAAGATTGCTTTTATGTTATTGGACACGACCTGCTGGACCTTGTTAATGAATCATTACAAACGGGGCACGTGCCTGAAGTTTGGAAGGAATCTCTTGTGGTTCCTATCCCCAAGATTACTGGGACGAATAAAGCCGAAGAGTTCCGTCCCATTAACATGTTGCACACATTAGAGAAAATATTAGAGCTTGTTGTAAAAGGCCAGCTGATGCATTATTTAAATAGTAATAACTTGCTAATCCCAGTGCAATCAGGTTATCGAGAGGGTCACTCTTGTGAGTCTGCTTTGAATCTGGTGTTAGCAAAATGGAAAGAAAAAATCGAGGCTAAAAAAACTATTTTTGCGGTGTTTTTGGATCTAAAACGCGCTTTTGAAACAATTTCTAGGTCCTTATTGTTACAAACATTGGAGCGCTTTGGTATCGTAGGGACAGCATACAAAAGGTTTGAAAGCTATTTGTGTGCTAGAACTCAGAAGACTCGTTTTAACGATTTTGGTTCGGATTCCATTGCTAATACACTTGGTGTACCGCAAGGAAGTGTTCTAGGGCCCATTTTATTCATTATTTACATTAATGACATGAAGCGAGTTTTACGGTTCTGTGATATTAATTTATTCGCTGATGTCACTGTTCTGTTCATTGCAGCGAAGCATCCGCTTGATGTTGTAGCACTTCTAAACCAAGATTTACATTATCTAGCGAATTGGTTAAAATTTAAGCAACTAAAGTTAAACATTAGTAAGACAAATTACTTGATAATTTCTTCAGCCAACTCCAGACTAGACGTAAATATTGAAATTGATGGTGAGACGATTGATCGCGTAAATGAAATAAAGTATCTTGGAGTAATTATTGATGACAGATTAACTTTTAAGTCTCACATTGATAATGTCATCAAAAAAATGGCCAGAAAATACGGTGTCTTGTGCCGGTTAAAGGATGAATTGACTATTAGAAGTAAAATTCAGTTGTACAAGTCAATTATTTCACCACATATAGATTTCTGCTCATCCATTTTATTCCTGGCAAACAACCGGATTGATAGAGGAAGAGATTTGCACAGGTACAACACTAGAAACGCGGAAGATGCCAGAACACCAAATTTTCTTTTTGGAAGATCACAGAACTCTCTGTTGTACAAAGGAATAAACTTTTTCAATTCGATGCCCAGGCAAGTAAAACGTGCAGCAACAATGGCAGAGTTTAAACGGCTTTGTATTTCACACATAAAGTCTGTTTTGTAGACAGCATAGATTTTTTGTAAATTTATAAAGAAGATTGTAAAATTGAAATATTTTTTTCAATTTATTTGGTACATTAAGTTATTATGTTCATTGATGATGATGGATTTTTTGTTTAAATATAGTTATATAATATTAAATAGTAGAGTAAAAAAAAAAGAGTCGGCTACACATGTTTGAGTCACGCGCGCGGAGACTGACATAGACAATCTTGATATGAGTACATCAGGTTTAAACCCCTGAAATGGAAACAAAAAGCATATCGGGTTGACAAATTGCTTTTTGGCTTGTAATATTTTCTAAATTATTTTACTTTCTTTTTAACAATTCATCTGTTTTCACAATTTAAAATAGGGTTTGGAGCGAAAACTGAAAAGGCTTGAGTTTGCCTGTGATCTGTAGAGCTCGTTATCGAGAACTATAGTATCATTGGATCTCTCTCGTAGTTCTTGATCGTTATCTAGAACAAATTCTGATTAGTGCACGCTCTTAAACATTAGGTTCAATTTCTAATCAAGTCCAGATATTTTTCCGGTTGGAAACGTTCTGGATGAGCCTTGGATTGGAAATCCGTCAATTTTTTTTTTTTAATTATTGGTATTCATTTGAAGGGTTACTATGTCTGAAATTAATAACCAGTCCGTTATTTGTTTGCCATTTGGTTACATTGCATGTTTTTAAAAATATCCCATATAGATAAATCGTCCAGCTCAAACCGATGTAGGGGTATGAGGTGGGACCATCATCATCATCATCATCATCATCATCATCATCATCATCATCATCCCGGGAATAGGAATATTGATTCCCGGGATCCCGGGATTCCCGAGCTCCTCGGAAGATTTTCCATACAATATTGCAATAAAACTAAATATTGTATCAGAACACGAAACTTACGTCGTAGAAGTGTAGAGCAGCTTCATAGTGTGCATTATACGAAGCAAATATTTCCCTGAAACGACGATCAATATTTGCTTGCCGTGTTATTATTTGCTTAATCCTCTAGTGCCCAAATTAATTTTTAGGCGGACTTCGAAAAAACATAGTGCTTTTTAAAAAAAATTTAAGTTCTTATTGAAGCTTTGCGGAGGTTCGACTGAAGACCGTCTAAAGGCGGCACTGGGCACTAGAGGGTTAATTTACCTGTCAAAAATATATGCTGTCTTATTCAGTAAACGATAAATTAAAAAATATTTTCTTCGTCTCATGTCTTTTTTTGCTAGTGAGTTTACTACTAAGCGGATAGTTGCTTGATTTTTTCTTTGTTTATTGACAAAAAATTTTGAAACCTGTAAATTGATAAAGAAAAATTGAAACCCGTAAATCAATGCGACCAGAAATAAATAAATTATTAAAACTCAGTCAGGTAACTTGGGTCGTGACCGCGATTTCACATTAATTACGAAGGCATTCAAATGCCCTAAAATCTGGCTGCCAAACACTCAGCTTTATCTTCAACAAACTAAGAGTATTGGACTCTTCAGTTTCTAATGAAATGTAGCAAGAGCTGGAATCGGTGATTTAGAAGTATTTAAGAAATCAGCGATCTTAAGCAAAGTTTTACAGAAGGGAACTACATTATTTGGGCCTAACGAAAAGTTGTCAGCGGAACTGAGGCGATTGATAGACGATTGTTCAAGAATTTCTGGAGTGAATTTGAATGAATTTTGTTCTTCAATTGCTAATTAAATTGTAAACGATTGTTTGAAACTTTTTATTAATAAACTTTATTTGAAATCTTATTTCTGCTAAAGATTTTTTCCTTTCCCGGTTCCCGGGAATTCCCGGGAAATGAGATTTTTCATTCCCGTTTCCCGGGAAATCTATTCTCGGGAATATTGCAAACCCTAGTTATCTGGTCTCGATGAATTGTATTACCGCTTCCTTGAAGTCCATGAAGGCATGATGTATGGGTACGTTGGGAAGTGAAGTCCCTGTAGTAGCGCGTGCTTGCGTCAAGCCCACTGAATATTTTTCTTTCACGATTGGGGTAGTCTTTTTCCTCCCAAATCCTAGATTTTACCCAGTGAAGTGCAAACGCTAGTACCTCTTTACCATGTAAACAGAGTTCTGCCGGCAGTCTGCCCTTTTTTGCGGGACCCAATTTACCGGTGTAATTGAAAAGTGTAGGGTAGTTTGGGGTAATTTAGAAAACTCCTGTTTTTTCGTAACCTGTGTTTTCTATCCCGTAAACGAAATGTATTATAGTGATATTGACCTGTTTTATATGTTTTACACGGAAAAATTATGATATTGAGGTCAAAAAAACAAAAAAAAAATTAAAAATATTGATTTTCGGACATAAAAAATCGTTTGGGGTAAAATGGACCAGCTATTGGGGTAATAAACACAGTGTTTGGGGTAAGGTGGACAGGGTAAAAAATTTGAATTTTATAGTATTATTGGTTGCTTACTACACAAGAAAAAGGTAGTTTTAGGCATACGAAATGATAATTGCAACTCTTATGCATTGCACAGTGATTCCACCATGTGTGTGTGTGTGTGGAACCTTTCTAGAGCCCACTGTCTGGCAGTGATATAGTGAAAAAAAGACAGTTGCAATTATCTTTCATTTCTGCAACTATCTTAGTTTCGGGTTCTAGAAGGTGTTAGCTCTACCGATCTTCCAAAGACCCTTTACAGAATGACTGAGTACTTGCAGTACATTCCGGAGTAATTTTCCAATCGGTAAGCCCCGCCTCAAAATAATATTAGAATCTTACAGATTTTATTATTATTTTCAGACTTTCAATTCGTTTGATACATTTGTATCAAAAAAATTGACCCGTATTTATTTTTTTTTTTTTATTCTCGCTTATTTTCCGTCGGTCTAGTTCCGCCACTGTTGTGGCCAATCACCGACGCCCAGGGAGGCGACTCCACACCCAGGACCCTAACTCACGACCCGTTTATTAACGGACCGGCGCCAACGGCTTTACTTCCTCATGCGATGGAAGGCGTGATCCCAGAGATTTTTCGCCTCAGAAAATCTCCCGGTGTCGGCTAGGATTGAATCTAGACCAGTTGGGTTGGTTGTGAGTGGATCACGCCACCTCACAACCATCGACACCTATGTCGGCGGTGGGATTCGAACCCAGGCGTCGAGCGTGGTTGGCGGAGACGTTACCAACCACACTAAGCCCCCGCTCAACCCGTATTTAATAGCATGTTATATTTATTGTATTGGAGTCAATATCATATGTAACGTAATAAAAATAGTTTAGCTTAGGCAGCATCCATAAATCACGCAACGCTCACATAGGGGAGGGGGAGTATCCCTGAGCGCCCCGACCCGCTACACAGACCAGCGCTACGAAACAAAAAATCTCTGGAGAGAATCTCTAAAAACAAGCATTTTTATCCAACAAATTCTTCTACAGCGTTACGTAATTTTTAATGGAGGGTAGGTGTGAGCGGGGTACGGATCCGCGAACTGAGCTTTTCTGCGTTACGTAATTTATGGATGTCGCCTTGAATAACAACATAACGTTCATAATAAATATAGATCAAATTATTAAGCAAGAAAATTAAAAATGCGAAAACGAGGTAACATAGTGAAACAGAAATAAAATCACTCACCATTTTTGTTTCTTGGAATTAAATAAAACGTTGCTTACCCTAGTCACCCTATCTACTTACAACCCATTACTCCAGCCGCTCACGCCGGTTCAATGCTTGCTATGAAAACTTACTACTACCGCCGCACCGTGCCGTACCAGCACCATTCATGCATTCCTTCCAGAAGATTAACGCATTGGAAAGACTGCATGTACATGTAGTGCAATCCACACGTATACACAGACGCATCACCTCAGTTGTTGTTGTTGGAGACCGCCAGAGATGTTGCTGCCACCAGGGTTGATATTTGTTGACACTATTGTTGTTTCCCATCCTTCGATCCATTCCTGAACTTGGTGGTGAATTTGCTACTTCCAGGTTTGGTTGTAGGTAACTTCTTTTCGATGAACTATGACTGAACAATTATGAATCACTTAACAATCGAGGTAGGAGCTTGGCCACTAACGCATTACAAGAACTTTTGCTTGGAGAGGAGATTATCTTGAACTAGAACTGTTTCAAATGAAAATGTTGACGTAAAACTTTTCACTCAACAGCAGTAAAATTCAATGTATCTCAAAATTAAAAAAGTAGAGCTTTTTCATTTAGTTTTATCTTTATCGAAAGTATTGACGCAACATTTTTTTTCGTTAAATCAGTGACGTTCAAATTTCAATTATCTCTGACGTCGCTATCTTTTGTTATCTAACACTTCTAACCATTTCTCAACTACCACGTAACAGAAAATAAAAAGAAGATTTTTTTCATGATCTGGTAAAATCTATTTGCTTGATTTTATCTCGACCATGTCATGCAGTCTTTTATTTGACCGTGTTTCGTGCGAGAAGATAGAATATTGAAAATGCTGTTAAGGATTGTCAAAACAATTTATCACTCTACAAAATTTATGTTTTAAGAATATTTCCGAAAACTAATTGGAGCTAGAGTGAATAAAAAACTGGATAAAACTGACAAATATCCAAAAAAAAACTAGAGGATTTTACGGATAAACTGTTTGACTGGATCACTTGAAAAAAAAAAAAAAAACTGGAGGAATCCAGTTTAAAATGGAACATTGGCAACTCTGCTTACACGTGACTACTGAAAGTAAAATTTTCACATGGGCGTGTCTTTGTGCAGTCAGGCGAGTAAAACAACAATAATAAATCGTTTACAAAGTCCAATCGATTGTATACTTTCGTGCTGCCTTTGCTGGGGAATAAAAGATTACTGATTGGTTGTTTAGCTTAATTTAAACTGACACTGACACGGAAACTTTAAAATTTGGCCATATTTGCATATCTGATTGTTCGAAATATGCGTTTAGCATGAATTCAAAATTTAGAATAAAATAATGATTAGTGTGATATAATCACAATTTTCTCAATCATTTGGATGCATAGCTATTTTTCCAATCGATTGCTGTAAGAGTGAAGCAAATCCTTGGAAAATTAATTGAGTCTTGAGTATTTTAAAGTGAACAATCTCTTGACGCCCTCGATGTTTCCGATATTTCAATCTACACCTCTATGCTGCGTAAGACGTTATTCTACGTCAAATTTTAGGTGCACAACTAAGTTTTCGATGTTTTTTTTTATAAAAAATGCAACTTTATTTTGGTAAAATAGTTGTTTATAAATCATCCAAAGTATTGTCCTTCGGAAGGACTTCCCATTTGAACGTTTCTATGTAAGTTTTAACGATTTTAACAATACGGGGCCGAGCGTTGTCATGCAGTAGAATTACTTTTTCGTACCGCACACACTAGATTCGCAAAGATTACCTAGGGATTCCCGCATTTGATTAGTGGGCGTCCTCGTTGCACAGTGATTCCACCATAGGCCAAAAATAAATTACCCCTTTCCAATTATTCAAACTAGAAACTGAGAATGCGCTCGTGTGTCGCACGCGTGCCTGTGTGTGTGCGTCAGTGTATATGTGTGCGTCTGTGTCTGTGTGTGCGTCTGTGTCTGTGTGTGTGTGTGTGTGTGTGTGTGTGTGTGTGTATGTGTGTGTGTGTCAGTGTGTGTGTGTGTGTTTCAGTGTGTGTGTGCGGCTGTGTGTGTGTGTGCGGCTGCGTGTGTGTGTATGTGTGTGTGTCAGTGTGTGTTTGTCAATGTATGTGGTTTATTTCTTCTCCCAAAATTTCTTGAGAATCGGATGATGAACTAATTTTTGGCAGCACTTTGAATGTTGCTTTGTCTGGTAATTTTAATGGTATTTATGTTTGAAAATCACAATTTTCAGCCTTACAATGAATACCTAGAACTCCCTCAATTTTGATCTGATTTTGGATTAACAAATTTTATTTTGAAGAGAAACTTATGTAATTTTTTATCATTTTCCAACCTTTACCAAAAATACAAACACTTTTTGAATCAAGTTTTATACATTTCACCGGAAAACACTTTGTGTACGGATAACTAATACCGGATTGCCTGCAATACTTTCTCCAGTTCATCCTTTGTACACCGCCGTCTGTCCGTCCGTTTTTGTATGCCCGTGGCATCGGTCCGACCAAAGAATTTACTTCAAACTCACTTGACCATATCACGCCGAAAAATCGTACATTTTACCCCAAACAGAGAGCCTTAGAAAAACGCAATTTATTCCACATTTTTTTTCACTATGATATCGTTAACTTTTATCAAGATGTAGCCTTTTACAACACGGCTGCGAAGCTGATTAGACTGAAAACGACGATTGAAGAAGTTCTCATAAACCCTTGAGCATTTTGTCGACCCCTCGGTCACCAAGGGATGAAATAGTTTCTTGAAAAGTGGAAGTTCTAACAATTCTTGATGTTTTATTTGAGCTATATCTCTAATTTTTTTATGGAACCTACTGCAAGTAGTACTTTTCTGTAAAGTGGAATGATAGGGCTTTCATTTGGAGTAATGTGAATTTTGGCTGCCATCTTGAATTTGGCCGCCATCTTGGATTATATCAGAAAAATGCAATTTTGGCCGTGTTCACAACTACCGATTTTCGATCTGAGACCAGCATTGGAAAGCTGAGAAAAAATGCAATAAGATGCAAGAAAAAAATTAATTGAATATCAGTGTTAACTTATCAATTGAACCAACTTTCCGAACGAAGTTTTAGAATAATCAATGCATTTCAACTATCTCTGAGAAAAATGAGTGAGAAAAAAAGTTGCACAGACACACACATGTGTATGTATGAGAAAATGCTCAGTTCGTCGAACTGAGTCGAGTGGTATATCACATTCGGCCATTGTGACCACTTTTATACCTTTGATTTTGCCAGTGATTGCTATACCTTACCTTTCTAGGGGAAAGGCAAAAAAATGAAATCGGAAATCGAATAACGTAAACTGGAGTGACTTTGATCACTTTTTTAAAATATATCCTTAATATTTTGAGAATATACTGAACACAAAATTGTTTGATATTTTTTAAATTAGTACTGGCATGGCATTCATTGAGCAAGATCCAGTTACTACTTCGATAGTTTGGTAATAATTCAGCTGTTTTGTTCACCCTCATGTTTTGATAAATTTTGAGTGAAACTTTGCTGTTTTAACAAATTTGAGCAGTCTAAAACGACTTGAATGGGTTATTTATCCTCTAGTGCCCAAATTTATTTCTAAACGGACTTCGATAAAATCATTATAAACCATTATAAACACTTTTTAAGTATTTATTAAAGCTTTTCGGAACTTCGACTGAAGCCCGCCAAATGGCGGCATTGGGCACTAGAGGGTTAATATGTGAAGCAACGTAAACAGTTAATGTTGACGAATGTACAAAATTATTAAAATATATATAAACGATTATCCACGGAGACGGAAAGGGGTCTCAAATCACCAAAACTAGTCCACGTAGAATATAACTTATTCAATAGTCCAAAGTTGCATGTTATGTAACGTCTTGGGTTGTCATTAAAAAGAAAACATGTATGCTGTTGAGATTACCAAGACTCAACATTGCCTTAGAAGGGAAATTTGCCAAATTATTAATGAAAATCGCTGTAATAATATTGTTTTGTCTTGAAAACTAATTTGGGAATAAAATCAGAAATTTTTCTTATAGCAGCTTGTTGTTTTGTATCTTCCTGAACCGATTGTTTGTAGACAATGAAAATCGCTCAAAATCCAGTTAATTTTCAATTCATATTTCAACATGAAAAAACACTTTTTTAGTAGCAGGAAATGCATGAATAGTACTAATGTACACATATCCAAACACAAATCAGTGAAGATTACGACAAATCCCCTATACGAGCGCTTTTTTATCATAAATTTAAAATAGGGTAGAGTGATCAAAGTCATCCCGCTGATCAAAATCACCCCAGTTAACGGTAATAAATGTTATAACGTAACCTTCAAACAATTTAAAATTGGACATAAAATCTTGCAGTAAAAATGAAATGAAATAAATTACAAGCTTAAGCAGAACGGATCATTAAACCTCCAGGATAAAAATTTGATCACAGCTTCCCAATGTCAATCAGAACTAATACAGTTTTTTGCATGTGCTTCAGTATTCGTCCCACGCTAGACTCACTTGATGTTCTCATCAATGGTTTCACCAATTGCATTTAAATGGTATTAATATCAGCTATCAGAGTTCGGAAGTCATGTGAATTTACTGTCTTCCTTTAACTTCCTTTCCAGTTTTGGGACAACATTCAATCGTTTGCAATAAACTAAAGCTAATTCAACTGTGAAACGGATCTTGATACCGGGTTCGAAAATTAATCTTCAATTTTATTTGCTACCGTTTGTAGCCCGGAACATGCTGCTCGTATCAAAAATCAAGTTTATAGATCAATATATGACATTTTAGTGAGGATGATTGGTTTTGCCATTCTACATGGCGAAGCAAGACGGATAGAAATACATGAAGGCGTTTTTTTAAAACAAGACCAACATAAATTGGAACAGCCCAAAATTCAGAGTAGGACGAAAATGTTTATTGAATTACGTAGTATTATGTAATTCAATAAACTATTTTCGTCCTACTCTGAATTTCTCTGTTGAATCTCTGTTGGCAATGGTTTCGTAGTCAATATTACTGGACATATATTACAGCTTCCTCGAGCTCCGGTGCGTAAATTCCCAAATTTAATCTGTTTGCTTTAAATTTCCGGTTCGAGCAGTCTTTTAGGATACCATAATAGTAACGCGCGATGCCATTCCTTGCATGTGTTCTGTTTACGTGAAAGTCCACTTATCTGGAAAATGCATTCGCTTCAATAACAGACCCAGCTATGGATCAACTTTTCATCGTGGTAATTTTTGCTGTCGATGCCATACGTGCGGTTTCGGAAAAGCTGCAAAAATAAACAAATAAACACTTCACCTACAGCAGCAGCTTGAATCGTCCTGCAGGCGATAGTCGGTCAGTTTTTGTCACATTTTAAGCAACATAACGTTGGTTCCAGTGTCTAGAAAAAATATTGTCATATTTCGTTATATTACTCCTACATGTCAGCCGCTTTTCCCTTGTCAAACAATCAAATAGTATAGAGCGGTAAAAAATCCAATAACGAAAGCTATTTTTTCCTCAATCCAAAAATGTGCCCTACATCAATCTTCACAGCCCGGAGGAGGGTCCAGATCGACACGTGGCCACTTGCCTTTACTGTTTACATGCCCGACTCTGGACGAAAGTGTTTTTTCAACAAAGTAGAACACATATTTTCGTTCATAAATTTCCTTTTGACTATCTATTCATCAAGAATTATGGTGGTAGCTAGTGCGGAGGCTACAGAGGGCACATGTCGTAAGAAAGTTTATGCGGTTCCTGGCCGATATGCGTGCTTTGTATCCAAGGCTGCATTTTCTTGCGAACATAAACTTTCTTCTCGAACGTCGTCCGGTATCTTTCGTAACTATTTTGAACTCATACCAGCAGCGGGAAAAGAGACTAGCTATGCAACCTAGAATCGGTTTCACTAAGCTAGAAAAGTATGGACATAGAAATGTACGGATCGTTGGCATACTGAGGATAATTTGAATAAATTTGCAAGTGTGAAGCTGAGGACTTCCAGACTTGGCTGGTTAGTACATTTCACAGAATATACTCAATGTACTCCGCGCACCAACTTCATTAATCACAGTACAGTACACAAACACTGACGTACGCACACCTGAGAATAAATGATACGGTGACACGGAAAGCTCTGCGCAAGGGCTGCATCTGTACGGAATCCCGGCACACATACACGGCTGTACAAATACTGGCAGTATGTGGGCTCATAGTATTTTCCCGACCTTTCTCTCGTGTGGCTGAACCGGTCGAGCGCATTTATATTTCATGTGATGGCGTGAAACTCGGGTTGTAACAAGGGGTCGGACGAGTCCGTCCTTCTGGCCCAGACGTAACATAATCGTGTATGAGTGCTTTGTGATTGCACAACGGAATGGCTTCGTAATAATTTAAGATAGCGATTCATAACAGAGCCCAACCGACAGTTTACCTCTCGCGCTGGATTGAAGGGTAATTTTTCTGCCAGCCGTGATGGATTGCAAAGCCAGAGAGAGAGAGAGAGGAAGAGAGAGAGAGAGAGAGAGAGAGAGAGAGAGAGAGAGAGAGAGAGAGAGAGAGAGAGAGAGAGAGAGAGAGAGAGAGAGAGAGAGTAAGAGTGAGAATGTGGACTAGAGGGTCTATCGGAAACAGTTGTTCCAACAGCGAAATTGAAAGTCTGAAGTAACGGTAGGAAATGCATCTGGACCAGTGTCGTGAAAAAGACAGCAAAGGGCTTTGCACTCCAGCTCAAAGCTGAAGATTGTTAGTGAGCAGAGTGGTAATTATTTCACTAAAAGTTTTCTTGGTATGAAAGCCTGAAGCCACAAAAAATTATCTGGAAAAATTTCAAGTGAACTTTTTCGAGCTCTTGGCCAACTTGAACTTATAAATATGGGTGTATAAAAATGAAAATAAATTATTTTTCAGAAGGACGTACTAATAGGGTAATCGCTCCATTATTCATCTCAACAGCTTGGTGCACCTATATTCATCTTATTTCTCTCATTTGTCCAATTTGTTGTCAAATTTCTACAAATTTTTGGAAGTAAATCTATTTGCTTCTCGATTTTCTCAAGCGGCTGGAAGTTTTACGTTCAAAATATGGTAAAATTTGACGATAAATTGATCAAAAAGGCGCGATGAGATGAATGTAGGAGCGGTTACCCTACACACTTTATTCAAAGCATTGCAAGTTTTAATTTGCAACTCAGTAATCTTTGGAAAACTTCATTTAAGCCTCTAACGAAGTGCAGAAACTGCCGAGCTGATTAAGGGCACCAGTATATATCAGGGAGTCCTCAAGTTGTGCTTCGCGGAGCAGTTGACACTCCTCAAAGCATTTGCAAGTGACCCGCATCGTTTTCGATAGAAATATACCAGTAGGCGAAAAAGTAGTCAACAAAAAACAGAGTAGCGGCGACTATGGACGACAAAGACAAAGCTATAAAAGGGTTGGGAGAAAAAGTAGGTAAGGTTTCAGTAGAAATAGAACAGAATAGAATAAGATCAATTTAGCAACAGATTAGATTCCAAGTGGTGTTTTTTTTTGCACGTATGGGCTAATACATACACAAACAAAAATACAAATACACTAAGATCGCTTTTTACGCGGCTTTTTTTAACGCGTATTCCGGAATTTAAGCGGTTTTCTTTACGCGGATTTTTTTTTACGCCGCACGTATCTCTCGCGTAAAAAGCGACTTTACTGTATACAAATATGGAGTGCAGTCAAATTCCACTATTTTGGCCGATGAAACATCAGCATGAAGTTCTCGAAATAAAAGGAATTGATTCTAAATATCTTAGAAACGCTAGAATCATTGATATCTGATAATGTCTCTAAAACTAAAAATAGATCAACTTCCTGAGAATCACAACAAGTCCGAATCGCAGGACTCTTTCAGAAAGTCGATTGATTTTTTCAAAAAGAGTTTTAAAACAAAACCGGAGCATTCTAGCGCAAAACAGTGAGCGCGACTGCCGTTAATAAAGTAAAAAAAATGCAAGGAAGTTTCCTGCTACAATATATTTATGTTTGTGTTTTAGAAAACTGATTGATTTGTTAAAAAAAATCATAATTCGAGAAAACACGATTCAGAAAGGATAAACAAAAAATGAAAACATTAAATTGAAAATAGAAAATAGAAAATAGAAAATAGAAAATAGAAAATTGAAAATAGAAAATAGAAAATAGAAAATAGAAAATAGAAAATAGAAAATAGAAAATAGAAAATAGAAAATCAAAAATAGAAAATAGAAAATAGAAAATAGGAAATAGAAAATAGAAAATAGGAAGTAGAAAATAGAAAATAGAAAATAGAAAATAGAAAATAGAAAATAGAAAATAGAAAATAGAAAATAGAAAATAAAAAATAGAAAATAGAAAATAGAAAATAGAAAATAGAACATAGAAAATAGAACATAGAAAATAGAAAATAGAAAATAGAAAATAGAAAATAGAAAATAGAAAATAGAAAATAGAAAATAGAAAATAGAAAATAGAAAATAGAAAATAGAAAATAGAAAATAGAAAATAGAAAATAGAAAATAGAAAATAGAAAATAGAAAATAGAAAATCGAAAATAGAAAATAGAAAATAGAAAATAGAAAATAGATAATAGATAATAGAAAATAGAAAATAGAAAATAGAAAATAGAAAATAGAAAATAGAAAATAGAAAATAGAAAATAGAAAATAGAAAATAGAAAATAGAAAATAGAAAATAGAAAATAGAAAATAGGAAGTAGAAAATAGAAAATAGAAAATAGAAAATAGAAAATAGAAAATAGAAAATAGAAAATAGAAAATAGAAAATAGAAAATAGAAAATAGAAAATAGATAATAGAAAATAGAAAATAGAAAATAGAAAATAGAAAATAGAAAATAGAAAATAGAAAATAGAAAATAGAAAATAGAAAATAAAAAATAGAAAATAGAAAATAGAAAATAGAAAATAGAAAATAGAAAATAGAACATAGAAAATAGAAAATAGAAAATAGAAAATAGAAAATAGAAAATAGAAAATAGAAAATAGAAAATAGAAAATAGAAAATAGAAAATAGAAAATAGAAAATAGAAAATAGAAAATAGAAAATAGAAAATAGAAAATAGAAAATAGAAAATAGAAAATAGAAAATCGAAAATAGAAAATAGAAAATAGAAAATAGAAAATAGAAAATAGAAAATAGATAATAGATAATAGAAAATAGAAAATAGAAAATAGAAAATAGAAAATAGAAAATAGAAAATAGAAAATAGAAAATAGAATATAGAAAATAGAAAATAGAAAATAGGAAGTAGAAAATAGAAAATAGAAAATAGAAAATAGAAAATAGAAAATAGAAAATAGAAAATAGAAAATAGAAAATAGAAAATAGAAAATAGAAAATAGAAAATAGAAAATATATAATAGAAAATAGAAAATAGAAAATAGAAAATAGAAAAAAAAAAAATAGAAAATAGAAAATAAAAAATAGAAAATAGAAAATAGAAAATAGAAAATAGAAAATAGAACATAGAAAATAGAAAATAGAAAATAGAAAATAGAAAATAGAAAATAGAAAATAGAAAATAGAAAATAGAAAATAGAAAATAGAAAATAGAAAAGAGAAAATAGAAAATAGAAAATAGAAAATAGAAAATAGAAAATAGAAAATAGAAAATAGAAAATAGAAAATAGAAAATAGAAAATAGAAAATAGAAAATCGAAAATAGAAAATAGAAAATAGAAAATAGAAAATAGAAAATAGAAAATATAAAATAGAAAATAGAAAATAGAAAATAGAAAATAGAAAATAGAAAATAGAAAATAGAAAATAGAAAATAGAAAATAGAAAATAGAAAATAGAAAATAGAAAATAGAAAATAGAAAAGAGAAAAAAGAAAATAGAAAATAGAAAATAGAAAATAGAAAATAGAAAATAGAAAATAGAAAATAGAAAATAGAAAATAGAAAATAGAAAATAGAAAATAGAAAATAGAAAATAGAAAATAGAAAATAGAAAATAGAAAATAGAAAATAGAAAATAGAAAATAGAAAATAGAAAATAGAAAATAGAAAATAGAAAATAGAAAATAGAAAATAGAAAATAGAAAATAGAAAATAGAAAATAGAAAATAGAAAATAGAAAATAGAAAATAGAAAATAGAAAATAGAAAATAGAAAATAGAAAATAGAAAATAGAAAATAGAAAATAGAAAATAGAAAATAGAAAATAGAAAATAGAAATTGAAAATAGAAAATAGAAAATAGAAAATAGAAAATAGAAAATAGAAAATAGAAAATAGAAAATAGAAAATAGAAAATAGAAAATAGAAAATAGAAAATAGAAAATAGAAAATAGAAAATAGAAAATAGAAAATAGAAAATAGAAAATAGAAAATAGAAAATAGAAAATAGAAAATAGAAAATCAAAAATAGAAAATAGAAAATAGAAAATAGGAAATAGAAAATAGAAAATAGGAAGTAGAAAATAGAAAATAGAAAATAGAAAATAGAAAATAGAAAATAGAAAATAGAAAATAGAAAATAGAAAATAGAAAATAGAAAATAGAAAATAGAAAATAGAAAATAGATAATAGAAAATAGAAAATAGAAAATAGAAAATAAAAAATAGATAATAGAAAATAGAAAATAGAAAATAGAAAATAGAAAATAGAAAATAGAACATAGAAAATAGAAAATAGAAAATAGAAAATAGAAAATAGAAAATAGAAAATAGAAAATAGAAAATAGAAAATAGAAAATAGAAAATAGAAAATAGAAAATAGAAAATAGAAAATAGAAAATAGAAAATAGAAAATAGAAAATAGAAAATAGAAAATAGAAAATAGAAAATAGAAAATAGAAAATAGAAAATAGAAAATAGAAAATAGAAAATAGAAAATAGAAAATAGAAAATAGAAAATAGAAAATAGAAAATAGAAAATAGAAAATAGAAAATAGAAAATAGAAAATAGAAAATAGAAAATAGAAAATAGAAAATAGAAAATAGAAAATAGAAAATAGAAAATAGAAAATAGAAAATAGAAAATAGAAAATAGAAAATAGAAAATAGAAAATAGAAAATAGAAAATAGAAAATAGAAAATAGAAAATAGAAAATAGAAAATAGAAAATAGAAAATAGAAAATAGAAAATAGAAAATAGAAAATAGAAAATAGAAAATAGAAAATAGAAAATAGAAAATAGAAAATAGAAAATAGAAAATAGAAAATAGAAAATAGAAAATAGAAAATAGAAAATAGAAAAAAGAAAATAGAAAATAGAAAATAGAAAATAGAAAATAGAAAATAGAAAATAGAAAATAGAAAAAAGAAAATTGAAAATAGAAAATAGAAAATAGAAAATAGAAAATAGAAAATAGAAAATAGAAAATAGAAAATAGAAAATAGAAAATAGAAAACAGAAAATAGAAAATAGAAAATAGAAAATAGAAAATAGAAAATAGAAAACAGAAAATAGAAAATAGAAAATAGAAAATAGAAAATAGAAAATAAAAAATAGAAAATAGAAAATAGAAAATAGAAAATAGAAAATAGAAAATAGAAAATAGAAAATAGAAAATAGAAAATAGAAAATAGAAAATAGAAAATAGAAAATAGAAAATAGAAAATAGAAAATAGAAAATAGAAAATAGAAAATAGAAAATAGAAAATAGAAAATAGAAAATAGAAAATAGAAAATAGAAAATAGAAAATAGAAAATAGAAAGTAGAAAATAGCAAATAGAAAATAGAAAATAGAAAATAGAAAATAGAAAATAGAAAATAGAAAATAGAAAATAGAAAATAGAAAATAGAAAATAGAAAATAGAAAATAGAAAATAGAAAATAGAAAATAGAAAATAGAAAATAGAAAATAGAAAATAGAAAATAGAAAATAGAAAATAGAAAATAGAAAATAGAAAATAGAAAATAGAAAATAGAAAATAGAAAATAGAAAATAGAAAATAGAAAATAGAAAATAGAAAATAGAAAATAGAAAATAGAAAATAGAAAATAGAAAATAGAAAATAGAAAATAGAAAATAGAAAATAGAAAATAGAAAATAGAAAATAGAAAAAACAAAATAGAAAATAGAAAATAGAAAATAGAAAATAGAAAATAGAAAATAGAAAATAGAAAATAGAAAATAGAAAATAGAAAATAGAAAATAGAAAATAGAAAATAGAAAATAGAAAATAGAAAATAGAAAATAGAAAATAGAAAATAGAAAATAGAAAATAGAAAATAGAAAATAGAAAATAGAAAATAGAAAATAGAAAATAGAAAATAGAAAATAGAAAATAGAAAATAGAAAATAGAAAATAGAAAATAGAAAATAGAAAATAGAAAATAGAAAATAGAAAATAGAAAATAGAAAATAGAAAATAGAAAATAGAAAATAGAAAATAGAAAATAGAAAATAGAAAATAGAAAATAGAAAATAGAAAATAGAAAACAGAAAGTAGAAAACAGAAAGTAGAAAATAGAAAATAGAAAATAGAAAATAGAAAATAAAAAAATAGAAAATAGAAAATAGAAAATAGAAAATAGAAGATAGAAGATAGAAAATAGAAAATAGAAAATAGAAAATAGAAAATAGAAAATAGAAAATAGAAAATAGAAAATAGAAAATAGAAAATAGAAAATAGAAAATAGAAAATGAAAATAGAAAATAGAAAATAGAAAATAGAAAATAGAAAATAGAAAATAGAAAATAGAAAATAGAAAATAGAAAATAGAAAATAGAAAATAGAAAATAGAAAATAGAAAATAGAAAATAGAAAATAGAAAATAGAAAATAGAAAATAGAAAATAGAAAATAGAAAATAGAAAATAGAAAATAGAAAATAGAAAAAAGAAAATAGAAAATAGAAAATAGAAAATAGAAAATAGAAAATAGAAAATAGAAAATAGAAAATAGAAAAAAGAAAATTGAAAATAGAAAATAGAAAATAGAAAATAGAAAATAGAAAATAGAAAATATAAAATATAAAATAGAAAATAGAAAATAGAAAATAGAAAATAGAAAATAGAAAATAGAAAATAGAAAATATAAAATAAAGAAAGAAACACTTTCAAACCGATCAAAACAAGACGTAAAACAAAAAAAAATACTGTTTATATTTTGTATGAACATTTACAATTAAGATTACACAGACAAGAACATTCATAATTAGGTTTGATAAAAAGTTCATCATGATTGTATAAGCCAAACGACTTGAGAAAATCTTTGAATCATTCAATTCTCAAATAATCAAAAAGGATACAGTAAAAAACCTTTCAATTTAGAAAAAAAATATAGCAACAAGTCTTATATATCTTGGCAATAATTTAATCGTTGCAAAGGCTTTCAAAAAGAAGAATGTAATTTTTTTGGAAATTTGCTTTTAATACATCATGGGCTCAGAAAATTTTTCAATTAGCTATCCAACATGAAAAATAAAAGATTTCAAAATAATTTTGCCTATATCCTTTTTGCTTTTGAGGAAAAAACACGATTAAGGCAGAATGTTTAAGGAAAAGCTTAGGATATTGAGATCCAAGTTATCAAGAAAAAAGTAATAAGCCCCCTTCTTTACAACTTTTATGTAAATGACATCGACGAATGTCTGGCAAATTCATGCACGATAAGACAACTTGCAGACGACAGTGTAATCTCTGTTACAGGAGCCAAAGCTGCCGATTTGCAAGGACCATTGCAAGATACCTTGGACAATTTGTCTGCTTGGGCTTTACAGCTAGGTATCGAATTCTCTCCGGAGAAGACTGAGATAGTAGTTTTTTCTAGGAAGCATGAACCTGCTCAGCTTCAAACACAATTAATGGGTAAAACGATTTCTCAGGTTTTGGTACACAAATATCTTGGTGTCTGGTTCGACTCTAAAGGCACCTGGGGTTGTCACGTTAGGTATCTGATGAAAAAATGTCAACAAAGAGTGAATTTTCTTCGTACAATAACCGGACAATGGTGGGGAGCCCACCCAGGAGACCTTATAAGGCTTTACCAAACAACGATATTGTCTGTCATTGAATACGGGTGTTTCTGCTTCCGCTCCGCAGCAAACACACATTTGATCAAACTGGAGCGAATACAATATCGTTGTTTGCGTATCGCCTTAGGTTGCATGCAGTCGACCCATACGATGAGTTTGGACGTTTTAGCTGGAGTACTACCATTGAAAAACCGCTTCTGGAGCCTGTCTTCTCGTATTCTAATCAAATGTGAGGTCTTGAACCGTCCCGTGATTGAAAATTTTGAAAGGTTAATCGAACTTCATTCTCAAACCCGTTTTATGACATTGTATTTCAATCACATGTCCCAAAATATTAACCCTTCTTCGAATATTCCAAATCGTGTCGACTTATCAAATACTTCTGATTCTACTGTGTTTTTCGATACATCCATGATAGAAGAAACTCGTGGAATCCCGGATCATTTACGCGTGCAGCAGATCCCTAAAATTTTTTCCAATAAATATCGAAACATCAACTGCGACAATATGTACTACACTGACGGATCACTTCTTGATGGGTCCACTGGCTTCGGTATCTTCAATAACAATTTAACCGTCTCCCATAAGCTCGATAATCCTGCTTCTGTTTACGTCGCAGAATTAGCTGCAATTCAGTACACCCTAGGGATTATCGAAAAAATGCCCACGGACCATTATTTCATCTTTACGGACAGTCTCAGTTCCATTGAGGCTCTCCGATCGATGAAAGATGTTAAGCACTCTCCGTATTTCCTGGGGAAAATACGGGAACATCTGAGTGCTTTATCCGAAAAATCTACTGCTTTATCCGAAAAATCTACTCAGATTACCTTAGCGTGGGTCCCTTCTCACTGCTCGATACCGGGTAATGAGAAAGCGGACTCTTTGGCTGAGGTGGGCGCAACAAACGGTGATATTTATGAAAGACCAATTGCCTTTAATGAATTTTTCTCATTTGTACGTCAGAATACGATCATCAGTTGGCAAAATGCTTGGCCCAGAGGGGAACTGGGAAGGTGGTTACATTCCATAATCCCCAAGGTGTCGACGAACCCGTGGTTCAAGGGGTTGGATGTAGGTCGGGATTTCATTTGCGTGATGTCCCGGCTTATGTCCAATCATTATAGATTTGACGCGCATCTCCGTCGTGTTGGGCTCGGGGAAAGTGGTATCTGTGCCTGTGGTGAAAGTTATCACGACATAGAGCACGTTGTTTGGTCATGCCCTGTACACCGTGACGCCAGGTCTAGATTAATAGCTAGGTGGGCAGTCGGCTGTTCTTGTTCGTGATGTCTTGGCGAGCCGTGACCTATCCTACATGTCCCTTATATACGTTTTCCTGAAATCCATCCACGCCCCAGTCTAGTCCCGTTCCCCTCCGTCTACACCCAACAAAACGACAAGAACACGTTTGAACCTTAAGCACAAAACCAGCAACCAGACCCCGCACAATAGAACCAGGACCAAAGGACTACGAGCCTCTGTCCCAACTCACGACATCGTGGCTCAGCAGAACGAATCCATACATGCCATTCGACGATTATCAGACGACCATTGAACAACAAAACACTGATTGGAAATCCCATGCTAGTTTTAAGTTAGACTTAATTTCAGCTCGTAGTCGGCAGCGAGGATAAAAAATTTGCTTTAGTTTTTAAGTCATCAGATATAATTGGCGCCGTTAAACATTAAATTGTATTTGTGCCGTGTCAAATAAATGTTATGTGAAGAAAAAAAAAAAAAAGAAAAAAGTAACGTTGCAAAACTCAGCTACGCTCGAGATTTCAAATATTTATAGACACACACTTGCGAGAAAAAATAAACATGTTGCCACAATGGGGTCGCAGCAGAAAAGCAATCATTTCCAGAAGTAATTCCGTAGTGTCTAATGTGAGCAACAAAAAAAAATGTCCTCGATTATGATAAAAGCGCACGCTGTCGTCTTCCCTCGCGCAGACACACTGACACATTCTTGGAGTTTTTCGTGCTTCTTGTCTGTTCAGGTTTTGTGAGACAACCGAACGGCTTCATAAAATACCCGCAACCGTGAAAGTCTTCTGTCAAGTGGTTGCCACTTTGGTGGCTTTGCCACCATTTGTCGACAGGTGTGGCTGTGTGAGTGTGCACGAGTTTCGATTTCGTTGTTTATAGCAACTTCCTTGGTAGACGACGCCGCCCGGTTAGATGATGATGGCATCCGCAGCGAAAGATTCTTCAATCATTTTTTCCTTCTTTCGTTTTCACTCGAACGAATCCTGAAAACGGATCCGTTCACGTTGACTGCCGGTGGCTTCATCAACAAGTTATTTGGGGTGGAAAAAATTGAAACTCTCCTACTAGCGTGATAATGATGATGAAATATTATGGCTCGGTGAAAGCTCGGGTCAACCGCAGACACCGACCGAGAACAAAAGTTTCACTCGATCGCTGCACTGCGACAGGCGGTACCCAGCAGGATCGTAAAGTTTAATTGCGTGTGTTCTTTCGACGCTTGATAAGCGATGCGGCAATTCCCCCCAACCCAGAAGGCAAAAACATTATTATAATTGACTATTAATTAACTGCGGGTGCTGGCTGTCAATACTTTCACATTGGAATGTAATTAAGCGCTGTAAAACAGTGGCATCAGGTTGGTAGTGGAATAGTCAATTTCCCACCAAGCCAGACATGCTTTTGTAATTAAACTACGCAATCCAGCTCACGTTCGAAACATCACTTGTTGCGATGAACGTTTTATGTTTTAAAGCTTTTCAAGCGTAAAGTGGCTACGTATGTTCTGCAGCTAATTTTCAAGATGGTATCATTCCGCAAACTGTACTGGATTATCAACTGGAACTGTACTCGCACTCCGAAAGCAAATTTCAACTCTTCGCTGAATTGAATTTTCTTGCACCGTTTTGGAAGAAAACGTTTTCCCCGTACACAAACTTGTCGGTAGCATAGGGAGCTTCGAGTGGAGCTAAATTCTCTCCAAGGCACCTTCACTGCTGTTTCTCGTATGCTTATCTTTTACACCCCTGCAAGCTGCTGGATGTCACTGCTATCGAGGGTGTTCCATTCTGAGCGCACCGGTAGAAGCGGTCTCTGTCCTTCTGTCGCGTTGCAAAAGAGCCCTGTAAGAAGACAGATTTTACCGTCAGTCAACTTTTCGAGACACCAACGACGCACTACTGACGGATCTTGATTTCCACAAAACTCGTTCGGGTGTGCTTCGCCCGGAGCAAAGATATTAAACAAGTAATAATCTTTTCATTTCTGCACCTTTTTCCCATTTCGTCCGCCAATGCGATTGTCTCGGTCCGCTTAAAACCATATCTACTCACGGTGCCAACCTACAGCATAAAGCGTGATTTGGAACGATTTATGAGAAACCGTGCAGCATGTAAAATCAATATTTTTGTGCCTTCCCGCAGCCTGCCGCCCTCGGTGGGCTTTTCTCCGCGTTTGTGTGTTTTTTTTTTGCTCCTTCTTTATGTAGACTTTTTCACAATCACATGAAAGCTTCTGAAGGCCTCCGGGCCACTCTGGTAAGTTTCCTCTCGCATTGTCGCCCACCCTGTCGTACTATTACTGCACAAGGGTTGGTGGCTCTTTACATCCAGCGCGCCCCAACTGCCCCAGGCTGCGTGATCAACAACGACGGGTATAGCCTTCTACCAGTCGCATTACCGCCGGGTACAGGCGGCTCCATTAAGCGCAAACCATTATTATAGAGTCAGTCACACAGTTAGTGGGTCCTTGTTGTTCGGCGCGGAGCATGATTTCATTCATTCGCATGTTACTACCGAACACTGCTAGGCGAAGCGAACGGAAAAAGGGCCGCTGAAATGGAGCCGAAGAACTGGGAATTACATAGAAACGCTTTTCACCCGGTATGAAATGGAACTCACTCGGAACCCGTTTGGCGGTGGGTGTTGAGCAGTGCAGGAAAAACAGCGGAAATAAAACGCAAGTTTTAGGCCTACCCGTTCGAAGTGAAATAACAACATAGGGGAAGAATTTTCATTGCAATTTGTTTATAAAGTTGGTCTCGTTAGCAGTCGTGATAATGAAGATTTTAAGACCACTTTTTATAATATTTGTTTTTATTCTGTTAACGATCACAAAGTCGTTCAAGCAACGACAAGAAAATAGGCAAAAATTTTATCGGTTTTTTATTGCTATGGAACTTTGTTCTTTGTGTCGTTGTCATAAAATAATAATTTGCAATCGAAAGGAAAACGAAATCTTGTGAAGCGGTTTGGCGTCTGTATTGTTGTATTCCATTTTGACACATTCTAATAAAAATGAAAAAAAAAATCAATTCAGGATTTAATTCTGATAATTTTGGTCTCTCCAGTCAACCGAACTTGTTGGTTTCGTTGAAAGGCCGTGTTTAAGCTTTATCTGCCACAGCTAATTCCACTTAACTAAGTCACACGCCGCTTTTGAATTCACAGAAAATAAAAGGTGAAATAAACCTATCAAGGCACCGACAAAACATTCGCAGAGTTTATAAAGAGGTTGAAGGTTTAGAATTAGTTTTCACAGATATGAAAGATGCTTGAAAATGATAAAAGGTTCAGGGTAAATGAAAAATCGAAATTTATAGCCATACTAAGAATGCACGGGCTATGCGGAAATGTTAAAAACTCACAGCCATAATAATATAATAAATCAGGGTGCTGACAAAATATGTAAAAAAGACTAAACTGTGGCAACCCTTGGCATTGTAGTATTCTTTCAAAAATTTAAACACATTGAGAGGAAGTAGAACTAACTCGGACATTTGAACTAAAAGAAATATCTCAAAAAATTGATAAAATTCAATTGTGAGTTCGTCATGAAAGCTAACAAATTAAGTAAAAAAAATTGAATTTAGGAAACCGAAAATTTTAAAACGGTGCAGAGGAAAAATAAATCGGTTTTGTAGCAATTGATTGGAAAATCATCTATGTATCTACTCAAATGCATTGATCGCTAAACCCTCTAGTGCTCAAGTTAGTTTTAGCCGGACTTCGGTGAAATCGCTATGAATCTTTCATTTTTAAAATATTTATTGAAGCTTTTTAGAGTTTTGGCTGAAGCCGAGTCCAAAGACGGCATTGGGCACTAGAGAATTGATACCTGCTTTCCCTAGCCCGGTCGACCGAATTATACACCTAGTAAACCCGGGATACACTCTTTGGGCTATATACGGGCCTGTCTCTACCCAAAGCAACCATTTTAGTAGTAGATGGCGACTAGGATGGTCCCAGTTATGTAGCAGCGGGTAGCATCAACAGCAACAATAGATAGACATATCACATCCTCTACTAAAAAGGTGCCTTTGTGCGGTAGCGGCAGCATCAGCAGTAGGTATATCAGCCGGAACTTTCTCCATTGAAAAGCTACCGTGTTTTAATAACACACAAACGCTTTCAAATCGAGCCATCAAATTTTCAGTACGGAAACAGCTCTCCATTGTGTTATCAGAAGAATACCTTATTCCCACTGTCCGGGATAGCACAGAGATACGATCAGCAACGTATTTGATATCAAATTAAACAACAAAATGTTCTTTTGAGGAAAAATAAACACTTAATTGAAGAGTTCATATATTTTCGTTCATTCGTTACACTTCATTCAAAATGTTGGAGCGCCTTAACAAAGGCGGTAGTAAATTCAACTTAATCTTCTTGTCCCAGCACGAACTGAATTTTCTTTTTCCTTCGTTGTAAAAACCTACATATTTAATGATTATGTACCTAGTTAGCCGGGAATGTGCTATTTAGGTCTACTTCTGGTTCAAACCAATCATTTTAATAGTGGATGGCGACTAGTATGGTCACTACTAAACAGTAACGGGTAGCAGCAGCAGCAGTAGTCGGTACCAGCAGTGGTAATGGTAACAGCGTCAGCGGTAGGTACAATGGCTGACTTTGTACGGTAGCGATAACATCAGTACTAGGTACATCGACCGGCACTTTCTCCAGTGAAAAACTCTGCCACATTTTGGCAACACACAAACGTTTTTGAGATGCTGACAATCATACTCTGTCGGCCGTGTCTAGTTTTCGTCAACAATGCACTTCAGAGTGCCTCATTGAAAATTGGTAATGATATTTGAATCAAACGTTAGAAGAATTTTAAAAATTTTGCTTTCTCACGTCCTAATAAACAGATGATTCGATGACTTCGTCATACAAAAATTCACCATAAGCAGCACTGAGGTGCAATCAGCATCATTTTCGATTAAAATTGAAAAAAAAACTGTCCTTTAAAGGACAACTAAACAAATAAAACAAATTAATCGTTTTGCGCTATATTATTTTATCACAAATATTGTTTTTAAGATAAAAAAAAAAATTTTTATTCGTCAAGCATAAAACAACAATTGACATCCCTGCCCCTAACAAAATGAAATGAATTTATTACACAAACTCCGTTTCAATGAAAGATGTTTTAATGTACAGTGTTTTTTAAAAAAAAAAAAAACAACCAACAGAAAACAAGCAAATTTTACCGAAACTGGGAAATCTGAAGTTGTTTTATTGCAAAGCTGTATCTTGTGTATAAATAATTAAGAGGTGAGTGTCTGCATTTGAAAACGAATTACTGTTGAATCCCTCTAAAACGACATTTTTTTATAACAACAAATCTCGCTATAGCGACATTGTCATAGGCCCCTCAGTTTTATACTGAAACTCTTCGTTTTATTGCTACATTTCGCTATTTTGGCATACTAAAACTCATACTTGTCATTCTTCATTGCGACAATAGTACAGTCGAATCTCTCCATAACGACATTGCTAAATCTATAACGACATTCTCAACGGTACCTTATGTTCTACATATACAAAAACTCTTCGTATTATTGCGATATTTAGCTATAACCATGCTTGTCATTCTCCTCAGTATGTGAAAAGAGAGGAGAAAAAATTCGCCGCGCACTTCCCTTCCAGTATGTGCCTGCGTGTAGCAAATGTTTTCCCCACACTGCTTCTTTCTCCACTCCAAAGTGTCTCAACCAGCTTACAGTGAGACAAACACACTTTTAGCTCACCCCACATCTGATAGAGACAAGAGGGGTGAATCACTCTACAGAGAAAACGCAGAAGTACACAACAGTGTCCACTGGCGAGTAGTCCGTAAGGTGAAAAAAAAACCTTCCGGGCAAAAATGTAGTCCTCGTGTAGCTACACTGCGAAAACGAACATCCCTTGCGATGTCGCTATAAACGTATTTGACTGTACTTTGAAATTTGAGAAAATGGCATAAAGAAAAAAACCTTTCCGTGCGATATTTAAGTTAGAAATTAAAAATTCCAAAATATTAAAAAAACTGTTTTTTTCTGGTTACCCAAGCTGAACTGGAAACACCTTCAATTGAATTCATAAACTTTCTAAATTTCTTGAATAATTTCCTTAACTTTGCATCATTCATAATGTCCATAATCAATACAGAGCTATAAACAAATCAAAGTTAATTCTACTTTAGTTTAGAAAAAATGCTGTAACTAGAGTTTTGCTTCTAACGCCTCCTAGTGATAGAAAATTTTCTCAAAAATACGATAAATTTGTGAAACTAGTAATCAGAATATAAATATTTGCAAAAAAACCGTAAGTATATTCAAATATGCAAAAATAACATGTTTGGCAACACTGCCGCTGACAATTGAATTTTTTTTATTTCTTGATTAATTATCTTTAAAATTCAATTGCTAGAATCTTTATGAGTGTGACATGTTCGGAGATGTAAATAAAGCGTAGGGAAAAAGATTGCATAAAACCAGAGAAAACTAAACCTTAGTTCCTACAAATGCTGTAACTTGAGTTTTGCTCATATTAATACGGGACGATGAGTGTATCTCGAATAAAATTTTAGAGAAAATAACGGCTGGGATAGGACTTCCCATTTGATCATTTCTATATAAGTTTTAACGACTTTAGCAGTATGAAGCGGAGCGTTGTCATGCAATAGAATTACTTTTTCATTCCTCTACTCGTATTGTGGCCACACAGGGCTCAGATTTATCGCATAATTTGAAGTCCATACTGTTCTTCAGTGATGGTTATGTTAGGTTTCAACATTATTTAACAAATAACACCTACCTGATCTCTTGAAATACATAGTGTAATCCTCGCAGCGCATATATTCGGCTGACGTCGTTGAAGTATGATCGACCAGTAACTTTTTTTCTGGATTGTTGTATTCTACCCTGTTTTATACAACCGATGCGATGGAGAAAACTCTAGCTTTTTCGCCGCTGGAGCAGTTTTTCGCAGGCAAAAAACCGACGCTCATCGTCTCTTGGCCTCAAATCATAAGGAACTCAAGCTCCTTGTTTTTGAATTATTCCCAAAGATGATCTCGAGGTACGATGCTGGCCTAGCAAGCCAGTCGTCGTAGGTTCGAGTCTCATCTCGAGAGAGACTATTAGTGTCAATGATCGTAGCGCTAGCCCCGTCCTACACACTAAACAGTCGGCTGCGAAGTCTGTGTATAAATAAAACAGAAGGTCAAGTTCCGAATCGGTATGTAGCACCAAGGCTTTCCTTTTTTGCATTCGCTTGGAAATGGCTTGGCGGGTGATTCCTTATACCGAAGCAAGCTGTTCCTGCGTTTGCCATGAATTTTCATCATTTTTTAATTTTCAACGTAGATTTACGTCTAGCGATAACATTCTGGATTGAGGGTACAAATTGAGAAACCGAAAACATCGAGAGAGTCAACAGTCTTAGCGTCTGTCATTCAAAGAATTATTGTAAAGCATGAGTTTGCTTCGAACTTATAGACTGTTCCGAAAATTATAAATACATCTTCTTTCTTGAATAAAACAAAAAATACAGGATTTTTCGGGTCATTTTATTCTGAAATATAGATAATAGGGGTCTTCACATCGAGCTCGTATACGAATACCCAGCCGTAAACTGTGTATCTTCCATTACTCGTCAATTGAGGTGAGTATTTTTACGGCTGGGTATTTGTTTACGAGCTCGATGTGAAGACCCCTAATAAGTGTTTCTTTCCAGTTTCATTTCAAGTTGGGATTATTTTCCGTAGGATACGCGAGCTCTCTAACTTTTCTCTTAACAATACTCATAAGCTTTTGCACAGTGTGTTCTCCGACCATTTTTACCACTTTAAGCCAATCTTTTTTAAATATTTCAACTTTGTCCGCTGGTTTGACATATTTCCTCAGCTTTGCCTTGGTCAAAGCCCAAAAAGTTTCAATAAGGCGAATTTCAGGGCAGTTTGGAGGATTCATCTTCTTTGGGACACATGTGACATTATTTGTTTTATACGACCCTAGTGCATCCTTAAAGTAATGGCAGGAAGCAAGATCGGGCCAAAAGATTGGAGGATTGTTATGCTGCTTAACCATGGGTAACAACCTTTTCTGCAAACACTCTTTCACGTAAATTTTACCATTCATTGTGTCATTCGTAATGAATGGACGAGATATTTTCCCACATTCACAAATGGCCTGCCAAACCATTACCTTCTTGCCAAATTTTTCGGTGTTAATGGCTTTCACTGGTCCAGGGACATCCTTTACCTTCGGTGATGTTTAAAATAGCGGTCCTGGCAGAGTCTTATAGTCCAGTTTTATGTAAGTTTCGTCATCCATGATAACAGACCCCATTTTTTTGGTCAGAAGTTTGTCATAAAGCTTTCGAGCTCTCGGTTTCACAGATTCAGCTTGTTTTGGATTTCGTTTTGGCTGCTTCTGCTCCCGACGGGTCTGCAGACCCATCCTTCCCTTGGCACGCATAACGTTACTCGCCGAGGTTCCAAGCTTCCCGCCACATCTCGTACTGATACTGAAGGATGCCGCTTGTAGTATTCCTATACCTTTTTCTCCATTGTGGGATCAACAGGCCCGGGTTTTCTACCACGTCTTGGGGCATCAGTAAAAACGCACTCTTCACAATACTTCCGCAATGCGGTTTGAACTGCTCCGACACTTGAACCATCTTCTCTGGCTAATTTTCTTATAGAAAGACCAGTCACGGTGCCCCATTTGTGCACAATTCGCTTTCTTTGCTCGGGAGTAAGGCCACGCATTTTCAAAATTTCGCACTAAATGTTAGAAAAAATGACAGCATCTGTTTCTTTTGGATGTAATCAACAGGACGCAGCCAACGTTTGGTTGAATATTGCACGTTATTTGTAATGACGGTTGATCGTAAGTGTATTTATAATTATCGGAACGGTCTATATCACTTGCGATCACTCTCGTCGAATGCGTCAAAGCAAGTAATGTACTAAACAGCCTTATGTAGGCCTTCGTCAACCTTACGGTCGTGGCCTTGCACGTAGTTTTTCGTCTGTTCTTTTGACGGTGAAGAGGTGCTCTTCCGAGAAGTGTTCCAGCAACCTTCAACATTATTTTCAAATTATTTCAACCCAATTATACAACTTTCTCTTCAAGGTTACCATTCATTAAAAGTGAGAGCAAACAACCCTAATCGAGTGTTATCTTCAACCAAATGCAAGAAACACATTCACATAAGACAGGCTGTCGTACTTCTACGTTGAACTTGTGGTTGTATCATATACACAACCTCTCTCACTTCTTTTACCCTCGATGCGCTTCAGTCGCCCTTCACTTCGAATGAAAGGAGAAGAGTACCACTTCCTGGCGATTATCAATATTTTGTTTTTAAAATCAATTTCATTTGGTGGAGAATCTAAAATTTATTTTTAACGTAGAACTACGTCTCTTACGATGTTCGGCTGCATAGATGAAAATCTGAAAATGGAAGATGGAAAAAATATGTTCAATTTTAAATGCTAATAAGTCGGTTAGTTTTTAATGGATTTCCTTCTTTCTTGCAGTAATCGATTGTAAAAACAGCTATGTAACCGGCCAAATGCAGAAAATTTTAATTTGATTGTTCGAACTATTGTACTATAGAAAATTGTCAAGCCTAGCTGGTATACGGATTACGACCTTGTTTGTGTCGCTTAATGCTTGCTTTGCCAACTACGGTCGACAGAATTGTATACCGAGTGAACCAGGACTCTTACTCTTTGGGCTATACAAAAGCCTGCTTCTTCTAAAACCAATCAGTTTACTAGTGGATGGCCACTAGAACGGCAGTGGATAGTAGCAGCGACAGGGTACAGCAGCGAGGTCAAATTAATACTCAATTTGAAGAGGTAATATTATCTAGTTTATTCGTTACACTTCGTTCATAATTTACCAGCGGTAGTGGCAGTGGCTCCGGCAGAATTTCCGTTACGGTTTTCGGCCGAAATCAGTTCACTATCGAATGATGGGATGGACGGTTCATCCGGAGTACTCTGCTGTCGTCTAATTTGGAGTAAGAGCAACAGAAGAGCTGCGTGCAAAGCCACGACTGCATGGCTGATTAATGGAAAAATAAGAAATTTAGCGAATGCTCTTCCACAAATTTTTTATAAAACGAACCAACTCAAAAATTGTTGATTGATCGTTTAGTGTGAATTAACTGTTTTTTCCCTGAAAAGCAATGAGAGCTGATTAGTTATGACAAAACGCTCAATCAGTATTATATACGTTGAGCTCATTGCTAAAAAAACTGTTCTTAAACTGTAGTATATGTATGGGTTAAATGGTCTTGGACTGGTATTTTTTCAAATAAAAATGAATAATTTAAATACATGTTATGAAGCAAATAATCTGGAATGTTAACACTCAGAAATATATGTGAAGGTACTCAAGCGTGGAAGGAATTGGGATTGGCGAAACACTTTGTTAGTTTCTTCGTAGTCTGAATAATTGATAAATTACCGGAAAAAATACTTGTAATACAACAGTTCTTGAATTTTAGGACCAGAATTTGAAATAGCAAAAAATAGGAGTGGAAAAATACTGAAGAGCACTTACAATCAACAAAACAAAAGTTAATCAAGAGAGATTTTATTCTTTGTAAAAAAATATAATGAAAAGTTGGTGATAGTTAGGTTTATACGCTCAGTATTGATTTAGAGGAGAAGATTCAAGAAATCTGTGTTTCTTGTGACTGGATTTACTTGATAAAAAATCACAGGAGGGTTGTGTGCAAAGCCACGACCGCAAGGTTGAAGTAGAATACATTTACAAGAAAGATAACCCGGCTGCTTGCGTGTCAGTCATTTCTAAATCGGATTTGTTTCGTATATACCGCTTGTTAAGCACAGTATCAACAAATCGTAATAAACATCATACTGCTGTGCATTTGCAGCAGCATTAAACCTCAGTTGCAGTTTATTAATAACCATTCATTATGCTCTTCCAAATACATTTAGTAGCCTTGAAAAAGGGCGATTGCTGCAATTGCAACTTTCATTCAACTATTGCATAAATGCTTCATGGTCAGATATACCAGCTGCAACTACTACGCTATCCATAGCCATGCCACAGTTGTGGCCGCTATACGCTACCATTGGTATCCGCTGCCCCTGCATCAGCTGGCCTAGCTGCTATCGTTGCTGAGATCCGCTGCAACTGGTGCGCTATCCATCGCTGGCCATCAGCCAAAAAAATTTTTTTTTCGTTAGCTGTTTCATAATATTTTTCCTTAATTGCTATAACATTCAAGTGTCTAAATCCAAAATTTGGGCGCAATATCATGAAATCTGAATTTTTTATGACTTTTCAAAGCTTGGCGAACTGACGTTCTTGTCTTTTTTTTTTTTTTTGAAAAAAGTACATTACTTTGAAACGCTCTGTAGCTTCAAGGATAGCTTGGATTTTTTTGACGTCAAAGGAAAAGTTGTTGTAAATATTGTGCAAAACAAACCCTTTTCATTAGATATTGTAAAATTTGATTATAGTAGGCCTGACATTAAAAAAAATTTAAAAAAACCTGATTTTTGGTAGAAAAGTAGCTTAAAAGTTTAGTTGCCGCAGTTTGCCACGGTTGTGACTACATTCAAAACTTAGGTAAAACAAAGAACAGTCGTCGCACTCCGCATCTTTTCGTATTCATTCAGAACGTTGTGTCATTCCAGTGTCTTGGTTTTCAAATTCATAAATTTGTTGAATTTTATTATGGAGCCTTCAATTTCAGCGGCACCACCTAATTCACTGTCTAGTAAGTTGTCAAGTCATGGTGTTATACATGTATTTAAATGTCCTCTTTCAACCATAGAACCCTGATTAGGAAGATAACATATATATGAAACAATGAAACATCGAAAATCACTAGAAGAAATGAAAATTGCAGCGAAAGACATTTTTCTTGCTGATAAGTATAATGAATTTCAAATTTTCTGGAAACAATTCAACACAAGATTCAAGCGATCACAGCGGAAGATGATGATGATGATGACTTTTTCAATTTGTAATTAGTTTGTATTACTTATGTTGTTTTAGTTTATTTAAAAAAATATATATATTTAAAATTTATTTAGTTCGATGGGTCGTCCATAAATAACGTTTTTTTTTTCAATGGGGAAGTCGCCCGGTGGCACTACTTGTGGTCAAAGATCATATAATTCTATAAAAAAGAAGAAAGTGCCAAAAAATATTAAAAATTGGGTTTCTTGCTTTATGGACGGCCCCAAACAAAAAATGGTTCAACGCCCCAAAATTATGTAAATACCAAGTTTTTGTCGCATTTATCGAAACTTTTTTTGCTTTGCCAGCCTTTGTATGGAGTCGCCCCACTGTGCTATGCCACAGCTGTGGCCGCTATCCACTTTCGCTGGTATCCACTGCACTGCCAGTCCTGCTGCTAAGGATAGACGACTACTGTTGTCGCTTTCTAGAACTTTTATGAGCGGCTTCGGCTGAAACAGGCTCTTATATAGGCCAAATAGCATATTCTAAACTGCAAGGTATATGATTATGTCGACCGTGCTTGGGAAGCAATCTTATAACGACCAATCAGAGGTCTAATTTTCCGTTTTGACAAGGCTTAACTATTTTCAATAGTACAATAGTTTGAATAATAAAATTACAATTATCTTCATTTTGGAAGAATCTTAGAAGATTTTTCAATCTATTGCTGCAAGAACGAAGGAAATCCATCGAATACTAACCGATTTATTAGCATTTGAAATTGGACATCTTTTTCACTTTTTTCGGTTTTAGATTTTCATTTCACATCCCTATGTAGCCGAACTTCCTGAGAGGAGTATTCTACTTCAAAAAATTCAGAAAAAAGTGTCATTTTGCTAGGGATTCTTCAAAATTCTACTAATTTTCTGTGAAACTCACCATCTAAGTAATATTTTATTTCAAGTAGACATATGTATAAAATATGCTGCAAGTTGAGCATCCATATTCTGTTCTCCTTTAAAAGATTGACTGTTGTAGGCTCTATTAGAAAGCATGAGTAAAAAATTACACACAACTGGTGTCCTAACGTTTTTCTCGTAGAAAAAGTGAGTGGAAAATACTATATTTTCATATTGTTTGGACCAAGGACAACAGCTTTCCTTGTAATCAGAATAGTGCCCTGTAGCTCGAATGTTTGTAAATCTTGATACTTGAATTTTAATCTTAATCCAATTCAACTTCCTCATCTTGGAGTCAAGTATTTACGATACAAACTAAGTAAAGGACTTAAGTATGGGTTTATTCTCAGGCTTCCCCAACACTAACCCTCACTTTACGTTGAATTCTATAATACCTTTGCAAAATAAAGTCCCTCTTATCAATAAATCTAGCCAGAAGGACGCACGACGAAACTTCTCTTGGGAATTATAATTGACGATATTTGGTTGGAGGAGGGCGTTTCGGTATAGTAGAGACATATTAAAAGGAAGGCTAAAACAATGATAATAATCATACCACTTCTCAATTGCGGTGTTGCTGATAATAGAACAGTAGTGTAGACACACTGGCATATCGTTTATTAGGGCTGCAAATTTTCGACACTGGAAACGAAAATGACAAAAACAGTATTTTCACTGTCTCAAGTTGAAACGACCTTCAGTGTCACCGGTGTCAATTGTTAATGAAAGCCCGGTCATTGAAAGAAATGATCTTGATTCGAGTCATTTATTGCATGAAGTCGATGAACTAGATAAGCATCTACATTCTCAACCGCATAACCATCGCTAAAGCAACACAGCGTGTGCAGCGTGAGCAGAAATGCTGCTGGCTAACAACCACTGTCAACTAATTTGAGCTGAAAGTCTCTTTCATTTCCTGCTCGTTCATTGATAATTGAAACCTAAAGGTTTCAATTTCAACTAAAAATCCTTTCATGACAGTAAAAGATCGCAGCACTGTTCATAATAGATTAACGATTATAGTCGCAGTGAGGAAGTCAATACAGCAAAAAAAAATCGCTGAGTAAGAATTTGATAAAATTTGATATTTTTCGACAGATAATATTCTGCGTACTTTTGTTAAAAATCCCACAAGATTTTACTTTGACCGTGAAAAGTTCCCAAGCTGTATAAGGAGCAATGATTTCCCCTTCTAAGTAGCTTTTCGAAATTGTGGCCCGAACAAAAAGATGTTTCAAAAACTAAACCCTTATAACCTACCAATCTGATATCATCACCCAGAAATCTCATAATCCAACCAATTTATGGATCCACTCCAATCTCATCTTTGGCGTAGATCTGTTATCGCCCAAATTGGAGTGCGAGACGATCGTGAATTCTCTGTTCCAGCCGCTCCTTCAGGGAAATCTCCCTAACGCAGCTCATAAACAGCTAAGACTTACGGTACGTACACATCCCTTCAACAGCCAGCTAGCTTTGCCTGCTAAATAGCTCCAATCTCTGCGGGTGAAGGCCAATCTTCAGATTACTCCAGCTTTTTCCAACAGCTTTGTTCATACGGGGGCAATTTTTTTCGACTCATCTTCGCACCTCATTACGCCTCGGCAACCGAAGCCTCAGCTCGACTCTACTCTGGTACACTTGGGTTAAAAGTTTATGACTCGTAGAAGACACTATCATCACCACACCAGTGAAATTTGAGACAAAGAGAGGGAAAACACCGAAAACCGCATTAATACTTCGTTGTTGTTCGTAAATGGAAAAGTGTTGGAAGCCTGACAATAGTAAATGCCAAAACTTTCACAGAATCGCTTCTTTTTCTCCACTGAATGAAATCTGCTTACAAGTTTAGCTTGCTGAAATGTTTTACTTCCACGCAAAAGTTATCGAATGAAACCATATTTTTAGTGAAAAATTAGTAAGAAAAGGTTAGCATTTGCTTTAACACACCACAAAACATTAAAGAAACTCACCTCTCTACAAACTGAATTGAGTTTTATTTCCCGTCTCGTTCGGTGGTGACTTTCACTAAGTCGCTCGAAATTGAAATATGAAACATTACAGCCAGTTTCGCTTCACATAAGGGTTCACACGAATATCAGCTACGCAAGCCCACCCACGGGTGCTGGAACGGAGGAAAGCATTATCGTAAAAATAAAATTTAAGTATCGCACGCATTTTATTTCTGATAAGGCTTAATGCTTTCGCTGTCTCGCCTCATCCACGGGGGGGCGCAGATAGTTAGAAACCATGGCCATACACAGCAGCAAACCCGCTACAGGTGACGCGTGAACGCTTCCGTCGTTCGTGCTGGAAATGAGCTTTTGAACTGCAGTTTGACTTTCCGGCAGAGCCGGTGTTACGAAACGATCCTGAGCTTTTTATAGCCCTTAATATTCTTGCTGCAGGAAATAACGTTTTTACGACCCGGAGAATCGTGTGGAATATATATGTAAGGAAACTGTTTTTTTTTTTGTGTTGAAGACTGTCACGTTTTATTTTTGCTCGAATTTTGCAGCTTTCAGCAGAAAATGAAACACCCACACTATCTAGATTAGAATAACCAAAAGTAATTTATTACTAGTACAACAAAAATTTCTCTTCTCACTATTTCATCCAATAAAACAATGGTTCGCGCAATAAAAGTGCAAAAGTTGTCTGCAGTTGACTCTCGGTGCTCGGACGGTGCTCAATAGTAAACTCACCCGTTTTATTATAGTCCAAAAATAAGTTCAAACAAACAATCGTGCAACCAAAAACTTGACTAATGCGAAAAGGCGCTGCATAGAGTAAACAGGAGTTTCAGTTCTTGGCCAGAGTGTTTTTCCCGCCCCATCGATGAAATGTTTACGGGGGGTCCCGTCCCGGGAGTGTGTGTGTAACACCATTAATGATGACTTGCAGATGCGAAGCGTTCGCTGAATTTTCCAATCAGCTGCAAAAACAAGCTCAACAACAACGCGGTCTGATTCGTAAATTCGAGCACTGGGCATGGGCAACAGTGACGTATGTCCCGGTATCATCACACACTGTTTCGGAAGCGTCAGAGTAACTCACCGAAGGAGAACTACACTATTTGTTCTACCTCCTACTACAAAAAAAAAAAAAAAAACAAACACACGCAGCGCGATGGACTGCGTCCTCTGCACTCCTCAATCACTTCTGCTAGTCCTATATTCTAGCGTCGGTACGCTACCGGTGTTTATTTATTCATCTTCCGATTCAACGATGGATGGACTTTGTTTGCAACCGATCCGCTACGGACTCACTCACATGTACCTGCTACAGTGGATTTGGATAAAAGGGGATTCGAATGGATGTGCCCCCTACTCTTCTATCTCGACCGAAGTGAGATTTGTAGTTCTGTCGATAGCACTGCAATGTGATGAAAAATTAACCGGGGCTAGTTTATGTCGCAGACTTCGACACAAACGGGCTAACATTCGTTCTGTGAACGGATGTTAAACGGGAACGAGGAAATACTGGGATAGACGGGCAAATAAGTTAGCATCGATTGAGTTTATTGCTGGTGCTGTTTTGTTTGCACGCTTGGGTCTCGATTTTATGGATAGTGCGTATATTTGGAGATCAAATTCACCGGAATGTCGTGTGATTCTGTTATTCCTATTTTGCATTCTATTTATGTAGTTTGATTCAGATTTTTTTTTTTTTTGCTGGCTTGTCTGTCTTTTTTCATAATTTTACTCACTGATTTTTTATAATACAGTGCTGTTTCGATTTTTTGACGTTCGGAAAAAAACTTACCATGAGTGAATTTGACGCTATATTCTAACACAGAACAGAATTTTGGTGTCTCCCAGACACAGTATGATATACTGTTGCATAACTGAGAGTGAACTCCAGATATCAGCCTTCATTTGAAACGAGAAAAAATTGTTTGTGCTATCCAGCCCATGAGGCAAAACGAAACTAGATGTTATTTTGTAAGGCGCGTACATAAATTACGTTACGCTAAAAACCTAGATTTCAGACTCCCTCCCCCCCTATGTAACGATAAGTAACGTTCGATATAACCCCCCCCCCCCCAAATTACGTAACGCTGGACAACCTGCCCTCCCCTCTTCAAATTTGCAATTTTGAGCAAACATCACAGTTACGTAACGGTTTCAACGAACCCCCCCCCCCTCCCCCCTATGAAACAATAAGTAACGCAGACTTAACCCAGTTCCCCCCCGCCTCTTCATGCGTTACGTAATTTGTGTACGACGCCTACATAACTGAAAGTTACTCGATCTTAGTCCATTGGTTACCAACACTAAATGAAATTCATTTTTCGTTTTCTGTATATACGATTATACATACTCGCGAATCTGAGGGAATGACATAACATGAAAAAAGACGGGGCCAGTTACAACTTGGATAAAAAGTTAAAATCGCGAAGTAAGGTGATTATTTTTATCAAATTAAAACTCTGATTAAATCCATTGCAGTTGCGCTGTAGTTTGATGTATACTACAAGCTGATAATAATGTGCATAATATATTACCTTTTGATCCAGACAATGGCGTTTTAAATCCGTTCAACTGAAGTTTTCGAACGATGGTGTATACTAAAGTCGCTTTTTACGCGGGGGATACGTCCGCGTAAAAAGAAACCGTGTAAAAAAACGCCTAGATTCCTGAATCCGCGTCTAAAAACCACGTAAATTCCGGAATCCGCATATAAAAACCGCATAAAAAGCGACCTTAGTTCTAAAAAACTCGTTTTCAAATTCCCAAAAGAAACGTAAATTGATCTTTTTAGCTCAAATCCAAAATATATTAAAAAGATTGAAAATTTGAGCTTCCAAATTAGGTTCAATAAACATGGGAAGTCGTACACCGTAAAGTTTAAGTAAAACTGAAATAAGAAACTTCCGACGGTAATTTTCCATCATGTTTCTTTTTTCAAAAGTATCGATTTCGAGCTGTACCAGGTTTTGACTCTAATGAATATATGAGCATGTTAATATAACTTCCATTACCGCTACAGTATGCGAACCGAAAGCAAACGCGTGATGGGTTAACCACTGCTTTTTCAACTGATTTTGAGTTCATTTGACACAAGCTGCGGAACTAAACCGAAATATATTGATTTTTAGCTCAATTTTTAATCAATTTACTATTGAAGAGATATTCCAATTATTATACCATCAGTTTGGGCAATCAATCAAGTCTAAATCCGTTCAGTGCGAGTAACATATTACGCATTTAAAAAAGGGCACAGTCTTGTCACACTATTCATAGGACGCCATCTTATTAAAGTAAGACGTAGTCCCACGTCAAAAAAGTCTACGAAAATGCTGCTATGAGTGATTGGTTCCGTCGCTTTGAAGACGGTGATCTCGATGTTTATGACTGTCCCCGTGTAAGGAGGTCAAAAATGGATGGAACGTCAAAGAGGCGCTGAAATTGAAGGAATTACTCAATGAAGATCTATGATCTATGGTAATGGCAGGAACAGCTTGTTTGTTTGTTTGTTTATTGTCCAGTAGGTTAAGATTATACATCTTTTAAAAATTTGCTACCCCCCTTTTCACCATGTCCTAATTATGAAAAACTTATTCTTAACTTGTTCTTAGCCTACTCAGTTTAATAATATGTAAAAAACTTTAGATTACCCGCTTCCGAAAGTTGATGCAACCACTCTTGAAATTTGCTTCCGACGAAGAACGCTTCACAGCGGTAGACAACGAATTCCAGTTTACCACACCTTGAACGAACATCGAACTGGCGTAACAAGCCGTGTTGTTGGTTCACGCAAAAGTTGGATGGTGTAAAACCAGTACAAAATTGTGCGTTTTCAACGCAAAAGTTGATGTAATTTGGAACCAGTACAATGATTGCGTGTTGGGCATAACGCAATTACTGCTCTAGCGTTTTTTTAATATATTTGGCAGCTCCTGACTACTACACTTGAACAGTTTCAACTGGTATCAAGCAGCATTGCAAAGCGAGCGAGAAGCAAAACCTTTTACCTCATTTCTGCTTGAGAACGAGACATATGCTACGCTTCTCAAGTCTTTTGCACACACGCTTTCGAGATACTCTTTCTTCTTCATGCATTCCCCGCAGCAAGCACGCACCGTCAGTATGAGTGACACTAACAACACTGGTATCATGTATGTACAGCACGGGTATCTTGCTCATTTCGTAAAGCGACGAGACCTTTCGCGTCGCAATACGAACCGAAAGAGAGTATGTGACGTGTCTAGTCTTGTCGCACGTAAATGGAAATTCTACGAGCGAGAGAGAAATTTCTCTCGTCGCTTGAGAAAAAAGCGCGTGCAAAGGATGACAAATAATAATTATTCACAATTTACAAGTGTTGCCATAAAAAATCGGCAACGCTTTTGTGGCTTTGTGGAATGGAGGGTTTTGCTAGTTTTGCGGTGAAGCCAGCGTTGATTACAAAATGTTGTTGACGTAATTTTGTTTCGTTTTTTTTTTTTGAAAATCATTCAATGGTACTTTGACTAAATGACCAAATCCATCGAGATAAATCGTTCGAGTATTATAGCTATTGAAATCTAGTGAGTTCACAAGTAGTTGATTGCTGCTTGCACTGCTCCATGAGTAGCAGTCACTAATACACTCGAAATACACTCGACGTGAGAAATAAAGTGTCGGTATATGATACATATTCTGATTAAATTCTTTGTCAATGTATTTGTAGTACAACTGTTGCGTTATGCGTTTCACACATTTATTGTGCGATTTCTGTGCAACATTTGTGCGAATCGGGAAGACACAATGATTGTACAAGACTTCAACTTTTGCGTGTTGGGATCACTAGGTTTTGCAACCGGCGTCCAAGGCTGTGGATAAGATCACGGAAAAGTATTACGGGAGGTTCCATTCGCAAAAGATTCCACAGGAAAACACATGATCGATGCCATAGAAAGTCTCCAAGGGACATCCAACGAGGTTTTTTTGCAGGTGACTCACGTGATCGTAGCGACTTAGTCCGTAGACGTACCGCACACAACAATTTAATGCCACACGTAACCGATCAAAGGAGCTTGCGCTAGGCCGAACATGGAGGACATCACCAAATAAGAAATACGGAAAGATCAATGCCTTGAACAGAATTAGTTTGGAGGCTGTTGGCGCGGAGGAGGTACAGCAGTAGAGCGTTCTGAGACTTGCATAGATTTTTCCACATTGTTGAGTAATTAGTCCTTCCCACTGCAGGTCACTCTGGAAAATAAATCCTAAGTTGCTGGCACTGTTAGACCATTCGATGGTTTCTCCATTCATTGTCACTTCAGATGTTGGCAAAACAGAGGTTCTGCGATGTCGATTTGTGATTAACAGTGCTTTACTTTTTACTGGATTCACATGTAGTTCATTTCGTCGAGACCAAGCTGAACTCTTTCGAGATCTGCATTCATCATCCTGACTAACTCGCCCCTACATGTAGAGTTGTACGTCATCAGCGTAAATTTGTAAAGAGCAGAACTTCAGCACTTCGGTAGATCGTTGATATGACAGCAAAAAAGAAGAGGGCCTAGAACGGAGCCTTGAGGAACGTCGATGGCACATCAACACAGCTAGAGAAACGATCACCGCAAAAAACTGTCTGCTTTCGTCCATGCAAGTACGATTCCATCAGGCTTACGGCAGTAGTGGAGAAGTTGAACTGCACATGCAGTTTGTTCAACAATGTACCATGTGGAATACTATCAAATGCCTTCGAAAAGTCGAGCAGTAGCAGTATACCAGCACCTTTTTTGTCGATAATGGCACCTAAATCATCGGAAACCCGGAGAACTGCAGTTTTGATGCTTTGTCCTTTACGAAAACTAGTTTGGCGGTCGGTCGGATTGGCTTCAATGTAGGAAGTCATCTGTTTTACAAGAATTTTTTCGAACACTTTCGACAACGCGCAGAGTATACTGATAGGGCGCAAATTGTTTATGCTGTTTTTAATGGGCATTTTTCTTTAATGGCAAAATTATTGCGTGCTTCCAGGAATCAGGGAAAGTTGAAGTCTCGATGAACATGTTGAAAAAATGCGTAATGTGTTGCACAACTAACGGTAGGATAGCTTGCTTCGATATTAGAATATACATACCTGCCAAGTCATTTCCAAGTAGTTGAATTTATTGGGAGTGATTCAAAAGCAATGAACTTGGGTTCTTTATGATTTGAAACCAAGGGATGTTGAGCGTTGCTTCAGGGGCAAAAAAAGAAAAGATATTTTTCATCGCATCGTGACGAATGATGAAAAACGGATTCATTATAGCAACCCAGAGCAAAAAAAGTTATGGAGACTGCCCGGTAGAATATACACGCTGCGGAAGTTCTGCTGTGTATCTCGTGGGCCCAGGTCGGTTTTTTGACGTAGAATACGACTTACGGCAACATATATAGGGGTTCAACTTCAATACAGGGATCCAATTTCGAAAACCGAAAACATGGAGAGCGTCACGAAAATTGTCCAATTTCAAACGTTCTAAACTCAGTCAGTTTTCAACCGATTTCCGTCATTTTTGCAGCAATCGATTGGAAAATCATTTAAGCAACCGTCTAAATGCAGAAAATTGTAATCTGACTGTTCGAACTATTGTACTATTGAAAATTGTTGAACCTTGTCGAAACGTGAATGTCGACCTTTGATTGGTTGTTTGCTGCCTTTCCCTAAAAAGGACGACAGAATGGAGTACCTAGTTAGCCAGGAATGCACTCGTTGGGCTATATAAGAGACTGCTTCTCCTCAGGCAATCTCAGTTTACTAGCAGCAGACAGCAGCGACGGACAGTAGCAGCGATGGCAGTGGGCAAACGCGGCGTGGAGCAGCAGCGGGCAACAGCGGCGGCGGTAGTGGTTAGCTGCAGAACCTAACTTTTTCAGTTCGGCTCCCTTTTGGTCTGAGTTGGACCCCACCAGTGGTAATTCAATTCAGATATCGTTGGGTGAATACAGCCAGAAATTAAATGTGACTCGCACCGCCAGGTGGTTTGAGAAAACACCATCTTCCAGGGTGTATATATATATAGGGTGTGTGCACATATATAACGTGTGTAAATACTTATAGCGTGTGTCGCTAGCGTGCGTGGCTAGCTATATAGCGCGTGCATGTCTATTGCGTGCGTGGCTTGCGTGTGCATGGTTATATAGTTTCTGTGCTTGTCTATAGCGTGTCTGTGCATGTCTATAGCATGTCTGTGCATGTTTATAGCGTGCGTGACTAGCAGTATAGCGATAAAAACTATCATATATAATTTCAAATAAATCATCTCATGTTGATTTTACACAGTAAATCATTCAGAACTGAATCAAAAATTTGCCATGTCAAAAAACAATATTCAGGTATCAATAAATGGCATTGAAAAACATTATTAACCTCTTTTGACTTCAGCTAAGCCTCAAAGTTTACTGAGTGTATTTTGACATTTATTTGAAGAATGTTTGCGCCAGTGAACCTGAATCACATAATTTTTCGCTCAAGTCCTACTATTTGCAGCGATCAGTTTTAAAATTATCGACGCTACTGCAAACTGCAGAAAATTGTTCGTATTAAACCTAGGTTACCGGGAATGCACTATTAGCCCTCATCGTAGCCACTGCCTAAATTAAGCTTTCTCAGTGCAACTTGATACAAAAGACAGCCACAAAACAATACAATTTCATTCTTGTTTTGGATATGGCGTCAAGTGCAACTGCTTAGCTGCACATAGCTTCTGCTGTTGTTCTTTGTCGTTACCGGTGCCGTCTGTAGAGGTAAACGTCATCTGGAACAGAGAGACCATTAAATTGATTAACCCCATTGAGTGTATTCCCAAACCTATTGCAAGAAATACATTGACTTAAGAGGCTGTCGTATTCTAGGCTAACTCTGCGGTCGTGTCTAATAAACAACCTCTTCCACTTTTTATTATTGTAAAGGAGAACGATATCAAGCAGAGATATGAAAAAGTGGCTACTGCATGACAATGCTTGGTTTCACACTTACAAAGAAACTCTCAAATGGGAAGTCCTACCTCATTCTATATTTTCCCAAGACATTGCGACGTCCCATTATCACTAGTTCCGTTCGATGGCACATTGTCTGACAGATCAGCAGTTATGCTTACAAAAATGGCTTTATCCGAATGCCTTATGAGACGAACACTACCTGAAGAATGGGACAAAGTTGTAGCTAGCGATAGGCAATACTTCGATTGGTTTATAGGTAGAAAATTTTCAAAATAAAATTGCATTTCTATTTTCACGTAGAATTACGTCTCTAAGAAAGTTCCACTACATTGAGGTGTGAATAAAAAATCTAAAACCGGGACAGGGAGGAAAATATTTCCAATTTCAAACGCCTGCTTCTGCTCAAACCAACTATTTTACTGGTGATTGGTGGGAAAGATGGTTGCAACTTACTATCAGCTGGTAGCATCAGCGGATAGTTGCTGTACAGTGGTAGCAGCTGGCTTGCCGATTTTGCTTTCGGCTCAAATAAATTATAAAATTCAACTAAAGCAACAGTTTGAAGTTTATCTTCATTAGAGTGGCAGCGAAAAAGGTCATGTTCAGTTTCCATAACCGACCGTGTACGTTGTGTTTATTGACCAAAAGAAAAACGACCTGCGCAAAATTTAATCTCAATCGGATATGGTTTAAGGATGCCTCAAAGCGCTCGAGGTTGTGATTATTTAACCCTCGAAAATCTACCGTAAGGTTGAGTACATGAAATTGAAGAAATCGAATTTTTTTTTATGCCAAATGACTTACAAAAAGCAGAAAACGGCGAGATCTGGTATTGTCTCGAAAAACTTTTTGACTGAAATTCATTAAGGTGGTTCAAAATTTTCAAATTTTTACTAGGGTGGTACCAAAAACAAATAAAATGTAATTCATAGTGGTCATACTTATTTGCCCATTTTTCCTATACTTGATACACCACAAAAATGCACCAATTAGTTTTCGTAAGAGTGGTGGTTATAACGAAAAACATTATATATTATGTTATACAAACATTTTGTTCCTATTAATAGCCATTTTGGTTTTTTTTGTTTAGAATATGAAACATGAAGTTATAACAAAATATTTTTTCTGTAAGATTTCTCAAAACAATTTTTGGACGTTCCGTTGAAAAAAAAAAGGAATCTAACTGAAAATTGCTTATTTATTTTTTGACGTAGGACTACGTCTTTGTTTTTTATACTAGATTACACTTTGTGAAATTGAAAATGAAACTGGCAAATGTTGCGTCAGATTTCAAACGATTATAGCGAGCAAACGACTTAATGCATCTTAGACATTTATATGTCGGTGGATAGATAAAATGTGTTATAACTTTTTGATATAATGTTCAACATTGTTGCTTTACTGCTTAATGGTGAAAAAAGGTGAAAAGTTCCAAGGTCAAGCTTTCTCATACATTTCCCTCGTTATTGGATTGCTTCCCGATTACGGATAACAATAACATGGACGAAATAAATTCCACTGCCTACATATTTTGACACAACAACGTGTTTTGGTTTGTTTGTTTTTCTCTAAGTTGTGTGGCCACGCCCTAATGGCAAAAATATACGCTAAACTCGATACAAAAGACTGCGTGTAGAAAATTCAGCTTCAGTCTAGTTTGTAACATAACAGCGAGTGGAGTATAGCTGTTAGAGGTACGCGACATTGAGAAACGAGAGCTGCATACGAGTCAACTTCCAAACAGTGCGGAGCATGTTACCTTTATTTTGCATACGGCAGCAACAGTTACCATCGTACGCTGCAGGATATTTTGCTGGCACAGTGGAGAGCAAATTTTATGCGCGGCAAACAAAACATTCAATACTACCGGTGGTGGTGCGATCATCAGCGCTCTATAGCACACATTTCGAGCTGAAGATTATGGAACCGGTTATTTTTTCTTGGAACTATAAATGCTTGAAGATAAGAGTTATGAGAATTTCCACAACTTCTCCTAGTGTAAAATATTCATCTATTTCTCAATAATTATTTTCACAATAACGAGCAGGGTGCACCAAAGATAAACGGTAGTGTTGTCTATGAATAGTTTATCACAGCAAGGTATAACCCTCATTTCAAGAATTTTCACTGCTAAATTAAGTGATTTTCCGGTTTAATTGTTTGTTTGTGCCCACTCGAACACCGTTATCAGTCAAATATTAGTAACGAAAATTAGTTAACCTAAGAATCAGAGTGATTTTCGCATCGGGAAAGCAAAAACTTTCTTTTGATGCTTATGAAAATGAATGATTTTCAGTATCGAAGTATCGAAGATGTTTGGTTTGTTTCTCTTTCTCTCAGCTGTGTGGCCACGTCCTAATGGCAAAAATGTACTCTGAACTCGATACAAAAGACTGCGTGTAGAAAATTCAGTTTCAGTCTAGCGAATGGAGTACAGCTGTTAGAGGTACGCGACATTGAGAAACGAGAGCTGCATACGAGTCATTTTCCAGGCACTGCGGAACATGTTACCTTGATTTTGCATACGGCAGCCACAGTTACGCTGCAAAATATTCTGCTGGCACAGCTACTGGAGGGCACAGCGGAGAGCAAAGTTTATTATGCGCGGTCAAGCAAAATATTCAATGCTACCGATAGTGCGATCATCAGCGTTCTGTAGCATGAATTTCATACTGAAGATTATGGAATCGGTTCTTTTCAGAACTGTAGATGCTTGAAGATAAGAGTTATGAGAATTTTCACAACTACTACTAGGGTAAAATTTTCATGTATTCATGCATCGTTAGTTTTACAATAACGACCATCAAATATAAACGGTAGTGTTGCATATGAACAGTTTATCGCAGCATATAATATATACATTTAGCCCTACGTCACCATTTCATACAACCCCTAGGGCTGTATACCTTGTAGTATTTTAAGGTAACACCAGATCTCAACGTTTTATGCATTTTCAAGTTATTTGACATCAACATACATTTTCGATTCTCCTAATTTCATGCACCACCTTCCCCCTTGGTGGACTTTCGAGGGTTAAAAGATCAAAACTTTGAGCGCTTTGAAACACCCCTAAGCCATGTCCAATTAGGCTGAAACTTACCAACATGAAATGATATTCATTGCGTCTTGCGTTGACCGAAACTAGGAAAAGACAAAACTAAAAGGAGGAGTTAGTTACAGAACGAGCGTGACCTCTATCAATATCATTAAACTAAATTATTGCGGAATTACGTCATTTGTTCGCAGATCTTCAAAATTATCTATTTGTAGCTCCACATACATTTTCGTGGATCAGCATGCCAACCCTAAACAAGAATGTAGTAACGAATTTGACTCAATTCGTTGATTTTTTTTTCAGCCGTCTGGAAAACGGGGAGCAAGTAGACACTATTTACACACACCTGAAGGCTGCTTTTGATCGAGTCGATCACGGAATACTGCTGGGTAGGATCGAGAAACTTGGGATTTCTGGTGAACTCCTAAAGTGGACGGAACAATATCTCTGCGTAAAAATTGGTTCTCCGGTGTTCCACAAGGGAGCAATTTGGGTCCCCCACTTTTCACAATTTTCATCAATGAACTACTTCTCCTTTACTGCCACCTAGGTGTCACTTACTTTATGCAGATGATGTGAAACAGTTCGCGGTAATCGAAGCCTTACCCGACTGTCTGGAATTATAACATTTGTTCAACGAGTTCGAGGCATGGTGCGCAAAAAATCTGTTAACATTAAGTGTTCCGAAGTGCGACGTAATTATACTTCACTGCAAGCTGAATCCAATAATATTTGATTACACAGTACTCAATCATACATTGCAACGGGTAGCTCACATCCGTGATCTTGGTATAAACGTTGATTACGCGTCCACACTTCAATGAAATGGTCTCGAAAGCTAACCGTCAGCTGGGATTTATTTTTAAGCTAGCTACAGAGATGTTGGGTTCTTACGGTCTTCGATCGTTCTGCTGTTAGCTGGTGTGCTCCATCCTCGAGTCTTGTTCAATAGTCTGGGTGCCCATCTCAAACAAACTGGATCCCCAAAATCAGATGAAGCTCGATGTAAGCTACTGGGACATGAAACGCTTGAGCAGCGACGAATTACAGCTCAAGACGTGTTCGTTGCTAAACTCTTATCCGGACAAATTGTTTGCCCTACAATACTAACGCAGGTGAATATTAACGCAGAATGAACTGCGGGTTGTTTAATCCAGTTCGATTTATGGTCGAACAATTCAATGCTGTCTAGGAACTTTTCGATTCTGGAATTTTGATTAATATCTTCGAACGACGACTCTCTCGTCGTGTATGTAACTTAGATTCAATGTATTATTAAGACCTTACCTGTTTCAGATGATTTAACAAATAAATAACAAATAACAAATTATAGAAGAGCCAGCTTTTTCATTAACGAATCATTTTACCTTTGGATGGTGTGTCCGTCGGGCATAATTCAACAGCGGAGGGTGGCAGCAACATCACAAACTTTCTGGATACTGCCGGCCCATGACTTGTTTTCAATATGTAAACAGTTTTCCCCTGTGTTGTCAGAGTACCTTAGCCCCCACTGTTGGGGTAACCCAGAGATGTGATGCGCATCATGTCTGAGTTTAATAAGATTGACGTAGAACTCCATTAGTCAGTTTGTAACATTACTTGACTTGTTGATTTTGATAGTGATCAATAGCAAAAAGTTTCAACCCGCATCAATATAATAACTCTGAAAATAAGGTGGTAACATTGAAAAAATAGAAAATGCCATTTGAAATCGATATACGGTCATTTTGAAATTCAAGATATTGATTTCCGATTCCTGTGAAATAATCAACATTGGCCAAACACTGTTCAATAAAAGTATTTTCGGAACCGGGAGAATACTCAAACGCCGAAATAGATGCCAGAGCTTTCAGAGCCGACACATTATTTCCAGAGAATTGATTTATTTGTGTTGGCTAAAAGTGATTAATATTGATAAAGGGGCATTCTATATTCTTTTTACAGGTGGACAGATTGTTGACAATTTTGAAAGCCCCCCCCTCTCCCTCTCTCTTCCCCCTTGCAAGATTGTCCACGTGGGATGTGGTTGGCCGCTAAGACCTTAAGATAGTCTATCGTTATCTTCGAATACAACAATGCAAGTATTATAACAAACAGCTTTATGTAGTTCTACGTCAGTTTGCGGTCGTAGCTTTGCACACAACCCTTCTGTTTTTTATTGCTATTATTTCATTACCACATTGCATATATTTCTGAATTGGCATCGAAACAACAAAGCAAAATATATTTTAGCATTTTTAATATTTTCTTGTGTTGAGGTAGTTACAATTAAATTTAAAAACACGGCTTAACTTTTTGAAAGACCTCATAATAAAATCAATGAAGAGTAATGAAAATTTATAAAACGAAATTCTACATCTAACTAAAGAGAAAATGGCATTTCAAAACATAACAAATGCTCAAACTGACGGGGATCAAAATCATTTGAGGAATATTTACTAAACCAACCATCAAACATTAAAGCCTTGAACATCGACTAACTATCCGCGAACAGTTTTCCCCGAAACGTAGGTAAATGCATTACGAAATAACGAAATTAAAATCCTCATAAGACGGCATCAACCTTGCGCGTTTTGCAACGCGGGCTAATCTCTTTGAAGGTGTGAAAATGAACCGCATCTCTGCGGTTGCTTTGACGCCCCCCCCCCCCCCCCCCTCGCGTGCTTGCGGACCATTCTGGCAGGCAGCATATATTTAGCATCAGCTTCTGCACACGTGATTCCGCGCGCGATATGCGCTGCAGAGCTCCGAACCGATGAAATTCCAGTCGGACGAAACGCGCTCGATCGATTTTAGAATCGTTGAATACCGACTAATCCTGGGAAAAGTTCTGCTCGATAAGTAGCTTTTAGTACGAAACACACTTCCGCAAAAAAATGATACTAAGTCGAGTGATTTTGATACTGGCAATATAGTCTACCGTCGCGTTGTGGTAATTCGTTTGAATTTTTTTTCCAGTTCTAGAGCACGAACGAAGTGAAACGAAGTTTCAACACTAAATCCTGCGATTAGATAGGGAAAAAGGAAACGCGCTATGTGCAGAAAACGTTTTTTAGGTGATAAAAACTCACATCGCCGTACAGTAGACTCACAATAACGATAAAAATTTAACACTTTTCAATCGGATTAAACTTTTCGGCTTCGTCTGTTCGCCTGGAAACGTATATATATCGAAAGTGCCAGGATTACTTTGTGGGGTGAATCGGTAGCATTCCCGTTTATGACTGCAGCGCTAGGTCGCCTTAAGCTCGTTTTTTTTTCTTCATAGCCTTAAGCTCGGTTGGTTGTTTCCTTTTTTTCTCGCCCCTCTCATGAACTTTAATAGCAATTTGCGGTAATGAATATTTTACTGCACACTGATGGCGAATGAATCGAGCCGGGAACGTTGCCGGCAGCAACACAAAATGTCGTATGGCGGGCCACGATGATGGCGGAAAAGTGAAAGCTAATGTCGATAAAATCGCTAGCTTTATTTCCGCTGATACTTAACGCCGAACGAATGGTCGTTAATAGTGCTCGTAAGACATGCTAGGATGGATAATTTTTATGATGCAACTTCGAACCAATTGATGCGATAACCTACTACAGCACTGTATATAGAAAGTGAATTTACTCATAGATATTAGAACATGTACTGAATTATTCATGAATGTGATTGAAATAAGTTTCGATTAAAATGAAAACGATCTCAACACGACAGCAGCAGGGCAGGGGATTTATCAAATTAAAACATTTCCGAGAGCAGATCGGAACGAATTGGATTATTCATTGCCGGTCGTCACCGCCTGGCAACAGTGGCCAGGCACCCAGCAGCTGCACGTCTGCTTATTATTCTAATGACGTTGTTTATTTCTCCTTCTACTCGCAGTCTACGCCGGTTGAGAGCACTGTTGATTACACTAGGAAGCTGCTGGCTTAGCACTTGTAAATGCATGTTGAATTTCATCTGATTAAAACCACAAGTTCCATACCCACGTGACTGCGCGGCGTGGGTTAAGAATTGTTACGTGCATTGTTGGTGTGATTAATTAATGCTGCGAAGATAAAACAGCTTTAGTTCGTTCAATGTTATCTAGCGCTGGAGGAATTTAATCTACAACCAACGAACACACACACACACACACACTCGCGCAAACCATGCACAAATTCTCTGGTTACGAAAGGTTGCTCGTAAAACTATTAATTACATTCTCCAAACCCCCAACGATGCCACGTCGTGTCCGCTCTGCCTAGCGTCCGCCAACCATGGACAGTAGCATAAACAAATGTATGCTATTTTTACGGCCACCACCGGCAACGGCCAGCACATTTCACATTTCTGCCACGACAAGAACACAAACTTACTTTCCCTCTTTCACTTTCTCTCCTTTCAGTTTACACCGAGTTAAACAACTGGCTTCTCCATTGCGGTGCGGTGTTCGGAACGACGTCAGTGAAGAAGCCAACACCAAGCGCCACCTTCTTCGATCTTGACAAACTATCGCTGCGGGGAAAAAATCTTTTCTTCACCCCGCCGAGGAAATGGACGGAAAGTGAGGACTGCGTTAATGAGTAAAACAGCGCGAGTGCAAGCAAGTAGTGTACGTGCATCACTTTGCGGTGACATGAAGTGGGGATTGATTGCCAACGGATTAGCTTCTTGTCGACGCTAACTCAATTTTGCTACGCCGAAAGCGCTAACACGGACACAGCACAACGTGCAGGAAGTGAAAAAGGATCAAACGTGTATCAAAGTTGAGTTTCAGTGGAATTGAGCAAAAGTTTTGCCGGCAGTAGTTTCAGCTTCGTGGGTGTGCTTAAGTGTGAGAGTGCGGGGAGTGCGGAACATAGTTCTATTTCTTGTTAGCATCGACGCTGTAACAACAATATCGAAAACCATAGTGGGAAAACTTTCTCCCATCGGTACGGGCGAATCTGTTTGTGCATTGTGTCGTTTGGAACCTGATTATAGTACTATTACGCGTTTCGGTGGACAAAGTTATGCTGTTAAGGTATTGCTCTTTTTAGTGTGTGCAGAGTTGTTTCCTGGATCTTAGAGCCATACTCTGTACTCTGTTGTTCGGATATTGATCTGTGAAAGCAATAAAATCTAGAGGTAAGTAGATGCATTTGATTAGAATTAGCAGGAATATTCAATATTGAACACCAATTAATTGATGATTGATGCTAGAATAATTGCCGAAGTTTATCATCTAGGAATCAACAGGTTTATTCGTTGTTTTGAAAATGACATTTTATTGTTTGGCAAAATTATGTTATCGATGTTATTGTGTGGAAATATTAACTGTGAGAAGTCATTTTTGTGACCTATTTCCTACATAATTCTGCAATCATAAATCATTTTGTTTTGCTAAGAAAAGAAATATTTTGTATTTATTCACGAAACATTGTAAAGCTAAATTTCGCAGGACGCTATACTTTATTATAGCAATTATATTGTTTTTTTTTTCATGCACGAGCTTGATTATGTAACACAACTTTCTAGAGACAATAGTACAAACCATGTAATCAAGTATAAATTCTAATAAATAACACGGTTTTACCAAACTCTGCTATACAAATCTCCAGATAACCTACTATTGTAAGCCGAACACGAACGTGGTTATTATAACGAAAGGCAAAAGCAATCTCCGCTTAGTTTATTTTTAGAATAAATACTGTATTATGGGCACAATCATGATAGCGCGCAATATCATGGTAAACTATTTGAAAAATCGCATATAAAAACTATGAACTGTGATCCGCATGTGAAAATTGGCAATATACCGAATTATAAATATTTAATAAAATTAGATACGAACCAAAATAGAGTACAACTCTCCATGTCCTGATGGCTCTTCACCTCCTAGCACTAAACATCCCATAAGCTTAGCCGCCACAACATCGTGTACAATGCTAATGTACTACCAGAACGTCGGTAGGATCAACAGTTCTCTATCGGAGTACCAACTGGCATTCAGCGACGGTTGCTTCGACGTCTACGCTTTGACGGAAACGTGGCTCACCGCTAACACGATATCGAACCAACTATTCAACGACTCGTACTCCGTTTATCGCGCGTTAGTTGAACAAGTATGGGTTGCGATTGCTACTGCTGATGCAATGCTCTACGTATGTGTAGTCTACATCCCTCCTGATCGTGTATCCGACGACGCTTTGATTAAAAACCATCTTGATTCTGTTTATTGGGTCGTACGTATCGCAAATGGAACCAAGAGATAACATTGTCGTGTTTGGTGATTTCAACTTGAGCGGGATCTCTTGGCAAAGCAATACCAACGGTTCCTTTTTCCCGATTACCTCTCGTTCTTCGATTGGCCCGACGTCACGTAGGTTACTGGACACCTATTGCACCGCTGGTCTGAAACAGATGAGCGGAGTTGAAAACGAGCGCTCTCGCATACCCGATCTGTGCTTCGTTAGCGATGAGCTCTGTGAGGTCTGCACGGTTTCACAAGCTCCATCACCGCTGGCTAAAATGATCAGATACCATCCTCCTCTACTGGTAGATTTGAAAGTCAACCCACAACATCGTTTCCGCGATACTGCCGATAGCGTCTTCTACGATTTCAACAGCGCTGATTTTGATGGCTTGAATGACTTCCTTCTGCGTGTCGAGTGGGTTGATGTTCTTCGAAGCTACGATGTTAACGTTGCTGCGTCAACCATCTCCGCTATCCTTCTATATGCTATCGACCAATTTGTTCCCATGAGAACCAAGCGTGAAGCAGCTAAACCTGCTTGGACGAACGCCGATCTCAAATACCTAAAAAAAATGAAACGCGCAGCCCTCCGAAGACACAGCAAGTATCGTACGGACTCTACCAGGACCAGCTATATGTTAGCAAACGCTGAATATAAGCAACTGAATGATCGTCTGTACAACGCTTATCAGGATCATCTGCAAAACTACCTCAAGAATAGCCCCAAAAGTTTTTGGCGATACGCCAAAGGAAGCCAAAGGAAGGAAACCGGATTACCCTCTACGTTGACTAATGGTTTGCTGGAAGCTGAATCAACTGTGGATATTGCCGACCTCTTCCGATCTCAATTCAGCAGCGTTTTCACCAATGAGCTTTTAGATCCGCAAGACGTGGCTGCCGCTACCAGAAATGTTCCCCGACTGACGGCATCTGATTCGCAAATCGTAATCACCGATGATATGGTCAAAGCAGCACTTGCAACACCGCTAACCACAGTATTCAATCGCTCTCTGCGTACAGGAGTGTTCCCTACTTGCTGGAAAGACTCGTATGTGTTCCTGGTCTTCAAAAAAGGCTGTAAGTGAGTCGTCTCGAATTATCGCGGAATAGCCGCGTTGAGTGCTACCTCTAAGCTGTTTGAGTTGACAGTGTTGCACTTGCTGACTCAGAGATAGGCACAGTGGGGACGGGACACGAGGCATATGGATGCTAGGCATATGGATGTTAGGCATAGTATGCTAGGCATACAGACGCGAGGCAAAATGGATGTGAGGCATAATGGATACGAGGCATACTGCCAAAAGGCATAACGGACGCGAGGCCGAATGGACGCAAGGCCGAATGGACGCGAGGCCGAATGGACACGAGGCCGAATGCGATGTTGTACGATCGCATGAGATCCAATTATGTAGTTCAGGTGTTAATAGATTCCTAAAGAGTTTAAGTTGGGTATAATACTTTTCTTGAAATCATGCGGCGAAGACGCATAATCGAGGGCAAGGAAACGAGGCGGCACTAAGCCGCCGTGGTTTCCGCAGTCCGAGCCGGCCGCCGACCCGCCGTCGGAAGCGGCGGCCTCTCGCACTCAAACGACTGATTTACTGGTTTGCTAGGTCTACTCAAACAGAGTTTTCTTCCCTTAGTTAAGTCCGAACGAGCGGTAGCGAGTAAAGACAGCATTCACTCGAACAGCGAGTCGGCCGAAGGCCACGAGTGTATTGCTTTCCAAATGACACTTTGAAGCGAAATACATGTTATTGAAAGAAGGCTGTGATGATGATGACGATAATAACATATTCCGCATCCCTTCCCCTTGGCCTTGTATCCATTCGGCCTCGCGTCCATTCGGCCTCGCGTCCATTCGGCCTCGCGTCCATTCGGCCTCGCGTCTATTCGGCCTCGCGTCCATTCGGCCTCGCGTCCATTCGGCCTCGCGTCCATTCGGCCTCGCGTCCATATGCCTCGTGTCCGTATGCCTGCCGTCCATTATGCCTAGCGTACTATGCCTCGCGTCTGTATGCATAACGGGGTGTCATCATGCACAGTATATATCACCGAATCAGCACGGTTTTATGTCTAAACGTTCTTCAACGACTAACTTAACCTGCTTCACATCGTTTGTAATTCGTCAATTAGAAAATGGCCAGCAAGTCAACACCGATTTATCTGCGGCGTTTGATAAACTGTATCATCAGATTGCCATAGCCAGATTTGACAAACTTGGCATGAATGTTAATTTGCTTGTATGGCTCGAATCGCATCTAACCGGAAGAAATATGTCCGTCAAAATCGGTGACCACATTTCCTCACCTTTTCCCGTTTGGTCCGGTGTTCCTCAGGGAAGTCATCTTGGACCATTTCTATTCTTGCTGTACATGAACGATGTCATCCTTACCCTCAAGTGCTCTAAACTCTCCTACGCCGATGACTTGAAGTTATATTACACGATAAAACAGCCAAAGGACGCGTTGTTCTTGCAACAGCAGTTGGAAGCCTTCGCTGACTGGTGTCAACTTAACCGGATGTCGTTGAACGTATCCGAATGCTCGGTCATTTCGTTTAGTCGCAGAAGCTCCAACATCAATTTCAACTACGCTTTGGCAGGTGTACAGTTAAAGCGCGAATAAACAGTGAAAGACCTGGGAATTCTGCTCGATACCAAACTGAACTTCAAAGATCATGTTGCATACATCGTTTCGAAAGCCTCGTCGCAGCTAGGATTCCTGTTTCGCTTTGCCAAGAAGTTTAAAAACATTTACTGCCTGAAAGCATTATACTGTGCAATTGTTCGGCCGTTACTGGAATATGCATCTGTGGTTTGGGCACCCTATTATCAGGATGGGAAGAACCGCGTTGAGGCTGTTCAACGCAGATTCGTCCGCTTCGCTTTGCGCCACCTCAGGTGGGCAAATCCACGCCACCTACCCTGTTATGAAAGTCGTTGCTTGCTGTTTAGATTAGAACTATTGGAGGATAGACGCAACTTGGCTAAAGCGTGCTTCATAGCTGACCTCCTTCAGGGTAATATTGACTGCTCTTCGCTACTTAGCTCTTTGAACATCAACATACGCCGCCGCAACCTCCGATCGCACCCGTTCCTGAGAATCCGTCGTGCAAGGACTAATTATGGCCGTCATGAACCAATGAGTAATATGTCTCGAGTGTTTAATAGCTGTTACCATGTTTATAACTTCAATGTATCTCGCGAAGCGAACAAACGTAGTTTTAAGCGCATTTTGTGTTAATTTTAAGCTATTATCCACGTAAAAAACGCGTAACTTCGAAAACCGGGTGAAGAAATCGTAAATTTACTGCGTTAATTGAAAAACCCCGTTAAGTAAACCGTCAAGAAAGGCTTCTGAACAAATTCGAGACGGTCATTCCAGATCATTCGGAGGGCAGAACCTTGTTTTTCTTGACTACCTTATGTAACAAAAATCCGCGTAAAGATTTTTGAAGTAAGGGCCGTTCAAAAAATATGTAAGCATATTTTTCCACTTTTTCAACACCCCTCCCTCCCTTGTAGGACGTCGTCAGATTTTTTGATACCCCCCGTTCCCCCCTAGTAAGGTCTTACTGCCAGCATATATAGATTTTTATTTTAGTTTTATCATTATGAAGCAAGCACAGTACTTCGTTTGTTCTTCTGTCCTTTATTCGAGTAATTCCGTAATTTCCTTTTCATGAATTTTACCGACCACGCTGTCATGAACATGGTTATTTGAACAGCTGCATTAACAATGTTTTTCTTACGTAAAATAATCATTTTACCCCCCTCCCTCCCTTGCAAGATATCGTAAAAAAATTGCAGACCCCCCTTTCCCCCCCTTATTTGCTTACGTAATTGTTAAACGGCCCCTAATGCGGTAACGTGAAAAAAACCGCGTTATATTAAAATTTTAATCTGCAAAATATTAATTATGAAACTGTGGAGGTCGCAATTTTAGGATGTGTAAAGCGGGCCCGTTTCGAGGTGCGTGTGACTAAGGATTTCGAAATTAAAAGTTATTTATCTCGATCAAAATGATCAGTTCTAAGTCAGAGTGAAAGTAGATTAATTATGTATGTCACTTTTAATTCTAGTGCAAAACCTCTTGAGCAAATATTGAATCTTCAAACATTTGTTTTGTTTTGTTCTCAAAAGGACAGCTTGATATTTAATACAAATGGGATATGATGCTGATCGCACCTTTCTGACACTCCGATAGTGGGAATAAGGTAATTAGAAAACACGATGGAAATCTGTTTTCACACTGAAAACTAGACGGCCAACAGAGATCTTGAAACACGGTAGAGCTTCACCGTCTATTCAATCATTTGCTAACCAAATGATTTGTTCGGGTCGAAAGCAGATTCTAAAAGTCTGCCGCTACCGCTATCGCTGCTACTTGTATATTTCTACCGCTGGCTCTTATGTAGTTCAAGGAAACCATTCCCGGTGAATTAGTTATATAATTCTGTCTACTCTGTTAGGAAAGGCGAACATCAAACTTTGTTCTGGTTGGTCAAAGGCTTCCCGGACGAACAAATACGATTCGCATAGATTCTCGAGGATTCCTCACATTGGATTCATGAGGATCCTTGAAAAGGATTCCTGAAAAAAGAATCCTTAGGAATGCCCTGTATATGGCTCTAGGATTCTTGAATAAGAATCCTGAGTGGGAATCCTCCGGATCGTGTTTGCGATTCCTTTCACGATTCCGTCACCGAGTTGAAGGTATCCTGGGGATTCTTACTCAGGATTCTCTGCGTTTTAGTAAGGATTGATAGTTATCAATAGTTCGAATAATCCAACCGACTTATAAGCATTTAAAAAGACACCCCTTTTCTTCTATTTTTTTTTAATTTTACACCTCTCTAAGAGCACTTCCTGAGAGGTGTAATTCTACGTCAAAAACATTTCTTATAATTACGCTACATAATCATTTCTCTAAGTCCCAGGTGTTGGGTTTTCGGACACTTTGATTCAATGAAATGAAACATTAAAAATTGCCTTCATTTTAGTGAAAAGTTTTTTTGACGTAGGACTACGTCTTTCATAAGGCTCCATTTTTAAGTAACATTTCAATCTTGTATAGCGATGTAAAAATCGTCACCTATGTCGATGGTTGATGCATGAACAATAGGCATATGTGTCGATTTTTCGATTCCTGTATTTTATAAGATTTGTTATGAGCATCAACAGCGCGATATAGCAAACTTATTTAGAAAATAAAAATAAAAACAGCAAAAGCATGCAGCTCGCGTTTAAAAATCTAGAGGTGAGAAAATTTTAAATTTTAAAATGACTTAACGCTTCAAGAAGGTGACGAGCAAAAAAAAGGTCTCCACTCTTCACGTCTGGCCCAGGACTAGGGGGGCGCTTTGTGTCGACGAAAGGCCCGGGGTATTTTTAGTTACGTTTATCAATCCGATGTTTTAAAATTGTTCTCATAGGTATTCTAAATCAGAATCAACAACTTTCGAGTTATTTTTAACTGGGATTTTCAATAATTTCAATAGTGTTGTGGAAATATTGTTTTGTGGCTGCACGTGAAATTTGAAATAATTTTTTTATGCGATTTATTTTGTGCGATCCCTCGAACAAAAACAGGTTTGACTGTATACCATTTTAGCCAAAATGCAAAAATGCTCAGAGGCTTCAGGAAAAGTGCCCTAATATATGGCGGTGATAGCTCAAATATTGACAAACTGTTTGTCCTGTACTCTACAGGATAACACTTAATACAGTCAAATCTGTTTTTGTGCGACTTTTTTTGTGCGAAATTTATTTTGTGCGACTTTTTTATGCGATTATTTTTTTGTGCGACTATTTTTGTGCGAATTTATTTTGTGCGGTATATAAAAAAGGACCACTTTCGACAACATTTTCAGCCATTTATTTTTTCCGATTCTTGGAATGAATTCCAACGCATAATATAAGTGTTGCGTCAAAAAATTACTATTTGAGTCAGTTTTACGTAGGAAAAGTCACGAATTGCTAGCCTACGGAGGAAAGCAGTTGAAAGGATTAGTATGTTTAAAAAAGTTACGTTTATCAATCCGATGTTTTAAAATTGTTCTCAAAGGTATTCTAAATCAGAATCAACAACTTTCAAGTTACTTTTACCTGAGAATCTTTTTTATGCGGTCCCTATCCACCGCATAAAAAAAGTTTTTTTTTTCAATAATGTTGTGGAAATATTGTTTTGTAACTGCACGTGAAGTTTCAAATGATTTTTTTATGCGATTTATTTTGTGCGGTCCGTATCCCTCGCACAAAAACAGGTTCGACTGTATATGAAATAACGAGACATGAACGATGCCAACATTTCCGTTCGCTGTGAGGGAGTAGGGGAAGGTTAGGAGGGAGGTATACCCTATTGATCACTGTTTTGTGTAGTAATGGTTGACAACTTCGTTAACTCCAAAAGAAAATGCTCTTCCGTACCCACGAATGTACATTTCGATAGTGATGAGGCAACATCGGAACCTGAGTCATGTGAGCTGTTCTCAAAGTTGTTTGCTTCCGTTTTTGTTGAAAGAGTTGCTTCCGATCACGAAGCTCAACTAGCGGCATCTGATGTCCCCTCCTGTTGACTTAAGCACTAGAGAAGGTCGGGTTTGATATTTTTCAAACCCGTACCCGACCCGAACCCGAATTTTTTTTCGGCCAAAGCCCGAGCCCGACCCGAACCCGAAACTTTTTTATTCGTTCAAACCCGAACCCGAAAATTTTATTTCATTGAAACCCGAAACCGACCCGAACCCGACCCGAACCCGACCCGAACCTGAGATTTCATAGATTTATGGTCGGGTTTCGGGTTTGCATACCCAAACCCGACATTTTCAAACCCGAACCCGACCCGACCATCTCTATTAATCACCTTTACAATTACGACCGATATGGTATTGGCTGCTGCTAAAAAATTGAAACGTTCATATTCGACTGGTCCTGATGGAATTCCCGCTATTGTTTTTAGTCGTTGTGCTACCGCTCTTGCAGTTCCGTTATGCTACATTTTCAACATGTCAACATGTTTGAAAGTTTGTTGCTGTTTGGAAGCAGTTGCTGATGTTACCCGTGCGTAAACCGGTGACCGGCAAAACGTTCGAAACTATCGCGGCATTACTAGCCTCTCTGCTGGGTCTAAAATGTTTGAGATCATAGTAAGCGGTTACATGCTTCCCCGCACTAAGCACTATATCTCCACCACTTAGCATGGATTTATGCCGGGCCGCCCTGTTTGCACCTATTTATTAGAGTTCACTTCATCGTGTATTTCGCAGACAGAACAGAAAGCTCAGGTAGATGCGATTTACACGGATATCAAAGTTTGGACCATACAATACTCCTGTGTAAAATCTCACGCTTAGGTGCTTCGCATCAGTTCGTTGAATGGCTTAGCTCATATCTTCGTGGAAGGGTTCTACGGGTGAAACTCGATTCAAGTATATCATCGCAATTCACCAACAAGTCAGGAGTTCCCCAAGGAAGCAACATGGGGCCCTTGTTATTTGCACTGTTTTTCAATGACGTGACACTGCTGTTGAGTGACGGCTGCAAGCTGGTGTATGCATATGATTTAAAATTATTTTTGGAAGTTCGGGCTATTGAAGACTGCCGCCGTTTGCAAGAATTTCTGATTATGTTTTCCTTCTGGTGTCGAAAGAACTGGCTCGTGGTTAGTATTTCTAAATGCGAAGTTATAACTTTCCGTCGTATCCTCAAACTGATTCTCTTCGACTATCGCATCGACGGTTTGGAACTGAAGAGGGTCGATCATGTAAATGACCTAGGTGTTTTACTTGACAGTAGACTTACATTCCACCTGCATCACGCTACGATGATTTCAAAAGCTGCACGCCACCCGGCTTCATTTGTAAAGTCGCCCGCGGTTTTAAAGATCCACACTGCTCAAAGGCCTTGTACTGTTCATTAGAACGTCCATTGATTGAGAATTGTAACCTGGTTTGGTTTCCCTATCAGCTAACTTGGAACCTGCGGAATGAGCGCATCCAGAAACGATTCATCCGCCTTGCATTACGGGAGCTTCCTCGGCGTGATCCCGCTAACTTACCACCGTATCCATACCACTGCCGCTTGATTGGTATGGATACTCTCGAGCACCGCCGGAGATTGCATCAAGCAGTGTTCATAGCCAAACTGCTCTGTGGAGAAATCGACTCACCGAAGCTTTTGTCTCTTGTGAACTTTCGTGCTTCACATCGCACTTTGCGTTCAATTGGATTTCTGCAGACCCCATGCCATCGTACATCGTCTGGCTATAATGAGCCCATCACCACCTGTATTCGAACTTTTACTCGTGTTGAACATCTATTCGACTTCAACGAACCCTTGAACAAATTCGTGCAGAAAGTAAAAAGAGCGAACATTTTATTAACTTGACACTCAAACATTGTTATATTTATTGAGACTCTGGTCGGATAAATTATTGGAAATAAATAAATGAATAAATAAATAAATAAAGTTATGTTTTTTGGAAGCCTATGTTGAACAAGTAACGTAACTACATTTGGTTGATCAAATTGATGGACCACCGTTAATTGAAAATCAATACTTTTTTTTAAATTTTTCGTTTTTCTTAAAACTTGGATCACCAAAATTGTTTTAACTCTTGAATTTCTCTATGAAATAACCTAAATCAACACATCATTAGAAAGGAAAAAGATAGGGCCTTCTTTTACAAATATCAAAGAGGGTAGTCGCCATATTGAATTTGGCCGCCATTTCATTTTCTTTAAGAGAAATTGATTTTTAAATAGGTGCACACCTATCTTCCTCAAATTTTATTATTCCATTCGAAAGATCATGCTTTTTTACATAAAATATGTTAGAATTAGAGATGTATGTTGTCTAAAACAAAAATAATGATAAAATTACCGAAACTTGTTCGACATGGGCTTTCAAAAAAACATATAATGAATCGTTTTCAATACCATTATGTAAATAGTGGGCCGGTCTCAGCGGGAATTGCTAAAATCTAATGATTTTTCAAAGACTTCTCTTTTTTGACACCACGGTTCACCGTCTCATTTCATGCACTTCCTCTAACATTTCCATGCCATCTTTTTGGTGCGTCGAGTTCTTCAAAATAATCGTTTTTTTTCACTGAGCATATAAGGAACAGTTGCTTGGAGTTAAATCCGATGGATACGAAGGACTAGAAAAGAGTCAGGTTTTTTTTACGCGGTTTTTTTATACGCGGATTCTTATTACGAGATTTTTTTTACGCGGATTTTTGAATTAACGCGGTTTGTTTTTACGCGGATTTTTGAATTAACGGGGTTTTTTTTACGCTATGCCGCGCTAATTCAAAAAAATTTTCGCGAATTTTCGAATTAACGAGGCTTTGGAACCAGTAACGTTTAAGTGTTTATCTAATAAAAGACTCAGTCAAAAAAATACTCTCCGGCCACCGAAAGATCCGGAATGACCGTCAAAGAGGACAATTTCAAATACTGGTTCTAGAGCGTCTCGGGTTTTTTCTAAAGCCCTTCTTACTGGACTACTTTACGCGGATTTGAAATAAAAGTGTTTTTTTTACACGGATTTTTGAAATAACGCGGTTTTTTTACGCGGATTTTCGAATTAGCGTGTTTTTTTACGCGGATTTTCGAATTAACGCGGTTTTTTTTACGCGGTTTTTAACGAGGTACGTATCTCCCGCGTAAAAAAAAAACAGACTGTACATAGCGGAATTGCTCAAATTTACCGGTCGAATTTTCGAGCAGAATGAGCGATACGGTTGTAATGGTGAAAAAGCACTTTTTTCTACTATCTTTGACGCACTACAAATGACTCTCACCTACGACTCTGCCAATTGGACTTAGGAGTGTAGTTTCCGGTATATTTGGGTTAATTGTCCCAAATTTATTGCGCATAGCCAATGCCGGAGTCTCCGCCGAAAGTTGGACGCGATGGTCTTTTTGATCAATTATTAAGAAACGCGCTACCCATTACATGTCAAGCTTCTTCATGTGTTAACTTTCATGAATGATGTGACTAACGCGTTCTTACTTATTTCGCATAACAATGTCCCTCCTCAGTACAGAAATTATTTAGGCAAGCAGCAAATAAACCAAGGAAAAATTTTTTCCAAAATTTTATGAAACGATACCTTTTCTCAACATCCGCATCCGTATGATGCTGATGCGGAAGCGAAGGCAGATGTCTATTTTAAGCGGATGTGGATGCGGATATCCGTAACATAAATTTGGATGCCATGTGAAATCGTCTTGACATTTTTGAATCTGATGAAATTTTGTATATGGTTTCAACTTGAAAACAATTGACTTTTACACAGGTTTTCTGATATGAGGTTTATTTTTGAAAACGTCGTATACGTTTAGGTAAATAAAGTCATTGAAAATTGTATCTCAATAGCTTTGACCTCTACTAAAACGTTGTCTATGAACGAGTTATAGCAGCCTAATTTTACGATTTGACAAAAAAATACACAGAAAAATTTTCACTACTTCCTTTGAGACACAGAATTCAGAATGCCATATGTGGCCGACTTACGGTGTCTGGTTATCATGCTTTCGGAAATACACAAATATACATATAAGATGTTGTTTGGCAATTTCAGATGGCATTCTAGTAACTAGTGGTCGCTATTTCGGATTGCTAATTGGCGTAAGGGTCGGATTTTGCTCTCGGATTCTACTCTCAAAGCAGTGACGTAGCTAAAGGGGAGAAGGGGGGAGGGTTGGTTAACTTACAACCACCCCCCCACACCCTGCGCGATCGGTCATCAGTTTTTTTTTTTTTTATTATTTGGTTTCTACATTATTGTTTATTAGACTGCCAATGGAATGTATGCGAATTTCGGTTAGCAGTAGAGATTAAAAGTTTCGTCTTCTCGAAAAAAGTCCGAATGAAAAATTTCAGCTCAATCGAACTTCGGGCTGTGGAGTTTTAAAACTGTCAATTTTTCACTTTTTTGACCGATGAAAAAATGCACATAAATTGTCTTCCAGCTCAAAAAACTCCAGACTCCTCAAAAGTCAATGCTTTGAAGGATTCTTTTCAGAAACAGCACCAAATCTCGACGATTTATGTATTTCTGAGACATTTGGCATGAGAAAATCGATGTCGGAAATTTCATGCAATGATTCAGCGGTCAAAAAAAATGAAACTTTGACGGCTTTGAGGCACGACTTCCGGAAGTCCGGAATTTTATTGCTTCTTCTGTCACCTACTTATTCCGCTACCATACGGCCGTCGTTGTTTCTCTCATAGGAAGTAAGGTGTCAGGTATCCGCAGTTCATTCCAGCGAAGGAATATCGAGAAAATATACAACTTCAGACAAGCCAACAGAAAGCTACTTCTGTCTGTCTGATGGAATAAAAGTTTGTGACTATACCTGCTTATGAGAAGGAGGCTGCTGAACGATTTTCATGCGTACGACGAATCTTTTGATACCTATCGCTAAACGAAATTCCATACTATTTATTTCATGCAATCAACAACAATTTTAATGTTGTTCTCGAATGGACCATAGATAGTAGTTCAATCAACTACGTAACAGTTTATTCAAATAACACGCACGTTGCACAGTGAACGGTATCGTTAGAGATAGCAAAAAACATCTCATTTCTTGAGTTGTTCGCTCCTATTCTCTCTCTTCAATATTTTTTGGTTAAGCCACTGTTTTAGAGCATTATTCCCTATTTGTTAGAAATTTTCCAAGTTCTTTTGAAATCGTTTGTTGATCGGTTATCAAATTTCCATTTGCCAGAAAACCCAAATTGTTAACGTTTTTAATTACCAGTTATACTTTGCCATATATTTGTGTACGTGATGCTCGTAAATCATTTGATTAGACACAGAATCTTCTTGGGCGGGGCTGCGATAATCCTATAAGTTTCGTATTTGGAAAGAGAAAAAGCAATTTTGCATTTCTCAGACACAGAGGTTTTTTGCGGTCTAATGAACTCGCAGTTTTCATTTCCACCATGGTAGAATATACCATTTAATAATGGATGGGGTTTCTAAGGTGGAAAAAGTTACCGAATTTATAAAGTGCCAGTCTAATGTTAGATTCATGGATTCAATACTCTTCAAATCTCAATCTGCTGCAAACAATGTAGTCATTGCTGTAATAACAAGTTTCTAGACATAGACTCGAAAACAGAGCGAAATTTATAATAATTTTATATGAACAAGCGGATAACGATTAGTTAATGGCGGATGTGGAAGTACCCAAAAACGGTTCCGGTCCAATGAATTGCTGAGCAGATCCTTGTCTTGCGAGGCTGTCGGCATGTTCATTTACCTCGATTCCGCAGTGACCGGGTACCCAAAGTAGCATAACTTTGTTGAGGCGGGAGAGTTCCCTGAGTGTTGCGATGCACTCCCAGACTAGTCTGGAGACACATGTAGCAGACTTTAATGCCTTGAGTGCCGCCTGACTGTCCGAAAAGATTCCGATTTTCGCATGTCTATATTTGCGATGTAGACATGTTATAGCACAGATATATATATATATATTGCGCATACCTCCGCCTGAAAGACGGTTGGCCACTTACCCATTGAGATAGTGGCCTTTATACCTGGTCCGTAGATCCCTGAACCAGTCTGGGGTCCGATTTTTGAGCCATCCGTGTTGAAGCGGATTGTGCCCGATGGAAGACTCGGCCCTCCATTGTTCCACATGGAGCGATCTGTGTCGATCACTATATATGGAACGTCCATGTTTGGCTTCGCTTCCATCCAGTCCGAGACTGTTGTTACTAAAGGTGTCAGCTTAAACTCCTTTAGGATGCTTAGGTGTTTGGCCGAGCTGCAGGCCACCACGGGTCGACGCCTGGCGACCGTCGAGGCCATGCACGCGTGCGTGACCACCGATAGGTGTGTGATAGCATCAATTAGTCCTGGACCGGCAGCGGGAGCTTGCCTAGGGAGTGGTGGGGTTTCGGGCATTGGGCAGTCGATTCCCCGTAAAAGCCACGGCCACCCGTAAACAGCTTCGACGGAGCGAGTAGTGCCGCTCCCATCATCCAAATGCACTAACCTGCCTATTGGGGCTGATACCAGTAAGGTCCCAATTATGGTGTACTGGTCGCTGTGTTTTTAGGTTTTTGAGAGGGAATACGATTTTATACCACGACGTAGGGCTGGCACCTGCACCGAGCTCCCTTAGTAAAGTCGTGTGACAACGGCTTGAAACGGCGAGGTGGCATACGGCTGCAGGGGTCTCCGTCCCGTAAAACCTGGCAGGCCTTCCAGTACGTTCCGCGGTCATTGCCTGATGGGAATCAGGCAGGAGTGGGATCAGATGCCCTTTCCTGACTTACGCCGGTCGGGAGGCGTCTTAGTTGCTCATGAGGGGCTATGGCGACCTTCACTAGCCATGACCTCACTGCTCCGGCATAGGCCACCATGGGACCATATAGGCGACCACTCCACCATGACCAAGGATAGCGGCTGGAAGGGGGACCCTTTTAACCAAAATGTTTACTATTAAAATCGACGAAGAGGCGAAGGTAGTGGATGGGGCGGACGGGTTAGTAAACCCGTTTGCCAGGCGGGGCATCGCCCGGTCTCCACCGAGACTGGCCGATGCCGGTAAATGCGGCGCACAGGTTGGTACACCTTTTGCGACACCGACAGGGGAGTTCCGAGTTGGGGCAAAGGCGGGCACGCCTAAGCTAGCACCAACCGGAACGGCGAAGACTGGTGGCAAGGTGGAAACACCTAAAACCGCCAAGGAGCGGGAACAGATATCTGGGGCTATGCTACTCTCTGCGGTAGAAAGCCACATGAATAAGTTCCCAAGCGTGGAGGCGGTGTCCGTACAACTTGATGAAATACTCAAGTTCACGGACGAACGTAGCAACATTTCAAAAGACCTGAAACAATGTCTTCTGTTGTTACGTATGAACGTATGCAGCGCGAAGTCCGAGCTTTCGCAAGCCCTTAAACGGGCTAATGATGCCGAAAGCAAGGCACTTGCGCTAGAGGCGAGGCTCAACCAGCCTGAAAAAGGGAGTGCTGCAGCTGTGTCTAAATACACACAAACAGCTGCAGCATCGCTTGCCGAAGTCTGTTCAACCGAACCGACTGGCAAACGTGCGAGGGGCTCTCCGGGGGAAACGGCCCCCAGGACGCAACGGAGGCGGTTGTTCGGTGACAGCCATGAAGCTGGCTCGTCGGTCCAGCCGAGCAAAAAACCAGCAAACGGCGAACCGGCAAACGGCGTAGCCACGGATTGGACTACCGTGGTGAATAAGAAGCGGCAGAAGCGGGAACGACGCGCGAAGCGCGGCGACCGCAATAAGAAGCCGCAAGGGGCGAGTAGGCGGAGCAAGGGTGACGCCCTCATTTTCAAGACCGATGCGTCTAAGTACGCCGAAGTCTTGAAGGCCATGAGAGGCGATCCCAAGCTCAAAGACCTCGGCACGGACGTCAGGACAATTCGTCGGTCACGCACCGGCGAGATGATCCTCGAACTCCGCAAAGAGGCGAAGGGCAAGGGCTGTGCCTATAAAAAGACGGCCCAGGAAGTGCTAGGCGAGGAGGTTAAAATCCGAGCCCTCACTCCTGAAGTGACTCTCCAGCTTAAAAAATGGTATTGGTGGTATTCAAGACACGACCGCATGACGTTGGACTACGGTATTCTTATTTTCCATTAAAACAAATAATAGAGAGAATTGCAACTCTAGTATTTGCTGCAATTTTATCTAGTGCATTTCTGAATGCTGAGACGTTAAAACGTTATAAATAATAATATATAGGGTAGGGAACGGCTTAAGCAGTAGCACCTATTTTAATCAGTCGAAGAAAACAGGCCTCAAACTCCTGCATTTCGACCACTATCGACAATTTCAATGATGGAAACGAAAACTTTGATTGTCTAGCTGTCTTACGAATATAAGAAATACCGTTAATCACAAAGAAATCTGTGAACAATTGCAATTGAAACAAATCGACCTATATTGCAGCCATTCAGGTGCTGAAAAAAAACGCCTGCAAAACAGATGGAAACTGCTTAAAATAGGTTCGGGGTGATTGGAATAGTGTCCCTCGATTGGTAACTTTGATTGATGATTGTCAAAGTTTGCTAACTTAGTTTTACAATCCGAAAACAAGTTCTGACAGAGGAAACGATAGAGAGCAGATTGATATACTACTGTTTGAGTTTCACCCAGCACATTTCGAGTATTTCGTCTGAATACACAGGCGGTTCCTAAAGCTGCTTAGAATATGTTTCCTACCCTACTAAAAGAATGGATATCTTTTATTTAATCGCTGTCATTTCATACATATTCGAATCAAACCTTTGTTCGTAGCTGCACCAGCAAGACAATCATTCAATTGAGCGAATTGGTAAAATTTTCCTATCTAAGCAAAAAGCAAACTTAACGAAACTATCTGAAATTGGAGCCCAGAACGATTCAAACGAAAATTTTAATTTTAAAAATTGTTTGACATTAATTTGATAAAACTCATGCTCGGTTAGCTCCAGCCCAGCAAATAACTTCATGTATTTAAACAAAAAATACGTTTATTTCAATAACTTAATACAGCAAGAGCTCAATTACACGTTTTTCGGTTATCAAGGTTTTGGCGAGTGACAGGAAAATATCTTAACTTCTTCAATTGTGATTTAGAGCATTTCTAATTGTTTTGTTATTTTTCACGATAGCGACAAGTTTGTTTCTTTCTCTGTGTGCGAGGAACAAAATCAAAACCGCAGACCGAGAAACAAAAATGAAAATCTAATGAATGCTTTTTGAGAAAACTTGCAACTCTTTTTACCAATAATTTATGACACTCAAAAGAACCTGTTTCGATCTAAATGAAATTTTTAGTAAATAAGTGTTGATCATTCATAGGCAGTAATTTTTTTTCGATGACTAAAGACTGGCTGAAGAAGTTAAAATCGCTGCTGTAAAATCAAATTCACAACTGTGTTCGTTAAGACGTTTTAATATTTTTAATGACAATAATAATCTTCGATAAACACCCGCTATAGTTATCCACACACATGCTATAACTATCTATACACACGTTAAAACTATTCATACACACGCTGTAGCTATAGTTTTTTATACAAACATGCTAAAGTTATCCATACACACGCTATTCCTATCCATACATCCGATACAACTATCTATAAACACGCATAAGCTATCCAACCATGTGCTATTACTATCCATACATACGCCATAAGTAATCATAACACACGCAGCAGCTATCCACACACACGCTATAACTATCCGTACACACGCTGAAGATATACACGCTATAGCCATAATATGCTACACATGCTATATCTTACACACGCTATAGCTAGCCATACACACGCAACAGCTCTAGCTATCGAACAGAATGAAGAAAGGCAGCTGCCCACTACCTCCGCCGCTGCTGCCTGATACCGCCGCTCTGGTTCTGCTGCAGCTCAGTTTCGCCACTGGAATCAGCCACCGCTGCTGATTATTCAAGACCGTTCTAGTGGCCTTTCACTTGTTGACTGATGACTACTATGAGACGACGCAGGTTATTATATAGCCCAAAGCAAAAATCAATTCGCGAGCAAAGGGGAAGCGAGCTTGTGATTGGTTGAATGTGCACGACTTTTAACACAACTTTTAGCTAGTTTAGTATCGAAAACATATTTAAATTAGTATATGACAATCTTGCGCAATATTTCCCCTATCAATCAAGCCATTCCTGTTTAGAATCTGTTCAGTGGTAATGATAAAAGAAGCATTTTAAAATGGTGTTAAAACACCTGTTGCAGCTACCGAAAGCGAGCTCGTAATTGGTTGAAAGCTGCGAGACTGTTTACAAAGTCAGATCGGTTGTATCCGTTAGTGTCGACTGTGCTTGTGAAGAGAGGTGGTGATTGGTTGCTCGGTATGATTTAGACAATCGATGTAATTTATCAATTTTTCAATAGTGTATCTCGAACAATAGGTTATTTTTGTTACATAAATTCAACCGTAAAAGAATTTCTGATCGGTTGATGCCAAAACCTCGAAATTCTGAAAAGAAATGACTGATATATAAGCGCTCAAAACCTGACCACTTTTTCCTGGTTTTCCCTGGTTGAATTACTAGATTTTCAAATTCAGGTGCCTAACTTCGATATAGACGTTAGTCCAACGTCAAAACCTGGACGAGATCACCGAAGGGTGTGACATAGCACAAGCCTTCGAACGTGAGTGTGGAGTGGTAGTAACCGCAGAGGCAGTTCGTCTCCGCAGGGGCCCGGCCGGCACCCAGGTTGCCACCATAAAGCTTCCACTAACGGAGGGTAACAAGGCCCTGAAGAAGGCCACGTTGAAGGTGGGTTGGTCGGTCTGCCCTCTGGGCACCTTCCAACAGCCTGACGTTTGCTTCAGGTGCTTTGAGCGGGGGCATAAATCCTGGTCGTGCAAAGGGCCCGACAGGTCCAATTTATGCCGCCGCTGCGGTGGCGCAGGCCACAAGGCACGGGACTGCGGTGCACCTCCCAAGTGTCTGGTATGTACCGGTAAACGGGACGCCAAACAAGCCATGGGAGGCCCCAAGTGTCCGGCTGCACGGCCGGCTACTAAGCCGCAGGCCTGAGGGTGATACAGTTAAACCTGAATCACTGCTATGCGGCGCAGCAGCTGCTACACCAAGCGGCTGCTGAGTCGTTGTCGGACGTGGCCATCGTCTCGGACCCATACCGTATCCCAACCGGAAACGGTAACTGGGTATCGGACAAGTCTGGGAAGACGGCCATTTGCACGACAGGCAGGTCCCCGGTTCAGGAGATTGTGTCGACCTCCAGAGAGGGGTACGTTATTGCCAAAGTGGATGGAGTATTCTACTGCAGTTGCTATGCTCCGCCAAGTTGGTCTACCGAAACGTTCGCGCAGATGGTCGATCAAGCAACCGTGGAACTGACGGGCCTACGGCCGTTGGTGGTTGCGGGTGACTTCAACGCTTGGGCTGTCGAGTGGGGGAGTCGCTGTACAAACCAGAGGGGCCAGGTCTTGTTGGAAGCTTTGGCAAAGCTCAACTTAGACTTGGCTAACGTTGGTACAAAGTGCACCTACAGTAGAAACGGTGCCGAATCGATTATCGATGTGACGTTCTGCAGCCCGGGACTGATCACGAACTGGAGGGTAGACGACAGCTACACGAATAGCGATCACCAATCGATCCGCTATGAGGTAGGCGTGCGGAAGCAAGCAACGAGTAGGGCCAATATTCCATCCTTCTACGGCTGGAAAACACTGCATTTCGATGCAGATGTTTTTGGGCAGGCAATTAGATGGAAGCACGAAGAGGGTGAACTGCTCCCGGATGTGGACCATCTAAATTCGATGCTGTCATGGGCGTGCGACGCCACGATGCCTAGGTCTCGTCCGCCTAGAGAGGGTAGGCCACCGACATACTGGTGGAGCGACACGATAGCAGGCCTGCGCAATGCATGCCTCCGTGCAAGACGGAGGATGCAGCGCGCACGTTCCGACGAGCAAAGAGCGGAACGCGGTGTCGCATTCAGATCCGCTAAGGCAACGCTTAAGAGCGCAATCAGAGCCAGCAAACGAGCCTGTTTCGAACGACTCTGCGCCAGTGCCAATTCGAACCCGTGGGGTGACGCCTACAGGATCGTTATGACCAAGACTAGAGGTGCGCTAGCCCCGGCCGAACAATCACCAGCGATGCTAGAAACGATCATTCAGGGCCTCTTCCCAAGACACGAACCAAGTCCCTGGCCTCCGGCTGACGAGTCACCACCTACCGTGAGTGACGGCAGCCGTGCAGAGGCTGACGATGCGGTAAGGGTGACGGAAGATGAATTGATCGAGATCGCAAACTCCCTGAAGGTAGGCAAGGCTCCGGGACCAGACGGAATCCCGAACTTGGCCATCAAGACGGCCTTCAAAGAAGCCCCCGGGTTGTTCAGGGCGGTCATGCAGAAATGCCTTGACGACTGCCTCTTCCCGGACGTATGGAAGCGCCAGAGGCTGGTGCTGTTGCCGAAGGTTGGGAAACCACCAGGTGACCCATCGGCATACAGACCAATCTGCCTGCTGGACACGGCGGGCAAGGTGCTTGAGAGGGTAATCCTCAATAGACTGGTGAAATATACAGAAAGTGAAAACGGTCTATCAAGCAACCAGTTCGGTTTTCGAAAAGGTAGGTCCACGGTGGATGCGATTCTCTCCGTCACTAGAACGGCTGAGGTTGCAATCCAACGCAAGAGGAGGGGCATTCGTTACTGCGCGATCGTCACGCTTGACGTGAAGAACGCGTTTAACAGTGCCAGCTGGGACTCCATAGCCTTAGCGCTGCAGAGTCTCAGAGTGCCGACGTCGCTGTACGAAATTCTAGGCAACTACTTTCAGAATCGAGTGCTAGTGTATAACACAAACGAGGGTCAGAAAAGCGTTCCAGTTACCGCAGGTGTACCGCAAGGTTCCATCCTGGGTCCGGTACTGTGGAACGCTATGTATGACGGCGTGTTAAAACTAACACTCCCTCCAGGGGTGGTGATCGTGGGCTTCGCCGATGACATAACTCTTGAGGTCTATGGCGAGTCTATTAGAGAGGTAGAGTTAAAGGCCGCGCTATCAATACGCGTAGTGGAAGACTGGATGCACTCCAGGAAACTGGAGCTAGCGCACCATAAGACTGAAGTTATTGTTGTTAATAACAGAAAGTCTGAGCAGGAGGCATCGATTAGTGCCGGTACATGCACTATCGCCTCAAAACGCTCGTTGAAGCTTCTGGGGGTTATGATCGACGACAAGCTCACGTTCGGGAGCCACGTCGATTACACCTGCAAGAAAGCTTCCATGGCTGTGGCAGCGCTGTCTCGCATGATGGCAAACAGCTCAGCGGTTCGTAGCAGCAGGCGCAAAGTCCTTGCTAGCGTGACCACGTCCATACTCAGGTATGGAGGACCAGTGTGGTCCAAGGTATTGAGTACCTCGTGCCATCGCGGCAAACTCGAGAGTACGTACAGGCTAATGTGCCTAAGGGTCGCGTGCGCATACCGAACAGTGTCGTACGAGGCGGTTTGCGTCCTGGCTGGCATGATGCCCATCAGCATCATCGTCAAAGAGGATGTAGAATGCTTCGACCAACGCGACACGAGGGGTATTCGCAACACCATACGGTCATCCTCAATGGCCAGGTGGCAGCGGGAGTGGTCCAACACTACAAAAGGTAGATGGACACACCGACTCATTCCAGAGTTAGCAGGCTGGATTAATAGGCGCCATGGGGAAGTAACCTTCCATCTGACACAGATCCTGTCAGGCCATGGCTGCTTTAGGCAGTAACTGCATAGGTTCGGGTACGCCGAGTCCCCTATGTGCCCCGCTTGTACGGGTGTGGAAGAAAGCGCAGAGCATGTGTTCTTCACATGTCCGCGCTTCGAGCGGGTACGGTACGAAATGCTGGCAATAAGTGGGATGGACACCACGCCAGAGAATATAGTGCGTAGGATGTGCGAAAATAGGGAAATCTGGGATGCGGTCATCACGGCAGCATCACAGATCGTTAGTATTTTGCAGGGCACCAATCGACGGGAAACCATCGACGTGCCCCAGTTAGTTAACGGTTAACTAACTGGCCTGTATAGGCTGCTCTGCTACCCATAGAGGTAAGTGCGATAAGCACGACGGGCCCTCTCCCTGAAGTAATGCCTAACGGCGGTCCCGGGGAGACAAAGGGCTTTAGCTGTTCAGCTTAGGTTGCTCAGCATGGGTAAAAGCAGGATGCTAAGGTGACCCGTTAGGTCACCTACGAGCATCGTTGTATTTCTTTGCAGCCTTAGTGCGCCAAGATCTGCTTCCTTCTTCACATGGAGATGTAGAGGAAGTAAGCAAAGCAAGGCCTCCAAGGCTGCTGTCGGTGTTGTGCGCAGGGCACTGGTAACTGAGAGACAGGCCAATCGTTGGACTTTGGTACGTTTCGCCTGAGCTGTCTTTTCATTTACTTTAGGCCACCATGCGAGGGCTGCGTAGGTTATACGTGGCCGAGCAATGGTGATGTAAGACCAGAGCGCTAATTGTGGTTTTAGCCCCCAGGTCTTGCCAAACAGTGTACTGCAAGCCCAGATAGCTGAGGTTGCCTTCTTGATAGCGTAGTCTAGGTGAGCAGTCCAGTTCAGCTTCTTATCCAGAATGATTCCAAGATATTTGGTCTCATTACTGAAACATAGTCTTACCCCATTCAGTAGCGGAGGAATGATTGTGTGCGTTCTTCGCTTGGTAAATGGTATAATGACCGTTTTAGCGGGGTTAATGTTCAGCCCTTCTTCTGAGCACCACTGAGAGGTGGTGTTAAGTGCCGTTTGCATACGACTAGATAGAGTTGCATCACATTTTCCCCGAACAATAAGGACTATATCATCAGCATATCCAATGACTTCGAAGCCCAGCTGTGATAGCTTGGTTAGGAACGTCTACCACCAGTGACCATAGCAGTGGAGAGAGAACTCCTCCTTGAGGACACCCTTTCACTGCCCCTACTGTGACAGACGTATCCCCCAATTCAGCTGTGATCTTCCTGCTCGAAAGCATTGCTTGGATCCAGCTCATTGTAGTATCGTCGACTCTTTTATTTTGTAGAGCCGTGTAAATTGATGCAAAGGACGTGTTATCGAAAGCTCCCTCAATATCAAGAAAAGCGCAGACCGCTGTCTTTTTATATTTCAAGGACTTCTCGATCTTCGTCACTAGGCAATGCAAAGCGGTTTCAGTAGATTTACCCTGTTGATAAGCATATTGATGCTTGTGTAAGGGTAACTCCTTCAGAAACTCACTGCGGATGTAGTTGTCCGTAATTTTCTCCATCAACTTGAGAAGAGTTGACGTCAGACTTATAAGTCTGAAAGCTTTGGGCAATGTTTTGTCTTTTTTGCCCGGCTTAACGTTCCGCCAGTTGACCGGGATATGTCCCATAGTAAAGCTGGCTCGAAAGAAGCTGATGAGTTCGTACATAACGACTCCGTCCGATTTTTGTAGAAAGATTGGTAGAATGCCAACCGGTCCTTAGTGCCCAGTTGATAGAAGTCTCCGTGAAGATTCTACATCCAGCGTTTCCTTGGTGGTGACAGACAGACTACCATCTTCCTTTTTCAACTGCCCAAGACCATTAGTGTGATCTTTGGACATCGCTTTTTGCAGTCGCGTTGCCTCAGGTAGAGTCTGAATGTCTTCGCAGAATCGAATTCTAGACCTCCTTTTGGCTTTGCGTAGCTCAGCGTTGTATTTTGTAAGGGATGCTCTATAGGCTTCCCAGTTGGACGTGATTTTAGCCCTGTTGAACAAGCGTCTAGCTTCCCGACGAAGGTTGCTGAGAGTTTCATTCCACCAGGGCACATCACGGCAGACTGTTCGATTTGTTAACGGACAGTTTGACATAAAAGCTTCCGTGATCCTGTGCTGTAGGTCACTTGCTGCGATGTCCAGTTCACCTGGAGTTCGAATATTTTGGTGGCAGGATGTTCTCGAATTGACCAAATGTTCCTTAAAAGAGTTCCAGTTGGTTTTCTTAGGATTCCTGAAATGTTCTCTTCTCAGAGGAGTAGCCTCGACGTCAAATCTGATGTGTCTATGGTCTGATAAACTGGGTTCATCAGAGACATGCCAGTTCTTGACTTTCTCCGTTATCGAGGCGCTACATAGAGTGAGATCTAGGACCTCTTGTCTAATAGCATTACTGAAAGTTGACTCGTTTCCCACATTGCATACATTAACATTGTTAGAAGCAAGGTATTCAAGTAGGTACTCACCTCGAGTGTTGACATCCGAGCTGCCCCAGACTGTGTGATGCGCGATGGCATCGCAGCCGACGATGAGTGGCTTGTTGATGCTTCGGCAGTATCGCACAAGTGCTGCGACTTCGGATGGCGGTATATCGTCCTCGTCCCCCGGGAAGTAAGCGGAGGCAACAACCACTTCTTGAGTGCCGTTGGTTGTCGGGACTTCCACCGCAATGGCAACCAAATCCCGTTGGATGAACTCTGTAATGGGAACAAACTTAATGTTTCTGTTCAGCAGAATTGCAGTCCTGGGATTTGACTGTTGATTACAATAGACCAACTTACTGTTTGTGTTGGCTAAGCCAAGGATCCTGGTGTCGTGGACCCATGGTTCCTGGATCAGCGCCATGGATAGCTGATCCTTGGTGAACCTCCGGCAAAGAACACCAGAGGCGCGCTTTGCGTGATGGAGGTTCACCTGAACGCAGCGTATGCTGCTCATTTTGTTGGCAGCGCGTCCTTCGTCGGATCTAGTTGAGATCCGATTGGTGGACGGTTGCCATCAGCGGTGACGCTGGGATGGGTAGTCTGCATACCCTCAGCAACAGGCTCCCGTTGCAGCAGACAGTAGGCGACAGAAGTGCTACTCTCACGTTTAGGCGGCGGAATTTGGCTCTGAGGGTCGCGACTGTTCAGAGGCTCACGCTTACTCCTCTTTCGATTTTTCGGCGGAACCTTCTTCGCTATCGCGGGAGTGCGTCGAGCAGGTGGTAGCGGTACACTCCCTGAGGGAGTCTCCGAACGTACCGTTCCTGCCTTCGCACCAGAACCTTTCGCGCCTGTGTTTGAGGACTTTCTGCCAACCTGCCGCATGCGTGCTTTGCCGTACTTGTAGTTCAGCAGGAAGCTCTGTGCCGCTATGAGGTTAGCAGACTGTTGGTCCAGCTCCACCATCAATTCGACAGTCTTTCCAGTAACGTTGCGATGACATACTCGCCATGCACGTGTGGAGAAACCGTCGTTCTGATTTTGGAGAAGACGGAGAATTCTCTCATTTGTGGTGTCCACACTGTCCTGGAAGTACCCTACAAATTTTAGGGCCTTCGGCAGGTCCTTCGTGCGAAAGACACTAAGGTGTGCTCCCTCCCACGGTATGAGAGAAGACGCCGTGGTCTCCAGCCATCTAACTGTGTCGTTGTCGGCACAGTCAAGTTGTAGGGTACCGTTTTTTAGGCGGCAGCTCCTAAACTTGGGCCTGATGGCAGGTGACTCCTGGTCCGCAATGCAGTCCAGAATGGCATCTCGAACAGTTTTTAACTGTTCAGGGGTAAGTAGGGAGGCTGGATAGTCTATCGTTGTGATAGACAGGCTCGTGGCCTCCAGCATCTCCCTATATGTTACCCCTGACGTTTGTCGCGGTGCAGGGGGCTCCGCGCAAGCCAAGTCCCGGGGCTTTTTGCTGCTCGGGCCCTTAGCGCTTGTGTTTGGTGACGCTGTCTTAGCCGACCGCTGTCGCTTGGTTGCGACCTGACCTGAGCGGTCAGCTTGGTAGGCTGGTTGACGAACTATGCCTATGGCCACCTCGCGTGAGTGACCCAGGCTTAGCAGTCTTTTAAGACGCCGCCGTTGCGATTGGGATCCCCTTGTCAATCGGCTGTGTCTCCGGATCGGGAAGACTGTCCGTCGGGCTCTCTTCTTTCCCGCTTGGCGAACCGAGGATTAGTGATGAAACTGAAGGTCCTCCGTCCAGCGATTCGCTGTCGAGGTTGAAATCCATCTCCAGCTCCATCTCCTCGGTTCTGGCTGTAGCGTGCAGCCTTGTGGGGCTGCACGCCATGGAGTGTGTTGGCTCCATTTGTTCCGACAGGTTGAGGTTGCCGGGGCCCTTTTTTGAAAATTTGTTAAACTCCAGTTTTTAGTCCCACGAGTTTGCCACGAAAGAAGGGGTCATCTGCGTGTCACGATAGCCTAACGCAGAAGGCTAGGTTACTGTGGAAGGGCGCCAGGTATTCCACAGGCTCCGTAAGCGGCTGGGAATTTATTAAACCCCCCCCCCACCAATCATCTCTCGGCACGGGTCGCGTCACACCTTAGCTTAGGGGTTTAACCATTATTTTACGTAACAGCCATGGTTAAGAGCTGTTACAACCATCCTCCTTTCAAGGGGCTTTGGACCCTCTGCGCCAGTTCTCAGTAATTTAAGTCTATTCGTACAGGCTACACTAAACTAAAGAGAACCGTCACAGGCGGAGTTTTTATATGAATACGATGGAATCATGGACTTTGATACGCAAGACTCGCACATTTTGGTAATATATGCTGATAATGTGACTCTGCTAGTTGAACCCGGATTCAAGGGGTGAAAGGGGCTAATTCCCCGGGTCTTTCGACACGAGGGACATTCCTAGTCCAAGGCCAGACCCGAAGACAGAGTCGAGACCTTTTTTTCAGCTCTTCACCTTCCAGCGAAGCGTTAAGTCATTTCCTAGCACCTAAATCCTGCTGTGTTATCCTTAAAACATAGCATTGAATCAATTTAAAATTTTTTGGCAAATGAATGACGTCTAAAAACCTCCTAGTTGCAGTGAAGTTGCAAATATTTTTATCCGATATAGTTTGGTTAAATTTAATCTTAGTTTTGATTGAGAATAATCCCCTTAAATTCTAAACTCCACTAATAGATTTATTCGATTATTCTTCTGTACTTTACAAATTTGCTATCTTGAATTCATGCATCAAAAGCTTAATGAATGTAGTAATAGTGGTAAAGCTAGTTCTATTAATGGGAATTGAAAAATATCTTAGCTTCTATAACTAAGATGGTCGGCTTACTTGTGATGTCTAAAACTATTAGGAACCCCAAAAAAGGTTGAAATGCTTCCGGTGTCTAGCACAACCACTGCCCAAATAGCGCTTCAGGCGAAAGAAAGTTGCATCAAACAGAGTAAACAACTTTAATCGCAAAACAGACAGGAAGCAGCTTATCGCAAAACTCGTGCCGGGTTGCTTCCGAGCTCCGAGGTATGTTTACAGTTTCTTAGACGCACCGCAGCATTCATCGAGCGCAACAAAAGATTTCGCCTTAAGCTACAGGGTTATCTGCAGGACTCTCGTAAGCAAGAAGCGATAATTCTGCGAAACGGCTTCCGCCTGACCAATGTTCTTATCAAACTGAGTATGAAAAAAGTTTAAAAGTCCATTGAATATTCGGTCGATTAATTCAAGTCGATCTGAGTCAACATCAAGCAACAGTTAAACTTTCTTTGCTGAACCAATAACATTTTGAGTTTCCTGAATAAATTTTAATGGCAATGTTAAAAACAAAGTAAACCAATTCTCACTCTCGAAAAAAAAAACATTCAATCGTAGGAAAACTTCCGAATGCAGAAATAAAGATCCCAATGTAAATTCAGGTCAACTCATAAAAAAAGAAATAAAATAAAAGTAGATCAACTGGAAAAGCAGCAACCATAACATACTTTCTCCTAACGCAAACACACACACAAACGAAAACTCATTTCGACCATTCCCAGCTTTCCTTCCGCCGACCAACCCAAAACAGCTGAGGTACACTTCGCTGCTCAAATATACACAAACCCTTGGCTTAGAAAAATACGCTGCCTGGCGAGCCGATTTGGATGATTGCTTGCCGTAATACGTTATCATTCGGCCTCGGTTACGCCCGCGTTGCGATAAAGAGCAACAACAGCCGACAAAAACTGAAAGAAAAACATTTTTCAAACTTTCGCAATATCTGTTTCCCGTTGTTGGCGGAAGCGCCGGATAGAGAACGAATTCCAGCGGGTCGTTATTGAGTCCCGAAGGATCTTCATCTTCCGTTACAGAAGATTGACATTAGAATTCTTTCTCGTTTGTGTGCCCCGAAGAGTGTGCTTTATGCCTCTACATTTTAGAAGTGAGACGCACGCGAAAGAGGAAGTAAAGCAAAAAGTCATATCTAGTACATATTTAGAAATGTTTTCAAACCTACGTCACTATGGAAAGGATTACGAGGTCGGCAAACGAGCCAAAGTCCGGCGAGGGGATGGTGAAGGGAACAACCGATGAACATGGCTTGCGGTGTCTTTTATCACTTTTACTTTGCCTACCGAAGGCCTGATGGATGGTGTACTTTTTTCTGCCGTTTGAAACCGCTTCAGCTATCCGGTGAGGCTCTTTTTCATTTGGGATAAATGGAGGTTTTTTTTTCCACAACACAACCTCCGTCGCTCGTCGCCGTGTCGAAACCATTAACGGTAAAAACTCGACCAAGCGTCCTTATTTTTTTTGTCCCGGAATGTCGTCGGGTTTGGCTCGAAAGCAAGACACCATTAGCCGAGCTTTGAAGCTGGAGGCCAATGCCGGACGGCATCATCATGGGGACGCACCCTCGCTGCGTTCGTCCCTACACTCTCTGTTCCGAAGTCCAGGCTGGGGCGCTATGAGTTTGATGAAGCACTTAAAAATGTATGCGCTATTTTAAGACTGATGAGAAATCAAATATTCATGCCCAAGGCAGCGAGGCTGTTTTCCATTCGAAGTAGCCAAAAACAAGACCTAGAACTGCTCGCAAATGCGTTTGATTAAAATGTCGTTAAAAGTGAACTTTTATTGCGTGGAAGCTTATTACATCAACTGTACGAATAAACATAATGTTTTGCGTCAGACTTTAATTCGCTGTGTAATCCAGAATGATCGATCAAATTAAATTTTCGTTTACGGATGTGTGATACAGAAAAAAAACATGATCTGCAGAAGGTATCGAAATAAAAGCTTGTGAAACTGATCTGACGATATAGCGCATTTTTTGTTGAATTTTTAAAGCTTCCACTGAGTTAGTAACAGAGCTCCTCCACACACAGAATCAATGTCGTAAATCAAAAACTCTGTACTCTGCCTCCGAGCTTATGATATATTCATCTCTGTTATGCACTTACGTTTGCTGTTTATAGTTTCACTTTAATCATGACAGCCATTCATCAACTGGAGCACACGAAAGTTCACCACAACGTGAAGCTGGCGGTTGGCCCTTTTTTGTCATACGGGTCTAGATATGGCGGTCATGCAATATTTTAAACCAATTCCACCTGAGAAAAGAAAACGAGCCAAGGTAAAACAATTCAAACACTCACAAAGGCAAAGTATTAAAGTACACACATGGCATGGCATGAGCGATAATGATGACAGCAACCAATGTTTGAAATAAGCATCGTTATCAACAGCGGCAATCAAAGAGGACCAACTAACAGCAAATGTAAATACCGAGCCAGCGGAAAATGTTTTCAATATTTATATTCCTTATCCGGACCGGCATTTATTTATCCATCCATCTTTCCATTATTCACAGAGTTAAGCCGGCCGGCCCCCTGGCTATCGAGAAATCCTTTCAAGCTCAAAAAATAAAAACCCAAAAAACGCCTAGGAACTTTGCTACCTGCCTTCCCACAGTTAGCTACTGTGTTCGGGCCACTTTGCTCTAATTGATTCGATCCAGCCGGCGGTAGGACGGAGGGTTTAATTTGCGAATGAACGCCCTGCACGACGAAGGACAAGCAAATCAATTTCAGCAAACTGACAAATCCGGAGTTAAGCAGCTTCGCCGTTTTCGCGTGGAATCGTTTCATCTAAATAACGAATTGATAATTTATGATTCATGAATAGGGTGAACACAAGTCGCCATTAAGAGAATAACTTCGGAGTAAACTTGAATATTGATTGCATAAAAATAGAGATAAAGAAACTTGATCACAGTTTTCAGTTTCGTTCAACACAATTTATAAATGGAACAGTTCCAAAAAATTATTGATTGCCAATTATCAGTTCCATCAGTTTTGTCAATTTTGCTGTGTGTGAAACTTTGCACAGATATTTTTGTAGGCCAAAGCCGTTATTTTGTGTTATTGGCAATTTATTTTAATCGCTACTTATTATTGAATAGGTTATGGTTATATATATGGTTAGAAAGGTATAACTTTTTTTTTAATTTTGACAAGTATTTTTTTAATTGACAAGTATTTTTGCTTACAAATGACGACAAACAACTAACAAAAATGGCAAGGATGACACCAATGATGAAGATTGCCTAAAATAAATTGATGACTAATAATAAAACTAACTAAATTTACAAAAATCACGGATATGATATAAAAAGATATAACAAAAGTGAGTTATATGACAAAAATCTGATAAATAACTAAACTGTTGAAAATGAGGAAAAGAAAAACGTGTAAGAATTAGCGCTTATATAATAACAAACGCAAGCTCAATGTCGTACTACGAAAAATGTTGTTCATCAAACTCTTCAGATGTAAATGTGGTGGACCTGATAAGTGTGATGTTGACAATGCGATAATATTGTGCATAAACAGGAGTACAAAGTACATATCTTATTTCAATCGAAAGTTGATTTGTACTGCTGCAAAAAAGAGTATTGAGAGTGCTCCATCGGGCTAGTCCCACCGATTTGTCATCACAAAATGAGATATATATTTTTCGTACATTCTTTTTCTATATTAATTCGTACGAAACTAAAAGAATGACATAACATGAAAAAAGGTGGGGCCACTTGCAACATAGGTATGAATAAAACATCGCAAAGCGTGAAACCATTTTTATACGGTGGTTTTTCAATTGATTGTCAATTCATATTTTCACTAGTTTGCAGATGAGCACATATACCAATTATTACACCGAGAGTTTGGGGAAAACATCACATATCAATTAAGACATTAGTGTTCAAGGACTGTTTAGTGAAAGTTACAACGATGTTACAGTGCTCCATACTCTTCTCAGCTATAGAAGCGAGCTCGTGATTAGTTGGATGCTACGAAACTAAACAAAAACTATCGATTTTCAACTCAACTTACCTTAATACATATTTTAAAAGATATGCCAGTTGTTAAACTACTTGGTAGGAGTAGCCTTCAGGATCAAGACATTTGCGTTCAACATCCGTTTAGTGGTAGTTACATAATAAACATGTGAAAAGAACGCATGTTCGTCACACTTTCAACAGCATGCCACCCTAATAAATAAACGTTTATCAGGAGCCTCAAGGGTACAGCATCCGCTCGAATCTTGGTAGAATTAGACCGTTCGATGTTGAATGGATTTTTACGCATGGGTTTATTCTCAGGCTTCTCTCCATCCTCCTATTTTAACCCTCCTCCCACGCTCAGGGCTGGAATTCACTTCAGTTCAGACAGAACCACACAAATTTGTACACAACACATTTGCCATCAAACCGTGCGTGCCACTCCCGATATTTCGTTTGTGTTCTCTTCTCCCCATTCGCTCTTTTCTATTTCTTTTGCACCGAAAAAATGCGACTTAGTACCCTTTGTGCATTTGCCAAAATGTGCGACACCACACATTGTGTCCTACTTTGTGTGTTGGTTGCGGAAATGATTATCGGATTTGACAAACGAACGATTACAGTATTAATTTTTTTTTTTGGTTTTTGCACTTCATTTAACCCCTACTGAAATAGAAGAAGGTCGAAGCAAGCCATGACCGAAATCGGACGCAAAAGTTTTTCGCTCGCATGTTATATCGGAAGAAAAATTGTTTAATTCAGTTGTGCATGTTCGTTATAGATGTTATCGCGGAGTGAGTTTATTTTCTAAATTTAAAATTGTTTTTTCTTGGAAAAGTTCGCGGATGGTTGTGCGAGGCCGTGATCAAGATTGGCCAGCTGGTTCCTGCTTTGAAATCATCACATTGTTTGGTGATTTTCGGTTATTTTACACCTAAAGAATTGTTAAACATATATACAGGTGTTCTATTGAAATGTGCTGAGTGCGAAAAGTGTGAAGTTCCACAAAAAAAGTGAATTTAATTGTGAAAATTGAATATTATTGCGTTGCTTTTTAGATTCACCAAAGTGTTTATTTTTTCTTGTTTTTTTTCTATCGCTGTCTTGGCGACGGTTTGAAAGTGTGCAGTGTGTGGTGTTATTACATACAATAAGGAGAGTGTTTTTCGAGCAGCTGCTCCACATAGTTTTATAGTGATTGAATGCTCATTAGGGATTTATTCATTGGCATAGTGCAAATTATATTTGGCTTGTATCTAATTAAACTTGAAGTGAAAATTTGCCAATAAGATCAAAACCATGCACCGCCGTTTACAGTGTTTATGTGCTATCTCTTTTCAACGAATGAAATGTTGTATGGATTAAATGAGTGTGTGAAGGCATACAAGCATGTTGCCACTGTACTTCCATTGAAAGAAAAGTCCAAAAACGATGAAAACAACTGGAAAATGAAGAGATGAAAGCTAATGTTGTTTTCGTTTTTTTTTTCGGTGTAGCTACCCCGCGGACTACACTTTGTCCTATCACTGTTTTTTTTTACATTTTCCGGACTATCCCGGACTATCCGTTTTCTGTCCCGGACTGTCCGCGCAAGAAACAGAGTGCAGTTTTGAAGACACCAACACATTCACACGTATGTGTCAAAATTAAAAAAATATGTGTCAAAATCGGTTTGCTTTGACTATCGTTCTTCGCGTGTCAAACATCAGGATGAATTTTATTTATTTTATTTTGTTATTTTGTCATTTTTCAGTAAATTGGCAAATTTTTCGTACAGTAGCACAAATGCGATAAAAGACAATGGCGATAATGACCAAAACAAAAGGGACAGTTACCTCTGGTATTACGCACACCATTGCAGCTGCTCGGAAAGTGTTTTTTTTTCAGCTGCAAAGCGTAGTCCGGGACGGGATAGTCCTGCCGCAAAAACGAATTCGACATAAGTATACGTTTTGTCTTGTCTGTATTGTAAAGTGATATTTTGATGCTTGTTTCTAGTTTTACTCTATGTGAGAAAACAGATACAGAGAGATTTTGATTTCATTGTTCAAATTGTGTGCGCGGTATTTTTTTCCGCAGGGTTTCAGTAACAAGTTTTATTTTTGTCCACAAAGTGTTAGTGTGGTTTGTGGAGTTTGGAGTATGTGTTTCTCAGGAATCATATGCTTTGATTTTTTGATTGTTTTAGCTTTTGACCAGTTGTTTTACATAATTTGTTATATTTATGACTAGTTCGGCACTTTGTCAATAAATTTAAAAATATATTCAGGCTTATATGTATATTTGCTTTTATTAAATTGTTGAGGCTTTGGATGCATGGAACATTGCCAATTTTCATATTTATTAGGCGTATTAGGCGTACATTGTAAAGAGATAATCGACGTAAACGCCGAGTTCCTGCGCGTATGTGTCGGCCGGGGGGATTAAAGCGGTTGCTCGTAACGCTTCGGTGTAAACGCGTATTCAGCCCGGGCGAGTTTTGCTGATATATGGACTTCCGGCGTGTGGTGATTTCGCGAAGTGAACCCAGATATTTCATCATATATTTCTCATCTTCATCAACGTTAAGTCGGAGACTGCTCGCGCGTTGCATCTAAATTATTACATCGGAAATCGAAGTAGATTTCGTTGAGTCGATAAATAACATTTCAACCCCCGCGTCGGCACCTTCCATGAGGTCGTGTTATCTTCAGATGGATCAACAACGCGCAATAGTTTTAGGTATAAAGAGCATCACCTTACGAGGAGATATACGGTAATTTTAAGTTGTCTCGGTTTAGTCAAAAATCCTGTATCCTCGCGTACGTTTTATTGTTGCGGTGTTACATTGTCAAACTAAATAAGTTCGATTCACATTATGAATATCGTGGCGGATGTAATAAACTTGTAGACGCGGCACTTGTTCTGAAGAACCCGACATTAGCGCATCAGCGCATCGTTTACCAAAACGAACCCTGCTGTATACCTTCCCCTTTATCCAACATCCCATTGATTTCTCGTGGAAGTGCAGAGGTGTTCTCGGCTTCCAATAAAGCGAGTATCACGTCAACATATTCCTATACAAACTCCTTCTTTGACCTGCATTCGGATGCGGCCGGCGCTGGTATTGCCTAATATAAAGATTTAGGTCACCTGTTTTTACACATTGAGGATGCATGTTGGTCCCAAACATCATCTGTTGGTTCTTTGTGTAATTACAGCTAATCTGGCAATAACGGAGTAGCAACCGCGGGCGGTCAATCATGCTCATGCTCATGCTCATGCTTCATTTAACCCTTACTGAAATAATTTAGGAGCTAATTTTCAGTGCTGCTCAATAAATTTTTTTCAAAACTAAAAATGGTTTCTTCCCGGAGATAGCCGCAATGTGTCTCGTACATTAACATGGCGATAGAAATCGAATTTTCCAATTTCGTTTAGAAGTAGGGCTCAATAGTTTCATCTTCGAAAAAAGTTCCCATACTAAACTTAAGCTTAATCTGACTTCGGGAACACGAAAGCATTATTTTGTGACCAGTGAAAAAAATGCACAGGTATTTCAGAAATTTCTGAATATTAAAAAATTCTGATGCCAAATGTCTTAAAAATGCATGAAACATCGAGATCTGGTATTATCCAAAAAAAAATGAAAAAATCAATCGGTTAAAGTTTCACTTTTCCATACAAGTCATTACCACCCTAATGAACAGTATCAGTAGTGAATGCATGTAGCGATTGTATATGAATACCAGAACATGTCTGGACGAGCGGAGTATATCTTAAGAAACACGCCCACGCCATTGAGAATCGTGTTTAAATGAATTCTCAAAAATGTATATGGTCGTTTCTTGGTTTCTTTCCTCTGCTATTTTTGCCTTTCTCCTAGAAAGTTATAGCAATCACTGGAAAAACCAAAGGTATAAAAGTGCTCCAAAGGGTCGAATCTAGTATATCAATCGATTTAGTTTGACGAGCTGAGCATTTTCTGTATGTGTGTGTGTATGTGTGTGTGTATGTGTGTGTGTATGTGTGTGTGTATGTAACGCTCTCCCAATCTCACTCGATTTTCTCAGAGATGGCTGGACCGATCTTCATGAAATTAATTGCCAATGAGAGGTCTAGTTGCCCCATAAGACCTATTGAATTTCATTGCAATCGGATTTTTAGTTTAGAGGTTATGTTTAAAAATGTGAAAACCACGAAACATCAATATCACAGAAAATACTCAACCGATTTTCTCAAAATTGCTTTTAAATGAACGAGCTATTTGAAAAACCCTTAACTTTTGAGTTTCATGAAGATTGAACATGTGGTTCAGAAGTTATTCAAAGAAACGTGTTCTGGAGAGTGTTTAATCTCACTCATGTTTCTCAGAGATGGCTGAACCGATTTTCACAAAATCAGTGTTATTTGGAAGGTCTAATTACCATATAAGACCCTATTGATTTTTTTTGCAATCGGACTATTACTTTGTCTGTTATGTTTAAAAATGTGAAATCCAGCTTTGAAAAGAAACATATTCCGAAGACTACTTAAACTCACTCACTTTTCTCAGAGATGGCTGGACCGATTTCAATGAAATTATATGCAAATGAAAGTTCCAGTTGCCCCATAAGACCCAATTTAATTTCATTGTAATTGGATTTTTATTTTAGAGGTTATGTTTAAAAATGTAAAAATCACGAAACATCAATATCTCAGAAACCACACAACCGATTTCAATAAAATTGGTATCAAATGAACGGACTATCTTAAAAACCCTTAACTTTTGAATTTTATATAGATTGAACGTGTGGTTCAAAAGTTATAAAAAGTAACGTCTTCTGAATACTGTTTAATTTCACTCATGTTTCTCAGAGATGGCTGGACCTATTTCCACAAAATCAGTGTCATATGAAAGGTCTGGTTACCCCATAAGACCCTATTGATTTTTGTTTGCAATCGGAATATTACTTTGCCTGTTATGTTTAAAAATTTGAAATCTAGCTATGAAAAGAAACATATTTCGAAGACTACATAAACTCACTCACTTTTCTCAGAGATGGCTGAACCGATTTTCACAAAATTAGTGTCAAATGAAAGGTCTAGCTGACTCATAACACCCTATTGAGTTTTACTGTAATCAAACTGTAACTTCGTCTGTAATGTACCGAATTGTGAAAATCACGAAACTGCATTATCTCAGAAAGTACACAACCGATTTGATCAATAGTATTATCAGATGAACGGGCTAGTTAAGGGTTAACTGATGAATTATGATTTAAAACGTGGTTTCAAAGTTTGGCTGCCCTATTCGTTCCCATTTCATTTGATTATAATCGAACTAAGCAACCGTTATGTATTAAATTATTAATAAAACAACGAAATTCTATTATCTCAAACATTACACGACTTATTTCAACATAACTAGTGTCATACGAACGAGTTATCTCTCAAACTTACAAATAACAAACTTCATAACAATTTGATATGTGGTTCAAAAGTTATGGAAAGAAAAAAAATTCAAAGGCTATTTGAAAATATACCTGCTTTGATCAACATATACACAATATAATTTAAATGTGGTATCGTACCATTTGAATGTTCCCGGTATCGCACGTGATTGAATCGTTCGAAATTAAGAGTCATTTCTTTTGTTTCGCTATTTTTTAAGCGTTTACATTACATAAAATTTCATATTCTATTACAACATCATTATTTTAGAACCTAAAAAGTAAATACACATTTATTGGATTGAAGCGTTCATGTAAATTTATTTTTACAAATAATAAGTTTGAATGAGAAAGGCTGGGTCTGATCGCTAGGTGGATTAATTTAGGTTTTCTACTCGCAAACGCAACGCAAACTGCTCAAAATGAAGCTCTTTGTTCTCACGCAATGTGTCACAAAAAGCAGCACAAAGTGTTGTTCCGTTCTTCCTTTCTTGAAATATTTCTCACTTGGTGATATCTTTCATAGTCATTTCGTTTTCGCTCTTTCTCTTCGTGCCTGTTGGTTGTCAAAATGTGTAGGTACCGTTCTCGTTGTGCCTTGACGTAAAATTAACACACTGAGCGCAATGAGTGTGCAAATGACAGCCCTGCCCACGCGTAATTAAAAAAAACTTCCTTTCCGTAACAGTCATTGGAGATGCAGAGGTAAATTTGGTCTCTGGCAACAAAGATTGTAAGATTTCCTTTCTTCCTTCCCTAACTGACAGTTAAGATGTAGTAGGCGCCATTATCGATCTTATACAAAGTGAAAGATGGTAAATTAATCCCTAATTTACCAACTTACGGTGATTCTTTGTGCAATTTCACTAGTTCAGATCCAGGAACTACCAAATGAGAGGTCGTTCAAGCTCAAGAGAACGATTAAACCGTAAATTTGACGTTCAAAGAGAGAGGAGAGAGAAGAGAGAGAGAAGAGTGACATGAATAACAGGATAATTCAGCGATAAAAACGGCTGAAACCATAAGGGTCAAACATCAACATAAATGACAAAAACTAAAATAAAAATAATTAAATAAACAGGGATGACCCATTGTTTGTCAGCCATCCCATCACGATCACAAGACCAATCTTTCTTGTATTAGTTTCCTACTTAACCAAGAAAGATTAGTCTTCTGACCCGGAAGAGATGACTAACAAGTCACGGTTTGGATGGCTCTATCTCATCTAAACTGGCACAATCAATTCCTGACGTGTATGCTTCATTGAATGACTCGGCTTGTAGGAGTGTTTTAGAATGACACTTAGGTAAATTTTGGAATGACATCGGTATGCCGAGACCGGGGCCGAAAAAAATCATTTCTACTACCGGAATGTTGTGCAAATTACAGTCAATCTTTTTCAAATTTCACTTCCAATGAACGCAGCGCTCTTTCAAACACACTAGAATTTCATTCTTGAAACGAGCTGTCACACTCCGATGAAATAATTCACGCGCTTCGTTCACAGTCACCCAATAAAATCTTCTGAAAATCCAATCAAATGATATTCATCGTTCTTTTTTTATTCATCACTAGTCGCGTAAAGCTACTGTACAGTACATGAACCGAGGTTTACAACACTACAGTTCACACATTTAAACTCAGAATAATAAAGTTTCAGAAAACTTTAAACCGCGAATATCAAACGAACACGCTTTCACTGCGTCTGTGTCGGATGACTTGACTTTTATTTTTTTGCGAACACTGGAAAAACTGAGGACGAGAGAACGAACATTGCATGAAAGCAGAAATGTTACCTTGTATTTCCTTGTGTAGAAAAAAGCACTGACGTTAATGGTGGCTATTTTTCACTTTCCTGCAGAAGCGCCGAGATTTTTCAGCCCTGACTCAGACTGCTAACCTTTCATTATCATCTTACATCTTATCGTCTTAAATTTAATCATCTTATCTTAAAGTCAGGCGGCCAGGTTGTTGGTTTTCTAGGAATACTCGACGTCTCTAGAATACTTTTTTATAAGATTTAAATCAAATTTTAAATTTTTTTCGTTGCTTCTGGTCTTTGAAAACGCAATCAATTCCTGAAATTTCTTGCCTCAAGACAATTTCTCAAACGGGTTAAAGCTTAACCCATTCCCGGTGGAGAAAAATCCGTTTTTACCTCGAACAATGAACTTTAAACTCTTACTACTAATCAACTATATGCATAATAAACACAAACTGTATTGCATGTTAAACATCAATCTATTCTCTAACGATGCTGAATAGTTTCGCCGTGCATCTCCGGAGTATTGAATCTAGATCAGTTGGTTGATTGTGAGTGGATCACGTCATCACACAACCATCGACACTTATGGTGTTAGGATTCGTGGTTGGTAGAAGCGTTTCTTGTTTTAGGTTTTAGATATTTTTTTATCATAGTTTAGTTTTTGTCTATTTCAAGTTAACATATAAAGCCTGATTAGAATCATTTTTGACTTCTCTGGCCTCCAAAATATATTTTAGTAATCTAAAGTTTTAACCTTCCCTGGACTTTGTAAGTTTTTGTTGGCGATTTGTAACTTGTAAATCTTGTTTCATTTTGAATGATATTTCCACATCAATTATGAATAATTCGGTACATAATGGAACAAATTCAGACATAAATGACATTAGATAAAATGCAAATGAGAAGGGAACCAATTTTGATAAAAACAATCGCAGCCAACCGTTAATGTACAGAACAATTGCGAGGCTAGCGCTAGGATCCTATTGACTCTAACGGTCGTCTCTCTTCGCCGAGATTCTAACATATAAGGACTGGCTTGTTACTCCAGCATCTTACCCCGAGACCAACTAATTGGTTCCTGGAGTCGTCCAGTGTTTTTCGAGATAACAGAAAATGTAATATAACACATCCCAAGCATGAAGTAAATGAAAAATAATGTTTTAAATAAACATGATAAATTTCCCGGTTTAGTATTAAAATTTCCGGCATTTTCCCAGTTTTCCCGATTAATGTTCGAATTCCCGGCTTTTTCCCGGTTTTCCCGGTTCGCTGGCCACCCTTATGTCCGACGTTTCAACCTTTGGACTTGGCCTTCCTCAGGAGATATAAAGTTGTACCGTTTTTCGTTCAGTGTACAAGGCTTTACGATAGGTTGTCTTAGCCAGTAAATCTGATAGATTGCCTGTTAGAGCTGGTGTACCTCAAGGAAGTATCTTGGGCCTAGTCTTATATAATATTTTTACTTCTAATCTTCCTGATTTACCACCAGGATGTGAGAAATCTCTGTTTTGTGACGATACAAGCATTTCTGTAAAAGGAAAAGCCTTCATAAAAGCCTTCATATAGCGTGTCATATGCAGTAGGCTGCAAAAAAGTCTAGATATACTTCTTCATATTTTCAGAAAATGGAAGATTTCTCCTAACGCATCAAAAACACAATTAATTATTTTTCCCCATAAACCAAGAGTTTCTTTTCTCAAACCCACCAATAATCATGTTGTTAAGATGAACGGTGCAATCTTAAATTGGTCTAAGTTAAATATTAAGGGCTAATTCATGAAAAATCTTACCTTCAAGGAGCGCATTGAGAATATCCAAACAAAGTACAATACATATATAAAATGTTTGTATCCTCTATCAACAGAAATTCTAGACTTTGTCTGAAGAATAAACTGTTAATTTACAAACAAATATTTAGACCAGCAATGTTATATGCAGTCCCCATCTGGACAAGTTGTTGTACAACCAGAAAGAAGATGCTTCAAAGGATTCAGAACAAACTTCTGAAAATGATATTGAAGCGTCCTCGCTGGTTTAGCACGAATGAACTACACACGCTTACTAATGTAGAAACATTAGAAAATATGTCAAACCAAATTATCAATAAGTTCCGACAAAAATCGTTATAATCCTCATTTACAACGATTAGCTCACTTTATAGTCAGTAAGATAGGTGTAAGATTAGATTGAGGTTCAATTTTAAATTCCTTTTTTTTTCTTGACAAGTAGGTTTACAATTTTCCTAAAATTATATTCATTTAACTGCGGAAGCAATTACAATCTTTTAATAAAATAAAGCTTAAAATATATGTAATAGTGTTGATATGTCACCGTAATAAAAATCGTAATATAAATTGTGAATAAATATTAGTAAATAATTATTTCATCACAAAACATCCCCTCCTATTAAAAAAAAGGTTGTCATAACCTATCGATAGCTATGACAACCAATCGTAGAGCTTTGTACGCTGAACGAAAAACGGTACAACTTTATATCTCCTCAGAAACGCCAAGTCCAAAGGCCGAAACGTCGGACATGAGACATAATAGGGTTTTGATACACCCTTAAAACTGAAAAAGCCATATTTTCCTAGAAATGATCAATAAAATTCAGATGATCGGAATGATAAAAATAATAAAAGCATACGGCAATGTAACAGATTTCAAGAAATTTACAAATATCATAACATTAACACAACTGAAATGACGCGAACGGCATAAATTCAATGGCAAAAACAGCAAAAACTACAATTTTGAATGACGCAAATAACATTAAAATGGGAATAAGAGGACAAAAACGATACCAAAACAAATGGCAAAAATGAGAGGAATGTTATTTATGACCTTCATGAAACTTGGCAAAATGACTCAAATGATTGAACCAACCAACCAATATGATTAAAATTTCATTAAAGGCAGACAGTGTGTGCAGCAGGGAAGCCAAAAATAAGCAAACAGAAAATATGATACAGGCTTGGAAAAGTATATCGCATCCAGAAGGGACTTGTGGGGAACACGCAATCTATTTGTCTCCGGCATGGTTCTATACCAATTTAACTACTGTGACGGTACTACTGTTCTAAAATCTATAATCGATATATTTGATTTATATGGTTGAAATATGTGAATACCGTGCTGCATCAAGTTTCAAACACTTAAGTTATATGTAACTTCTTGCACTAAAAAATTGACGAAAAATTAGTTTTCTCGTCGATCTCAAAAGTGTAACATGTTGGTTATTTTGTTTTTGTTGCAATTAAGTGCTATTTATATTTTGTTTTGTTGAAATTGTCAATAATTTAGAACTCAGCTCTGATTCAAATTCCGAACACTTCAATGTAATCACTAAGAGATAGATAGGTAAACCGTCTCAACAGTGACTGTCACTTTTAACAACGCCTGCTGGTTCCCTAGAAGTGATCCTACAGTAAAGAGCTATACAACAAAGGGTAAAGGACATTCCAAGGAACGAAATGGGATATAATAATCATGCTTTTTATCACACTAGTTATAATATTTCGACTTTTATTGTGAAGTTTTCGAAGCTTGAGACTGTTCGAAGTTTGAGTCGACACGGATTGTGTTTTCTTACTTTCTACGACTGATACTGCAATTTTTCACAATCTAGTACTTTTACTTCAGAAAGTCTGCTGTTCTTAAAACAGCCAACAGTGTCCTTCAAGAGGCACTCGACGAATAGACTCGGATCGGTCAAAAAACCGTCGATTTCCACGTCTCTCGCGGGACTTATAAGCGGTACTCCTTCGTAAAGAGCTCTGAACAAGCTCTATCGTTGGCCTGTTTTAGGTCATTGGCCACGACATAGAATTTGTTCGTTCTAACTTTTGAAATTTTAATCATGGCACTGCAATGTGACGTCAGGTCCTCCGAAATTTGAATTACTTGACTTTGGTTTTGCTTCAGGCCGAAGTAAACTACCAAAGGGCCTGTTTTTTATCCGGGTGAAGCCTAACACGTGGGGAAGCTAAAATGTTGTCAGAGAAAAGAAGAGCATAAGGGACAGGGTAGGGAGGATTTGGTGATGGGGGTGCGGTAGGTGAGAAATCTACGTCCATCGCCCTATAACTAGCGCACCAGCACAAGCAGCACGTAGGTAACTAGTTTTCTTTTTTTCTTTTGTGTTTGAAGAGCGTCGCACAGCACTAACAACTGAATTGTCCGACATCAGGCAGCAACGATGCACAATTGCACGTGACCTTGAGCTTGGATTGATTCACACTCAAATAAACCGGTACCGAGCAAAAAATATCCGCACTTGAACACACGTATTTTATTGTATTCCATCGGAACGAATATCAAACTCATCCGATACTGATTTGAGAAATTTTGTTCTGAGGTCAACACATATTTCATAACAATTTTTCGTACTCAATGATTTTATTTGACGATATGAAATTCTAAAAATAAAAAAACTAGTTTAGAATCATGATTCAACTATGACAACATCGACAATTCTATGCGGATGGTCAACGCTAACTTCAAACTCAACAGTTAACCTCAACGGCGATAAACATCGTTCTTTGAGTACACTTGGATTGATCGTTTGCTTGAGAACGAATCCACACCTTGCCTCTCATACGGAGCCACTGCAAACTTTTCTTCCATTATATGATCGTTTTCGAAAAATTGTCTTACAATGATTTCATAATTTTCGTTTAAACTTCATAACTTAAATAAGAATCCAATTTTACGATTGTTATTGATGTTACATTTCAAGTAAAACTTACAAGATATATAAAAATAAATGTGATTTAGAAAAAAAGTAACAATTTGCAAAAAAGGTTGCCTATGAGAAAATTTTTAAATACTCAAGAAAACATTCACACATTCAAAAGTTTGCCTCTATACTTTTCAATAATCATAGCAAAGCCTAGAATAACTGGATACTGACGTCTCCTAATCATTATTGGGTTATTCTTTGATACTCCAATATAACCTCACTCATCATCAATGACGCGCAAGAAGAATCTGTCCCCCGCGATCTATCATAGAAACCTTGTTTTGGTTATAAGCCTGAAATGTGTGGTGTATATCATAAATGTGTATAAATGGAGGAGATGTGTAAAGTACAAAAAGACAATTTGAGTTACTTTCGTTTGTTGTGTGCGTTACTGAAGGACATGCAACTAAGCAAACTATATAAGATTAGGTCTACCCGAATGGTAAACCAATTGGCTGTTTTCATATCTGACATGTCGAAAGGCTTATGTCAATTTTCTAGGACGCCCATTCTATTGCTTTCCCATACCCTCTGGGGGGTACCCCAAGGCAGTAAATTAGGACCGCTAATCTTTGTGCTCTTTGTAAATATTGATATTTAACCTGATTTTATTCTACACGATTTTTTACGCAACTTACTCGAAATTGTGCGATCTTTTTTTATGCTTTTACGTTTTTATTCTTAACTGAGAAGTTTTTCGATGCAATTGTAAATACGTTTTTTAACAAATCATATTTTCGAGTCAATTAAACTATTTTTAGACTTTTTAAAGCGATTTTGAACTAACAAAACTTATTGATGATAAAAAATACGTATTGTTTCTACTAAAATAATCGCTAGTCAACCTCAAATTAATAGTTTTTTTGTGTTGTAATGATACATTTTTTTATATTTACTATATATTTCGCTGTGTGGATTATTTTCTAGGTACTTTACTACGCCTAGATCCAAATAATTTAGAAAACAGCCGTTCAAACTCAAATGGTTATCAAATTTCAAACCAAAATTTAATTACATCAACTTTGAATGTTCAAGGAGCGTTTAGCATCACCTCATAATCCTTTGCTAATCGTCCAACTCACAAACAGTATGCTTGACTGCGCCTTTCACCCCGCGAAACACAAATCATTGAGCTTGATAAGCAATCCGCTCTCCGGCTACTGTTCCCTGAGTACCACCACCTATAAAGCATGCTGTTCTAGACAGACGGTCAACAACAAATTCGATAAATTAGATCGTTTTTCACGTCGAGCCTCTTTGCCTTGGTCATAAACCGCGGCACGCCTGGTGCGCGAGCATCGTCCCCCAGCACCAATCGCTTGTCATTCCTGGGCCGCCTGTCATTCGCGCTATCGGACTACAACCAGAGCGTTACTGTTTAATCAATACCCGAACTCACATAAATTTCCTCCGATCGGTAAATTTATGGCCATTATTAGTTTTCCTGGGGGCTCATAAAATTACCGAGAGCATTTTCGTCCCACTAGGAGGAAGGACGGTGTCGTTGTCGGTCGTTAGAATTTTTTATGGTCTTGCCTCCGCTCGTCGTCAGGAAGAACCTTTTTTTTTTGTTGTAGGAATTCCGACTGGCAGGGAGAGGGATCAAATTTGAAATGGCTCCTGATTCAATCATCTAGAAATAACTTTTTCCATCGACTGAAACTTTACTGACAAACAACGTAAAAAAAATCTTACTTTACCATACTTCGCTTCATTGTGTGAGAGCTTTGGCGAATTTCAACTCGGCCAGCTGAAAGCCCTAGGGATCGAGTCGGGTACTACTAAATTCAAGCGACGAATGGCATCTCGCTCGGGGTATTAAATTGCCAGCCGGGCTTATTGAAGTCTTTTTGTCCTGGTGCGGCTTGATTTGCTGCCCTTACCAGATCGCGCGCATTGTTCACTCGTATACTATGTATAGAGCGACCGGATGGCACAGCTGCTGACACAGAGCGCCCGGACGATCGTGGCATCCTCACCGTTGTCATCCCTGCAGTGATTCTTTTTTTTCCTCACTCTCTCTCTCCAATAAAACTATTGGGTAAATTTACATAAAAATCGTTATCGCCATCGTACCGTCGTCGGTGCTCCCGGCAAGGGGCCAACCACGATTTGCTCACGCACGGAATGCGCACCATGTGCTGCTGGCTGTACTCTGTCACTACTAGACTACTACAACGACGACCACAGACAATCCTTGGCGTGGGAAGAAAGCGAAGCTGTGGGTCTTCATCTCAAACGTCATTAATATAAAGCGTTGGAACGTCTGTGACATATTTTAAATGCAAAGCTCGCATCTGAGCAAGTTCGCTCCAGGAGTGATTTTTTCTGATTGAGACCAAAATATTTGAATTTTCGTTTAGAATAAATTTGCTTTTGTTTATAATAAAATTTTACAGTTTGACACAGAAACACAAACCGTGTGATCCAACACAAACATACCTCAACAAAAATAATCCGTGGCTAGTGGGAAAAAGAAAAACGGAAAAAAATCGCCAGCCCCGGCACGAGATGATGCTCTTCAGACCCACTTTTGAACAACGACAAAAACATGAGACATCAACAGCCGAAATCAGACAGACACACCGGCTCGAATGGCCGTGTGCTACGTGCACTCTTTCTAGCCGGATCATTCGGTGGAGCACCGGAGACACACAAAACATTCCCCGGAGCATTGCCAAGAAAATGATGAAAGGCTGTGGCGTGGCATTTTTATGCTGGCTAAATAGCGAACTCATGCGAATAAGAGAAGAACAGCGCAATAACAACAGAAAAAAGAACGGTCATGAGTTCCGGGGAATTTCAACAAGTTTTTCGTTTCCCTTTCCGGACAGCGCGGGAGGCAGAAGAAGTGCGGGAGGCCTACTTCAATATCGCTGCCAGCATTGTTGATGCTAAGCTATTGTCAACGTTTTTGTTTCTGTTGTTCTAATTGTGTTTGCTTCCACTGTTGATTCGCCGCCATAGTTTAGCAACACGCGGGGAAGAGATCAGTGGACAGATATTCGCAGATGAGAGGCACTCCGTTTGAGGGTTTAGAGCATTAGTTATGTTGTGCGAAGGCGTGGTTTCTCCTGTAAGCGGTTTAAAAAAAATCCGAAAAATATTTCCCTTTATCGATAAGTCAGGGTAAAACTAATAAAATTCTTGGCTCCCTCGAGCAAAGAAATACAGTATTATTTCAGCCGAGCTAGTATTTCATCGTATCAATTTTTCCCTGATGTACGTGCTGCGGATAAAATATCTCTGGCCGAAAAAGTAGGGGCGCGTATAACACGATCAACCGCCCCCAAAAAAGAAGCTTTTCTTCAGCGCACTGACATTGCCACCGAAACCCAGTCTCTGCCAGTGCGGCTGCATGCGGACTGATAAGCGAAATGTTAGAGTCTGAAATTTTGTTTGGGTAAAAAGACACTCATAAAGACAATTTCGCCCCACCTTCTGCTCTGCCAGCCAGCCGGAAAGTCGTTAGCCCTTGGATGGGCCCCCAAAGAATCACCCCAAAGTGTGACATGCCACTAAGCACGGGCAAAGAAGGACTTTGTAGTGTTCACTTTGTACTTGAATATTTGCATCCTCCTACCTCGAGTGTACCGGCATTGCAGATGACACAAATTGACATTCCACGATCGAATCGTTGATTATTATTTCTCTCCGCTCCGCTGCTAGGTGCTTCAAACGAAGACGGGGTTGTAGTCTAATATTCAGTATCATGGGACGGTCACTTGCTTGATTAGCCAAGCAAACAGAACGACGACAACGACGACGACGACACGGTAAGCATCAACACGTCTCGGACTGTTGGCACATGCTACAAGGCAGAATCGGGACCGGGACCGGGAAACCACTGCAACGTGCTTATACTTTCGACTGCCATTTATACTCAACAACGAACATGACCGGAATGCCGGAAATGTTGCAACCGATGCCGGTTGCTGCCCTGGTCACTGCTAGGTATGGCCTTGCGTGTGTCGCAGGGTGAGGTTTATGTTAATCGATGAGTTAAATACATTGTACTCTTTACGGGCTATCTAGATGAAAGTGTTTCAATATTTCCAGGCTTCTTCACGTCGTTCCCACATTTTTGTTAATATAAAAATATCTAGCCTACAAATAGCCTACAGTGACCAAATACCACCCAATATGCTTATTTCCTGGACCAAGCTGATGTCCAGATTTCGATTCCAGGTGCCATTTTAAAATCTAAAATGCCGATTTCCAATAAATTATTCCCACTCTGTGCTTTCTAAGGATGTTGATTTTATGTTCAAAGTGATATTTAATTTTAAGATGTAGAATGCGACATAATTGTGTGAAGTGAGATGCTAACCCTCTCCTGGCGTAGGTAAATTAGATTTTTGCCTCGAAAAATGCTACTTTATGGCTGCAATTTGGAAATGATGTGCCCTATAGTCTAGCAAATTTATCTGGTGTGCCCCAAGGAAGCTGCCTTGGTCCATTCCTCTTTTATTATTTTATAACGACATTTGTTTGATTTTGCCGCTAAGATGGAGGCAGATGCAGAAATAAGATCTGTTGCAGATTGCCGTGAACTGCAGAGGCACATTGACCTTTTCTGCGACTGGTATCACAAAAATCTTCTGACCATTAGTATGACAAAGTGTTCCGTAATTGCATTCACCCGAAAGAAAAATCTAATAATTTGGAACTACACAATTAACGGTCAATTACTCAATCGTACATTTTTTGCAAAACAAACAAACAAATGTCATCCCATAACCACCATGCACATATAATTTCAAAAGCGAATAAAAACCTGGGTTTCATTGTGCGTATTCCCATTGAGTACAGAAAGCTATATTGACTGAGAGCCTTAAGCTTCTCTTTTGTGCATTCTGCACTGGAATCGTCTGTTATTGTTTGGAGTCAGTACGCAAAAATATGGATCAGCATAATTGAATGTGTGCAGTCAAGGTTTATACGTTATGCCCTTCGGTCTTTAACTTCTTACAACCTCCTTTTTCGCTTACGAAGTTTGCGGACAACCTCATTACGAGGCAAGATACCGTATTCAGTAAAGCATTTTTTTACGCGGGTTGCTTTCCTCCATTACTCATAAACGGTACAAGATATCGAACTCAGTTCGATCACGTTTTCCGTTTTAGGCCGCGAGTGATTATATATCAGTTTTCATAAAAAAATCACAATTTTCGGTGTGAATAAAAATGTTGCATTTTGGTCTCTAGATTAACCACTGTCATATTCAAATGAGGTTCAAACAGTTTGGAGAGGTTTTCTTCATTATATTTGCACCCCATAAAAGTATTTTTTTCACGTGGGATCGAAAGAGGCTCGGTATTGTAGATCAGTAAGCTTGAAACGGAAGTGTAAAATCTCACACACAAACACGGATATAAATGAAAAAAGCGTATCATACATTTCAATACCGTACAGATTTGGAACACATCCCCCGTGTATAAAAAGACCTTAGTGTACTAAGTATGGATACATTGACCAAAAGGCGAAGATATTGAGATCTGTTATGACCGGTAAACTTCTGACTCGTCGTTTAGAGTTGTCAACCCCCCTGTATCCTGTCGCAAATGAACATCATGTCCCCAAAGTACTTTCAGATCAGCGGATAGGCTGATATACTCAGACGGACAAAAAATTACCAATCCAAGCGATCCAAGCACAATTTAACTTTTGTATTTCTGGTAATACTGAGCAATTCAACAACAAAAAACGGGCAATCAATTTATTAAACCATTTTTAATTTGGCTTAAACATTGCATAGACGTTTCTTAAGACAAAAGATGTCATTTTGTGCTATTGCTATTTTTGGAACTAGACTCATTTTTGAGAAGCTATTGAAAAATGCTATTTTAAAAAATATTTATAATCATCAATACCGTCCGATGATTATAAATATTTTTTCAAAAAAATAATTTTTTTTTATTTCTCCACCGGTTTGTTTGAGTAATATTTTGTAGTTTTAATGGAAAAAAGTGTTATTTAAAAAAATGAGCTTTTTTAGATAATTAACTTAACTAATTAATTCAGTTTTTCTAATAAATTTATTTGGAAAGTCTATTTTTTTCGGAAAGATAAAATTATTATCTACAATTTTGCCGAAGACGTCACAACGATCAAACAAACCGTTTTGGCCCTAAAAATATTTTTAATCATCAATACCTTTCCAAAATAGCTATTAAAATAGCTTTTCAAAAATGAGTCGTGTTCCAAAAAATTGAGCCTGTAGAAACGTCTATGCAAAGTTTCAGCCAAATCAAAAATGAAAATTTAGAAAAAATAATTAAACTGGGACATTTTTTGTGGAACTGCTCTACTTAAAAAAAGACTGCGCCAAGCTCTTTGACAAATTTTAAATATGTATGTATGATGCTACGGTAATGTTAATTATTAAATGTTAAATGGTAGTGTATGTAGCAATATGAATTTAGAAAACTTTGGTGGAGTTTTTACGGCTTGCTCAGAAAAATCTTCAAGGCCTGGTCAAATAGGCAGTGATGGAAAAAAATCACTTCTAGTGGTTTTGAATTCATACAAATAGAGATGCGTTGACATCGTCGTCAGCATGCGAGTAAATAAGTGTCGATTTTGGTACATGCTTTGCCTTCCTTCTTGCGATATATATGTTGCTGTGAGTGTAAACCACAACATGTGGCACAACTCGGTATACGAAGCTTTTCGTACGATGTGCCTCAAACGAACAAACCCGATCTATTCGTATTCGTTTGGTTAATGATCGTATTTTTTTTGTTCGAAAATGAGAGTAGGTAACTGACAGTGTATACTCTCGTACTCTCGCTTAACTCAACCGCAGCCGAAGTAGTCCCTTCCACCACTCATTCCCTCTCACTACACCGCACCTCTGCGGTTAATCAGTCAACATTATATTCTCCTGTTGTTATCCTTGTTGCTAACCCCCGACGACGGGTGTATGGAGAGAAAAACATAACAAGCGAGTCGCTTACAAAACCTGATGTAGCTTACATAAGAGAATCAAAAGAGGGTTTCCCATTGGTGTTCCCTACGTTTGTTTATAAAGGTGGAGTATTTTATTTACTATCAGAGGCGTTGTGGCTAAGCCGAAATTTTATAAATTTTAAATCACAAGTACACACGAACAAAAAAATAGAGTAATATTTAGGTTTTAAACGAAAAATAATTGAAAATGGTGAATAACACTAGTAAACACAATTTTGTTCTAGGGCTCAAAATGTAAAAAAAAAGAAACAGTTTTCAGACCATTCGTGTGAGTTTCGATGCCCTGGCAAAGATGACTTTTTTAGAGACTTAAATGCGTTTTCCCGTAAGCCAACGTAGAATCGACTAACCCAGCGAGTACTCACTGTGCAGCATTTGGACGCACTTGTGAAAATTCACAGGAATGGTTAAAGAGCTTATCATTTTAGCGCAACTATTTTGAGCTATAGGGCAACACTTTTTTTTCGCTTGTGCAACCAGTGTATCAAAAGCTTTTTTTCTTCTATTACAAGTATAATTAGTCCATAAAACATAAAATTCGAAAAATATGCATTGAAATAATAAATATCCAAAAATAAACAAGGTCAAGTAGGGCCTTTGGCAAACTCAAAAATCAAGCTTAAATTAAATGGTTTTAAAACAACAGATTTATGTTATAAACATCAATATGAATATCTTATGTTACAACCTTCGATAATGTGAGCAAGATTAAACCTAAAAATTTGTTTGAATCCCACTTCTGACACCATAACCTCCCAGCTGGTCTAGAAGTTCGATGCTGTACTATCAAGCTAGTCGTCGTTATTGGAGTCCTGGCTCGAGAGATACGACTCGTCATTGTCATAGGTGTTATCCCCCTTTTTCTCGAGTTTTAAGATTAATTTTATTATTTTTTTTAATTGTTCTAGATTTTCAAGAGACGTTTAGGCAATATGTCCTAATAGTCCTAACAGTAATAAGTGGTAACAACATAAGCTCGCGAAAGGCGAGAGAAAAAAACAAAAAATTAAATTGTCCGCGTAGATATTGACTGTGAGTGAATTTCTTTAACATTTACCATTCGTAACATACTCCGCAATATAACAACGATTTATAAACGTATCGAAGTAAAATGTATTATGATACGTGTTAATACGTGAGAGTGGAACATTTCACATATCAATTTTACGATGCACCAGCGGTTCTTTTACCAAGAACGTTTTGGCTGAAAGTGACGCCAATTGGCTAGCAATTATAGCCAATAGTCGTTTGCTTGAAATAATTCAATTTTTACCTCATGAACTAATTACTTTTTTTGTCTTATGACTTATATTTTAGGTTGTAAAGTAGGCAATGTATGTATGTTGTCGAGGATGTGTTAAATGAACAAAGGCTGAGGGTGTGATTTAGACTTTTCCCTAGACGAAAAAATTACATACATTGCCTACTTTACAACTTAAAATTTCAATTTTTTATGCCTGCGTTGAAAAGGTAAGGCATCGTGTATAAAAAATAATTTCACTCTTTTTTTTTTCACAGCAAAGTGATAATCTTAAAGATTATAACAAAAAAGTTCTATATTTTATCTGTTCTATCTACAAATAGATGACTGCCATTCATTGTGTGGGAAAATCTAACCTAACATAAGGCAGGTTCAGTTTCTACTTTACTAGAGTGTACCCCAGTGAAGAAGTTAAAGACATAGTATTAGTTGAACATGAAAAATGTAAAACAAAAATTCAAACTAGAAAAACATGAAGTAAATCAGTAGCACAGAAAATCAATAAATGAGAAAAATAACTTCGAGGCAAAATTCGTAGAGTACAATGTGCTAATAAAACAAAGTACTTCAGGTCTATTTGATGATAAAAAAATAACAAAATAATTTTATCGCTTCTGAGAATCAAAATGATTGCAATTTTTTATACAATACATTAAAGCAAAGGTCACAATGTCGAGTTCCCATCTTACTTCCTCTTTTCAGCAAGCACAAGCAACTATCTGCTCTATCGTTCAGCAGCAGTCAGATTGCAGCACGTTCAGCTTAACTTTAGCCTTGGATCGATCCCCAATTCATACCGCTAAAGCGAAACGGTATCACCAGCAGAGATTCTGTCATTATTTTCTAGTAGAATAAAAAGACTACTATCTTAAGACAGCCGGATTACGGGTCTTTCTCCCCAAAACAGTTGGAGTGCTGAAATGGCTGAAACGTGTTTGCCTAGGTAATGTGCTGTGGAGTGTTTCCTGTGAAACCCTAACATGCTAGCGAGAAACCTTTGTGTAGTCATCTGAAAATCTGCCGTTCTTATCATCCCGGGAGGGTAATTTGCAAAGCCTGATATTGACGTTCCGGTCGCCTCACTCAACGCACCTGTTTGTTTGTGCTGCGATAGTGAAGTTGAGTTCGCTTGGGTTGACAATTATTTAGCTGTACCTATGTGTTTAATGTTCTGAAGTAAATCTTCGTTTGATTATTTTTCCATCCTAATAATCGTTACTATTTTTGCTTCACTATTCATTTGGACTAAATTCGTTCACATTTTTTTTTTTTTTTTTTGGTTAATCCAGTTCATAATCAAGAACTATTTCAACTGATTCGCAACAAAATCAATCAATTTTATGAAAGCAATCTATCATTTAAATTGTTATCGAGCACGACCTGAACTGATTCCACATTGTGTCAGTCATTATGACTGACACCGGAAGAAGAAATTTCGGCATTGGATCAGCAGCAGTGACTGAACAGTTTATAGTTCGCAAAGTTGGAGCACCTGGCAATGCGCCACTAGTAATTCCGCTCCGTGCATCTCCGTTGATATAGGTCCAGAGCTTCGAAAAATATTCCCATTAGAGCAACCTTTAAATTTCGCTGCAACGGAGAATCCGCCAGCCGTAGTGCAGTGTCCCGGCAACGGAAACCAATCTGGCTTCCATTGGGCTTCGGTTACGCAAAAGGATTTACCACCGGGTCGTACACCGGACCGCTTCGAAGCGAGAATGCCATTCTCCAACGGTGAACCGCTGGGAGACCCCAAAAATGCGTATTAATTATTTTCGAAGCATCCTCTGGTCACTTTACTGCTGCCCTCGGGACATTGGGAAGGGTTTTTGTGTCGTGCCTACGCTTGAGTAAATTACCTGCATGGTTTCGCTGTCTCTCTCCTGCATACGATCCTAATCGTGCGGTGCTTCGGTCAGTCCTGCAAACGAGTTCTGGCCACCACTGTCGTTTCAGTTCGCCATTAACTTGGTGAATTTATTGCTATGACCCGGAATATAGGGTGCGCATTATTATCGCCGCTTCCGGAGAGGTACGGACAGTCAACGATAAAAAAAAACATGAAACGAGTGCCCACAATGTTTGCCTACGAGGAATTGCGTGTAACGACTCTGCTGAAAACGACATGTCACTTGGATTTATTGCGTATCGGACGTCGATTGAAGTTGATTTTGGGTTAATACGTCCCTGGTTCTGCTGGCGTTGCACTTCTTGAACACCTTTTTAGTGATTATTTTATTATTCAAAATGTTGGAATAAAAATAAATTCATAAAATAAATTCATATACATATGTACCCATTTTGAAGAAAATAATTTAGTGACGTTGAAACACGTGGCGTCTCCACCATAGAAATTTCGGTGGAGGCGGCTAGTAATTTGTTTTAATACAATATATGGAAAAAGTTTCACGCTTTGATTGGAGTTTTTATCACCGTTCAGCTTCTCTGTGTTTTGTCCAACCCAGCTCGAATTCCCACAAGAGAGACTACAAAAATTATTCAACACAGATAAAAACTCGCAAAACCTCCCCCGAAACTCGAGACCCAACGGACCATAAAAGCAGGTTTCTCAAATCGACTTGGGAAAAGTTAAAGCACCACCCGGTGTGGCACGAAAGGTCCATCAATTAATTTGATTTTCCCGCATTAAATTTCCGCAACTGATTTTGTTTTTTACTCCCACTCAGTGCCGCTGCCGTTATTTCTTTTCCGTTATCCTTCACCTTTCGGTCGCTTCATTCGATCCGAACCTAATTTGTTATGCAAAACGGCACTCGACACATCTCCGGCAGTAGGTACAGCTGAACTCGACTCGATTGTGCGGCGAAGCCTTTTCCCCGACTTCCTGAGCAGTGAAAAGCAATTTCACTATTGTTTGGGAACGACGTGCTGGATTAAACTTCAGTCCGGTACGCGTGGACTATCTATAATCCGCGATCTCGTATAGTAATGAATATTTGATTTTCTCCCGATTGCGGGCAGGAAAATGAAAATAACAAGCAGACAAAAATCCAACACAGTTGCTCGCCCAAAACACGCACCGCCATTTGACAGGTAAATATTGTAGGAAGATTTTTATTATCGATAGCCGATGCGATCCTAATCTAAGATAAATTGAATGAAAAAACAGAATGAATGAAATGACTGCCTTTCGATGACTGATCGGAAATTGGTACTTCAATTTCACGCTTTCACTTACGCTCACTCAACCAAGTGGTAGCTACCGAGAGTAAGACTTTAAGTATGGAACTTTTTCGATGCGTTACTCAATTCAGGTTATTGAAAAACTTGAAGCCATTCCCCACTGAGGAAAATCAAAACACAAGCACACACAAATGACAACCCCAGCCAGGGAAACTTGAGCCTTATTGCGTTCATTTCGTTTCAGTTTATTCCCCCATTACGAGGGGGTGGGGGATGGTAAAGCTCGCAAAGGTCAGTATTCAAATGAGATTTGCTCTCGATGGCGACCGCCGGCGAAGACGCAGATGAAGAATGAAAGGCAAATGGCGAAATTCGAGCCGAAAACCCAAAACGAGGGGCGAACCGTCTCTAGGGGATTATGAGTTTTGCCAGTCTGGACCCGTGTGCTGACACAAAACTAAAAATTGTGTGGCAGTCTTTGTGTGTGCGTGTATGTATGAAAAGATAGGTATTGATTCCTTTGGGGGTCGCCTAATATTGCTTTAATGATCGACGGCTATTGTGCAAAAATGTAATCAAATATTTCCCCCCAGAAAAGTCAATCCGCAATAACGCCCCTAGGATATGTGGATCACACGATGTCGAAAATCATCTTTGGTTGGACTTTATAACTCAATAATGGTGTGGTGGTATGGTTTTTTGGTTCGACCTTTTTGTTTAGAAGAGGGTTGTTTAATGCCGGTTGCTGGAAATTATGTTGCGAGAATTTAATATTTAGATATTTATAATCTTGCAAGGAACGAAGTTTTCTTTACTATAGATAACAGTTTCGAGATGAGTTTTGTGTTAATTTAGGATCATGTTGTTGTTCGTATAGTATCCCTTAGAAGCAGTTTTCAGAAAGCAGTCTCTGCTGGATTTCCGAGATATTTTTCAGTGTCTCAAATATTTTCGACTGCCAAAGTTAAGCTTTGGATTCGGTGCTGTATTTAACAGTTACAAGCATCATTTGAACCCTAAGGGACATCTAAAATGTTTTTCGGCAATTTTGAAGATACGTTTATGGAGTTCTTTGCTTTTTTAACCTTTAGTAATAACTCTGTGTTGTTGAGGCTAAATTAGTTTTATCTAGTTTTCTCGTCTTTCCGTGGCATTTTTGTGAGCAATGGTTCACCCCTTTGCTTTCAACAGTATTTAACGACTGTTTCCAGTGCATTATGAAATATTTGTCTTGTATGCATTCTGCCTTCTTTTTAACAAGTATTGATATTATCATGTTTTATCTATGAGACAGTGGGTATTCTACCCAAAAGTCATGTAAGTTTTAATTTCTATCAAAACTCTAACAAATACAGTTGGTAAAATAGCAATAGATAAAAATGTTAGAAACTCGACGTTCTGATACTAAGCTTATTATTTTGGCCAGTGTTCCAATCTACAATCAAGCCACACGTACAACCGTGAATTGAAGATTTGCTTATCGGATATTTTTATTTGAATAACTTGATAAATGTTGTTGTTTTCTAAAAAAAATGGTTTCCATTCAATTGGCAAAATCAATAGTATCAGCATAAATCAGTATCAGTATTGTGATCTTTTGAAAAAGGTTCGGCCAAATTTGGTTTAGACCTTGCGGAATGACAGGTAAAACAATTTCCATTTTTTCGGCTCTGGAGGGGTCAAGTACGCAAGTGTTATCTACGCTACACGCCGTTACTGAAGCGGCATATTATGCAACTTCATCGCACTTCCGGTTTTTTTTTCGTCAAAAGTTAGTTCAGGGTGTAAGCTTTCAAATTAAAGTTGTTTAAAAATATTCTATCAAAGAAAACTTGAATGAAATGAATTTGAATTTTTTTTATCATTTCAGCCTGTTTATGGAGACGCTAGGCACATTTAAACACATGGTATGGTTACGATATAAACAACGTGTGTGTGAGAGATAGCATGAGAGAGAGAATGAGAGGGAGAGAGAGAAAAAAGGAAAGAAAATGAGAACGAATGCAAGAGACAAAGAGAGAGAGAGAGAGAGAGAGAGAGAGAGCGAACGAGCGAATGAGTGAATGAGAGAGAGAATAATAGATAGAATGAGAAATAGGAAAAATGAGAGAGAGAAAATGAGAGAGCAAGATAGAGAGATAGAGATAGATAGAGAGAGAGAAAGAGAGAGAGAGAGAGTAAGAGAGAGAAAGAGAAAGAGAGAGAGAGAGAGAGAGTAAGAGAGAGAAAGAGAAAGGGAAAGAGAGAGAGAGAGAGAGAGAGAGAGAGAGAGAGAGTAAGAGAGAAAGAGAAAGAGAGAGAAAGAAAGAGAGAGAAAATTGAGAAAGAGAGAGAGAGAGAGGCTTATATTGTATTATGTTTAAAAAATATAATGAGTGCTGCTAACGATGGATCTGACTGACCTACTTTTTAATGTTTGTTAACACACGTATGTTATCGCGTCTTAATGTTTGTTTAATGCACAAGAAAATTCTGGTTTTTACTTCTTTCGGTTTATCCTAAGTACACATAACAGAAGGTAAAACTTAACACACCAATAGAAGACTGCATTTGTTCTGTCAACCGTTTCAGAAAAAGGTTAATGGTAAACCTATTGAATAGTGTTGTAGGAACGAGTTTACCGTTACATCTGCCCCCACTTCAATATGATGTGAGTCTTCTTGAAGAGAAGACTGACCTCTAGGTACGAATAATATTTGTAGGAAGCTCTATATGAATTTTGTATATGTATGTAAATTTAGCTTTTTCGTGGTGACTGTTTGTTGTTTCAGGTTTTGGGTTTTCGGCTTTGCAGTCTCAGTAAAGGAATTCAACGAATATTTTCTTTGCATCCGACGTTTCGACCGTTGCACAGCAAAAGTGGAACTTAATTCCATAGCGCCTTTCACCTTCATTCTAGCTTAATGGTGTCTTCGGAACAATTGTATGGATGTATGGATGGATGAGCCGCATACTAACAAGTTGTGAAAAAATATGAAAAGTTTACTATACTAAAAACAAAAAAAACTAACTTTTTTGTGTTGGAAGATAGAAGAATGGTTTATTCAGGGAAGTTGTAGAAATTCAAAAATATGAAACTTTATTGAATAAATGAAATTCTGTCTTCACAAAGTTATAAAGTATATTACATGGAACTTACTTTAAAGTTAGTTTTTTGTACTTAACTTTTGTTAGTTGCATTTTACACGAAAGTGTTGTTCAGAGAAATTGTTAGGGCACACAAAACTCACAGTTTTGCGAAAGATTATACATCTCCAAGACTTGTTCTTACGAAGTTATATCATATTTGAGTCTATTTTTTCGATAACTTCAAGAACGTATAGGTTAAGAAGGGGCAAGTGGAATGCTGTGGTCAATACTTGTCTTCGAAGCTTAACTAAAGTACCACAAAATCTTGTAGGTTCCATTTGTCCATCCACCCATATTAGGATACGGCAAGCATAAGTACAGTAGGTGTGCATATATTAAAAATACCAAATGTTTTGTGTTAAGAGACAGAGGAATGATTTATTTAGCAAAGTTTTAGAACGTGCAAAAATATGAAATTTTGATGAACAAGCAAAACTTCTATCTTCATTAGGTACAGAGTTACAGAGTAATATAAATATATGTTACATAAGAGTTTTTTCTTGTACTTTACTCTTGTTAGATACATTTTACAAGAAAACGTTGATCTAAAGAAGCATTAAGGCATACAAAACACACGTTTTTGTCGAAGCCCACACATCTCCAAGACTTTTTCTTACAAAGTTATAGCAGTTATCTAATTCTTTTGATAACTTTAAAATCGTAAAAAATAAAAAAAAAAGTAAAGTGGAATCATGATGCCAATACTTTTTCTTAAAGTTTAGCTCGAGTGCTTAAAACTGTTATAAGTTCCATCCGTCCCAATCCACCCGCTCTTTATTCTATACGTTGTTAAAATTATCGAAAAAATTAGCTATAGTATGCTATAACTTTGGAAGCAAAAGTCCTGGAGATGTGTAGTCTTGAACAAAAACGTGTGTTTTGTACACCCAAATGCTTCTTTAGAAAAACGTTTTCTTGTAAAATGTATCTGACAAAAGTCAAGTACAAAAAATTAACTTTTAAGTAACTTTTATATAAAATACTCTGTAACTCTGTACCCAATGAAGATAGAAATTTTGTTTGTTTAACAAAGTTTCATATTCTAGTATGTTCTGAAACTTTGTCAAATGAACTACTCCTCTACCTCATAACATAAAAAAGTTAGTATTTTTATTAAATGAAGACCTACTGTTACATATGCTCGCCTTACTCTAATATGAGTGGATTGGGACAAATGGAACCTGCAACATTTTATAGTACTTCAGCATAACTTCAAGGAAGGGGAGCTGCGTAGCTACAAGGTTACAGAATCCGCTTTGTCAAGCGAATGGTCGTGGGTTCGAACCTTAGTAGAATCAGGTCATTCGATGTCAAAAAGGACTTTAATATGGGTTTATTCTCAGGCTCCCCACCAGTTACCCTTCCGTTACGCTGAGATCTACAATACGTTTGTGTGACTTCCTCTTTACAAACATAAGTCCCTCTTATCAATAAAACGTACGACGAAACTTCTCAAGGGAATTATAATTGGTGATATTTGGCAGTAGGAACGAGCTTCGGTATGTGAGAACAGAAAGCGTGTAAAGGGAAGGGTAGCACATTACACACAAGCACTGATAAAAAATAATAACAATAATAATAATAAGCATGCCACTTCTCAATAGCGATATTGCTAATAATAGAAGTGCGGGATATCACACAATTGATCAACGACTCTGGTCGCAGTGAGGAAGTCCATACAGGAAAAAAAAACTTCAAGGAAAAGTATTACCATCATGATTCCACTTGCCCCTTTTTAACTTATACTTTCTTGAAGTTATCAAAAAAATTAGCTAAAATATGATATAACTTTGTAAGGAAAAGTCTTGGAGATGTATGATCTATGGCAAAAATGTGAGTTTTGTGAGCTCTAACAGTTCCTTCAAATAACACTTTCTAATAAAAGTTAAGTACAAAAAACTAAATTTTAAGTAAGTTGCATACAATATACTTTACAACTTTGTAATTATTGAAGATAGGGTTTCCATTTGTTCAGCAAAGTTTCATATTTTTGATTTTTCCACAACTTTTTAGAATGAACCATTCCTCTGTTTTTCAACACAAAAAAGTTTTTTTTTATTTTTGATATAGTAAACTTTACATAATTTCTGAAAATTCGCTATTATGCGGGTCATTCATACAAACAATCGTTCCGAATATATTATTAAGCTAGGATGGAGGTAAATGGCGCTAAAGAATTAAGTTCCACTTTTAGCCTTTTTGGACTACTGTGCGTTGGTTGCAGCCTTTTTCAGAGCAATTCTAAATTAGAAAGAGAAAATAAAAATAGAAAAAAATGGCCGATATAGGAAACGGTAAATAACGATAGTAGAATCACTTCAGATCTTCCTGATTTGCCTCCAGGATGCACAAAGTCATTGTTCTGCGATGACACAAGCATTTCCGTAAAAGGAAAAAGCCTTCGTGTCATATGCAGTCGATTGCAGAAAAGTTTAGATATTTTTTCTTCCTACTTGCAAAAGTGGAAAATCTCTCCCAATGCTTCTAAAACTCAAATGATAATTTTTCCTCATAAGCCTAGGGCTTCTTTCCTCAAGCCAAACAATAATCACGTTGTCAAGATGAATGGGGTTATTTTAAGTTGGTCCGACAAGGTTGAGTACTTGGGACTAATTTATGATAAAAAACTTATTTTCAAAGAGCACATTGAGAGTATACAAGCCAAGTGCATCAAATATACGAGATGTTTATATCCTCTTACTAACAGGAATTCTAAACTTTGTTTAAAGAACAAGCTTTTGATTTACAAACAAATTTTTAGACCAGCAATGCTTTATGCTGTACCGATCTGGTCAAGTTGCTGTTCAACAAGGAAGAAAACGCTCCAAAGGATTCAGAATAAAATTCTGAAAATGATTTTGAAGCGTCCTCCTTGGTTTGGTACACTCGAATTACATAGACTTACTGGTGTTGAACCATTAGAAGCTATGTCAAATAAAATTATTAACAATTTTCGACAAAAATCGTTGCAATCCTCAATTGCTACGATAAGCTCTCTTTATAGCCAATAAGTTAGCAATTAAGTTAGTTGTAAGTTTACTTCCCCTTTTCTGACAAGTAGGTTTAAATCCCTACGAATGATAAGTCCTAATTGCGAAAGCAAACAAATCCTAACAATTAAAATTACAAATTTCTAACAGTGTTGAGAAGTCACCATTTGTGATTGGACACACATACTCATTATTTACTAATATTTATCATAAATACTTAAGCTACTAACAAATCCCCCCTTAAAAAAAAAAAAAAAAAAAAAAAAAAAAAAAAAAAAAAAAACAATAGTAGAATGGTAGGAGTGAAAACACAACAAATAACTAACAGCTAAAACAAAAATCTTCCTTTCCCTGCAGCTCTAAATATCTTAGTTTGTAAATTCTGATTATACAAACCCGCAAGGCTCATGCGCCAAACAAAATATCTTTGTAAGTGAGTAATAGGGCACAATTATTTTATAATATTGTAAAGTAAACCCATCTATTTTAGAATTTATTTGAAGAAGCCCGCAACCAATGGCCGAAACGTCGGATATGAAGAAAATATTCGTTTAAATCTTTCACTGAAACTGCAAAGCCGGAAATCCAAAACCTATGTAACCTGGTTGATCGCTATCGATGGACTCATTGGACGTTGAGAATCAAGTGACGGGAAAAATCGAATAGGTGGAACCGAGCCGTCAACGTTAGGGTTTGCAATATTCCTGAGAATAGATTTCCCGGGAAACGGGAATGAAAAATCTCATTTCCTGGGAATTCCGGGAACCGGGAAAGGAAAAAAATCCTTAGCAAAACTGAGATTTCAAATAAAGTTTATTAATTAAAAGTTTCAAACAATCGTTTACAATTTAGTTATGAATTGAAGAACAAAATTTATTCAAGTTCACTCCAGAAATTCATGAACGATCGTCTATTAATCGCCTCAGTTCCGCTGACAATTTTTCGTTGGGCCCAAATAATGTAGTTCCCTTCTGTAAAACTTTGCTTAAGATCGCTGAATCACCGCTGGTGCTGATTTCTAAAATACTTCTAAATCACCGATTCCAGCTCTTGCTACATTTCATTAGAAACCGAAGAGTCCAATATTTTTAGTTTGTTGAAGATAAAGCTGTGTGTTTGGCAGCCAGATTTTAGCGCTTTTGAATGCCTTCGTAATTAACGTGAAATCGCGGCCACGACCCAAGTTACACTGACTGAGTTTTATTAATTTATTTATTTCTGGTCGCATTGATTTACGGGTTTCAATTTTTTTTATCAATTTACAGGTTTCAAAATTTTTTGTCAATAAACAAAAAAAAAGTCAAGCAACTATCCGCTTAGTAGTAAACTCACTAGCAAAACTTTTTTTACATGAGACGACGAAAATATTTCTTAATTTATCGTTTATTTATTTCTTAATTTATCGTTTATTTATCGTTTAGCATATATTTTTGACAAATAAATTAAGCAAATAATTTGATATTACACGGCAAGCAAATATTGATCGTCGATTCAAGCAAATATTTGCTTCGTATAATGCACACTATAAAGCTGCTCCACACTTCTACGACGTAAGTTCAGTGTTTATTGCAATATTGTATGGAAAATTTTCCGAGGAGCTCGGGGATCCCGAGATCCCGGGAATCAATATTCCTATTTCCGGGATCCGGGAATCCCGGGAATAGACAATTCCCGGGATTGCAAACCCTAGTCAACGTGTCTGGTTCAACCTTGAACCACCGTTCGCCTTTCTTGTATTTGTCTTCGTTGTCATCGATAATTTTCTCCTAGACCCAATCAACCTTTTCTTGTGTACTTTACCTAACCTCTTTCAGCCGTTGACACCCGACTGTCCAGCTTTGACTCTTCCTTTTCTGGTTCACCGGAGTTCTAAGGTCTAACTTCATTAGCATTTTTCTCGTCGGCCTTGAGAATATTCTGCTGAGATTGATTATCCGTTTCCGGGACTCAATGACTCATCCATGTTCTCAGTAAATTCTAATAACACTTTGGATGGGCAACTTCTTCCACCAACACTGTTTATTCTTTTGATACAAATTGGAATTTACAAACGTTTTTCATCATTTTGATGCTGATTAACTGGATGAGATTCCTAAAAAAAATTGTTTTTCAAGATACGTTGAATTTTCACATAAATTATAAGATATTCTCAAGCAGACCAGCTTCCGCAAATGGATATCGTGAATCCATCGATAGTATTTATATGCTTTATTCCAAAGCACCAAAATAATTCAGTGGCAACGATGAATGCTAATTGCTGTTTCGGTTGAAGACGGTGTTATTAAGGATGGGCGAACGGTTCACGAAAATGAACCACGGCTTGAGCGTCCCAGAACGGATCTTTCGCCTAGAACCGAACTTTTCCGAAGTTCACATCAATAGGAACCTATAACGAACATAAAGATAGCAATACAAATACACACATACAGACAGACAGACATTCGCATTTATACCCGATCAAACGATTATAACAAACGGGTAACACATATACATCTGAACTTGATAGAAATAACAAAGCCTGTAATATTCTTGTTGTGCCAGAATGATAAAAAGTACAGAATTATATTCAATTCTGTTATCATACAATTGAATGTTTAAAAGTGTGTTTTTTAACAAAATTTGTTATTCAATTGACAAAATATTGTACATTCTAATATTCGTATTTTTTTCTACCAAAAACCTTACAAAACTTGCTATTACTTGTAATAATTAGCAAGAAATTTTGATATATTAACTATTAACGAGACCAAGCTTAGAACACAAGTTGATACAAAAAGTTCGTAACAAAATATCAAGAATCGTTATAATCATGATATTTTTGACTAATTGGGTAGACATGGAAATTTCGCAGCAATTTACGCTAGTGCCTTCATGGTGACTCGTGAAGTAATATAAAATTCATTTTTTGTTATTATTGTTTTTATAGAAGGGAATTAGAAGAAGAATAAGAAGAAAATTACTCTTTTTTCCTTAAAAAAATGTAACAGCGAATAACCCGACGAGCAATTACTCTGTGGCCTTTTGATATACTTTCGAGCTTGCTAGTGACACCAAAATTTATAGGAACGGTTAAAAAGATATAAAAATTCATTTTTTGCAGTTTCAGCGCTTTTGTCGGCCAGTGTTCTGCACAGTATTATTGGGTTGTGATGAACATCACACTACAGTACATTTGCAACAATCACTAACCACAGTTTCAATTTGATAAAACAATCACCTCACTTAGCGATATTTATTCAATACTCATGTTGTAATTTCCACGCCCTTTTTCAAGTTATATCATTCTCTCAGCTCCGCGTGACACATTGGCAATTTATTCCGCAATAATTTAATAATTATCTTTCAAGATGTTGCATTCATCAGTTTTGTTAGTCAGGAAAACGTTTTATTTTGAATCAATGTGCCACTCTGCTCCGCGAACCTTATATCACCATTTCCCGCTTCAAAATGACATAGGACACCACTTTCTGGTTTCTAGGTGTCATACTGGTTTAAGAAATACATTAAAGTCTGTTTGTACGCGAGGGATGCGTTCCAAATTTGTGTGGGCCCGCGTAAAAAGACTTTTTCACGAGGGACGACGTCTTTTTTTTTTCTATACTGGTATGCATTCTGTAAAATTGGAAATGTAATTGGCAAATGTAGCGTCGGATATCAAACGATAATAACAGCATAACCACATGATGGATAAAAATAACCAATATGTTGTTGGATAGATAAAATGTTGAACAATTTCGTAATACACTAGTCATCATTATGTGTTCATTGCAAAGCAGTAAAAATCGATAAAAAGTGTCATGGACGAATTTATGCGAACAATGAACCAATCACATGCGAGCATTCCTAGTACAGAAATGTGAAATTCTCTGTATCAATATAAAAAAAATGACAGAGTCTCCCCGTCCCAACAGGTCGATTTGTGTTTGCTTCCATGAACCTAGACTAATTTGATGTCTCAAAGGTAAAAGTTTTTTGAAAAGTTTGAAACAACCCCTTTTCTTGAAGAATTTCTAAACCTGCTGTTAGAGCGTAATAGAATCTGATGTCTTGAAAGAAAAACATGCTAATAAAAGCAACCGTAGGTATATGTGGAGCAGAGTGGCGCTAATTTCTCATCGTCTCAGCGTGCAATCAAAACTGCAATGCTGCTACTGATGGTGATTGAAAGTTTATCTCATGAATATGATTAGCATAAAAACCATAAATTACTAAACAACACGACTCGGACTGACTTTGGTCTCGACCACACAGGTCTATAAGAGTTATCAGCATCATCTAACTTTTCTGTGTGTGTGATGAGACATTCCTTTCAGTCTATAAATAACGCTTGCACAGCAGTGTGTGTAGTTAGGGATGAGCAACAGAATAAGTCGGCAGTGGAATGTGATCTGATATAGATTGTTGAACAGTACCACCGTCTCTCGTAGATTAATTTGTCAAAACACCATGCCGGAGACAGGGAGATTGCGGGTTCAAGTCCCGTCGGGATGCGGTATATTTTTCTAAATCTGTATCATATTTCCAGTTCGCTTATTTTTCGCTTTCCCTACTGCACATACTGTCTGCTTAATGTACTCAACAAAAGTTAAACAATTTTGCAACGGTTATAAGTTATTTTTATTTATTTTTTAACTTCGGTATCTACTAAATAAAAGTGACCAACATAATGTCGAACGAGTAAGTTCCTAAGAACACTAATTTATAGAAGAGTAAAATCTATTCAGATTTTTTTTTTTACATTTACATAGTTAGATTTTTTTATTTTTAACTTTACTAATGTAATAATATACTTTTATTAGCTGTCTTCGTAATACAATGAATGTGAAATGAAACAATGAATGTGAAAATGAAACAAACTTGTGAGGCAAAAAACAAAAACGAATCTTTTTAAACTTTAACTTCGTAGTAATTGTTGAATGTTGTTTGCACAAAAAACACTACAGGCGCAAATAAATATATTTTTGAAAAATGAGAGGCTGAGAATTGAAATGCGTAAATCACTGAACAAACGAATTTATTGTGTATGTAATTACAGCAATTACAGTGTTCAGTCCCACCATTTCATACAACCCTAGGACTGTATATCTTGTAGTATTTGAGTTAAAAATATAACGAAGAAACCCGTCCTAAAATGTTTAAACTTAGTTTGAATATGATAGTGGTCAATCTAGAGACCCAAATTCATTACTTCAAATTTGCAGTATTTGTACCAACATTTTTGACGTAGAATACGTCTTACGGCAACAATTACAGGGAACCAATTTCAATACAGGGATCCAATTTCAAAACCGAAACATCGAGAGCGTCACAAAAATTGTCCAATTTCAAACGTTTTAAACCCAGTCAGTTTCCAACCGATTTCTGTCATTTTTGCAGCAATCGATTGGAAAATCATTTAAGCACCTGTCCAAATGCAGAAAACTGTAATCTGGTTGTTTGAACTATTGCACTATTGAAATAGTTGAACATTGTCGAAACGCAAATGTCGACTTTTGATTGGTCGCTTGCTGCCTTTCTCTAAAAAGGACGACAGAATGGAGTACCTAGTTAGCCGGGAATGCACTCGTTGGGCTATATAAAAGACTGTTTCTCCTCAAGCAAATCAGTTGACTAGCAGCAGGCAGCAGCATCGGACATCAACACCGATGGCAGTAGGCGAAGGCAGCGTGGATCAGCAACGAGTAACAGCGGCGGTGGTAGTGGTTAGCTGCAGTCCTACCTCTTTCAGTTCGGCTCCCCTTCGATCTGAGTTGGACCCCACCAGCGGTAATCCGATTCAGATATCGTTGGGCAAATACAACCCGAAACTGAAAGAGACTCGCACCGCCAGGTGGTTTGAGAAGCCACCATCATCCAGCGTATGTGTATACAGGGTGTATGCACATAACGTGTGTGAATATTTGAAGCGTGTGTCCCTAATATATAACATGTGTGGCTAGCGTGTGTGTATGTTTATGGCGTGTATGCATGCCTGTAGCGCGTGTGTGCATGTTTATAGCGCGTGTGGCTTGCTATATAGCGTGCGTGGCTAGCAGTATAGCGGTTGAAATTTTCATATATACACTACCCGTCTTAAGTTTGGAATCACTTTACACTTTACACCCAGTTTGAATATTGCAACACCCCGAAAAGTTTAGTATCACTTAAAATGGGCAAATTTCTGTAACTGTAACTGTAATATGCTTGACCAGAACTGGTGGCACAAGCCGAACACCGCAACTTTGTGGGTAGTAATGATCACGCGATAAGTTGAAGTCTAAATATGAAAAACTGCATGCACCCTAGCGCCGCATAGCGGGGTAATTCAGTATTAAATTGTCTACCATGTAGAAGCCTTTAGCCTTTTGAACAAGTTTGCTGAACACCGCAACTTTCTGGCAGGTCGGAATCGTGAGATTAGTTAAGTTCAAAATACGACTCATTGTGTGCCCACTAGCACCATATAGCGGTAAAATTTCACACTGAATTGGCCACCATACAGTAGCCTTTGACCTTCGGAACAAGTTTGCTGAAAACCGCAACTTTCTAGGTTGTCAAAAACACGAGATATCCGCCTATTCCAGGTGATGCTAAACTTTTCGGGAGGCGTTGCAATATTCAAACTGGGTGTTGCAATACTCAGTGAAGCGATTTAGAACTTATGACGGGTAGTGTAATTGCTAACAAATCACCTCATGTAGAATTTGATTATCACTGTGAATCATTCAAAACTAAATAAAAAATTTGCCATGTTGAAAAAATATTCACTTGTCAATAAATGGCATTGACAAACACAATCAACCTCAAAGTTTATCTGAAGAATTAAACCCAATTCAGGGTATTCCCAAACCTATTCCAAGAAATACATTGGCATAAGACAGGCTGTCGTATTCTACGTTACCTCTGCGGTCGTGTCTTATAAACAACCTCTTCAACTTTTTTTTTATTTTTGTGATTTTTTTTTTTTGAAAACGGATGTATGATTACTTATATCCTAGAACGCAAAACGTGATTGAAATAAGGTCGATATATTGCACCGTTTTTGAGTAATTGAGAAAAAAAAGCTTTTTTTATTATAATATACACCGCTTTCAAATCTCACATTCTCCTTATATCTCTATTTCAAGCAGTAAATGTGAAGCTGTCGATCAAAAAATGTACTAACTGGAGCAATAAATTATTTAAAAATTTACGAAAAATATAGTCCCGCATGTGGGATAATCCTTATAAACAAACGTAGGGAGCAAATATGGGAAACCCTCCTTCGCGTTTTAAATATTATCATTTGATGACAAGCTTGTAAACGCTATTTTTTGTTTTGGACTGTGTATTTACCTATAAGATAAAACGCCCTCCTATCGGGCAAATTTTGTCAGGTCTCGTCCTACTGCTGATCCGAAAATGTGTACGTGTGGCCTTCATAAGTAAATTTAGATGTCACGGTGCAGCGTAAACCGAACTCACATTATCACTCCCGTCATGAAGTTAAGCGCTGTATTATATTCTGTTATAATTTTTATTGGATGGTGCCAACTCAATTTTCCATTTCTTATACGTCTATTTCTAAAATTCCTCTTCCACAATTCCCTATTTTCTATTGTTTGTGCAAAACATCGGTTGACTGAAAAATTATAAGTTCAGATGAGAAAATACAAAAAATAATCAGGGCGGACTAATACGGAATGGACATAAAAGAGGCAACCGCAAAGTACAATCTGAAATATATACGATCAAATTCGCAGAAAAATGCAATATTTGATTGCATGGAATTGTAAATCAAATATAAAATTATAACTGGACGACAAAAAAATTGCAACAAAATACCAAGAGTATTGGAAAAAATCTCATTTTTTACCTCGAATATGTTTGGTTTCCATTCGAGTTTGTTTTCATTTTACGTTCTAATTTCACACTATGCATTTTTCTGTCTTGCTTTTTATTCCTGTTTTAAAATAATTCCCACTTCACTCACATAAACAAATGAGAGGTGGAGTGCCCATGGAAAATTCTGTGTGCTTTTTCTCGGCGAAATTGGAAAAAATACAGGAAAATATGTTAATCAGATCGTTGGTGGAGATAGGTGGACTATATTTTTCGGATTTCGTGACAGGGGGACCAACGTTACAAATTTAAAAATAGAGAACAGGTTGCCGTAGAAGCATTTTTTTTATTGAAGTAAGTTATGCCAGCCATTTAGGGAACAAAAAATCTATAGCGGGTAACAATTGCTTCTCTGGGTATAAAAAATATGTTAGATCTATCATGACGATTTATCTATGAACTGTGGTAATGTGGTTTAGAATTGAAATTTTTCTTCGTGAATATAAAAAATAAATGCAATAAGATATTGCCTTATAATATTGGATATAGCATGAGTTTTGTTGTCAAAACTCGAGTGCTGACAGAAGCGAATTAAAGTGTCGAAATAATACTATTATACTATAGATCAGGATTTAGTTACCTCAAAAACATAAAATAAGTTATAAAAAAGAAGAAGAAAGTTGAGCAAATTTTCATTCGATATATTAAAAAGTGTGGAACTTTCAACCCGAAACTTTATCAGTCTGCTAGATCTCCAATGCGACAGAAATAATCTGCCATAGACAACTCGTTTCTTCACATTTCACTTTTTTTCCTCCACTTCACATCGTGACTTCTTTTTCTGTGGTTTCACAACTTCATGCTGGGGGCGTTATTTATGAAGATAAAAACTCAGTGCAAATGGCACATTGCTTGCCGCCGTTCGACACGGTAGGGAAATACTCAAGTCAAAAAAGTGCCCCATGTTTCAATGGTACGCTACAGTTTCAACCTCTTTACACACTAACCATCGTCGCAATTGCCGAGGGGCAAACCGAGGTGGGCTCGTAAAAAGATTGAAAGCAAGCAAGAAAAAAAAATCACCACGCCACATAGTCACTAGCGATGTCTATTACTGTACTGTCAACGCTCTTAAGCCTAACGAGGCACGGCTGTCACAAACGCCCTTCCTTCCCACACCCCAAAATTGCGATAAGTATGACGGCTGAAAAACTTTTTAGAAAGTATGTTTTCTTCTCTAAACTAGGGGAGACGACCTTCTGCGATTCAGGTCCTACCCTCTGAGCATGTCCTGATACATAATCTGAATATGCTCACGAATTTACGTAATTTTACTTTGATTTTGTTGATGTACATGGCGCCAACACGCCCGGACGGCCTTGACGGGGACTAATCCCTGCCACGGGCCATAAACGTCGAAGAATAATAAATCAAACCTAGAATGTGACGTTTCGTGGCTGCTCTTCCGGCCGGCTGGCTGGGGAACTGGGTTTCTCCAAAGTCGACGGCTCATGCAATTGGAACATTACCGTGCAACGGTTGCGATGCAACTATTTTCCCAGGATTGTGTATTGCGTCTTGTGGGGTTGCTTGGTGCTTTGGAAAATAAATGATTCTCTGCTGTGTTCTGGCTGGCTGTTTACGGCGACTGCACACGACCTGTGGAACGGCACTAGGACACGAAGTAATTGTCACTCATTTTCTCTGGATATTCCATTATTCATGACGACAAGGGTACGCTGTTCCATTTCCCTTCCGTATCTCTACGGCTGTGCGTGTGCTGCACTGTATGTGTGCCGGGGATATGTGCGTGTCTGATGGCACCGGCCCTCTATCGGTGCCCGAAGGTCTCCGACGACAGCCTGACTGACGGCTAATTGAATGAACACTCCGGCGGAGGAAGGAAGGCACATTTTTCACACACAGAAAACAGCTTAGGCCACCCGGCCCCGGCAAGGACGCTATAGTGGAGTCAGTAGTGAAGCCAATCTTATCGGAGGACCCGGCGGCGTACATCAGTGAAATGTGTATATTCGGCATGTTCTCTAAAACGCGTTAACGTGTTTAGCTTTCGTGAGAACCGGCGTTTATGCTGGCGGGATACAACAGCGGGAGACCGGTAACTGCGGAGGAAACGTGTTTGTGCGTGTGGGTGTGTGTGTGTTTGATGCTAACCTTCCGAAAGTTTTAGCTTCATCGTTTTATGCGGGGCTTTGTGATAATGGTTTCGTTATGTTTTTTTACATAAATGGCGTGTAAGGTTAAACGACAAGTAGCCAGGAGTAATGTTTTCATTCATGTGCGCCATGGAGTTGATCTAGCTGAGATATCAAATGGATTTTTGGGTTGTAAAACTATGTTCATGAGCGTTTTGATCACTTAAAATTATTGAAATGGTAAGTTTCTATTTTTCTATATTATTTTTAAATAGAATTTAATACAAGCATACGAATAGCCGAGAAATCTGATGAAGCCATCCCCAGCCTCGAGGACAAGTCAATTATTCTACAAGATCAAACTTATTATTTAGTTTCAACAAGGTATATCATAAATCATTTCTTTAAAATTTATCTGACAACACCGCAAGTTCAAAAGAAAGATTTCTGAAATCTACGATAAACAAAGCGCGTGTATGCAGAATTTCGCGTATATACATATTAATTTAGAAAAAACTTTCAATAATTAACTATTAAGGTGCCAATGATAATCCAATCGAAGTTTCAGCTCAGTCGGTCTTTGGAAAATAGTTCCTGAAAGCAGTGAAAGTTTCACTTTTTCGCGCGATGGAATGCTCGATGTCGAAAAAAAACTGTATTACAAATACACACAACGTCGAAATTTGTGTTCAAGATAGTATCTAAAAAAAATATTTTTTTTTAAAAAACCACTTTTTGTGACTTAGATTTCAGTTGAGATGTCCTAGCTCAATAATTTCTAAACTCCATCTCATTCGCTTGCATCAGGCTTCCGGCAGTAACATGAAATTTGTTTCGGCAGACTTTTGAAATTTGCTTCACTGTCGCCAGATCCAGTAAACTTTGCATTAAATTTATTGCTTTGCGTTTGAGCCGGAAGAACACAACGTACGGTCCAATCAATCCCTCTGAGTAAAGCTAATTCTTTTGGCCTATTTTTGCAAGCCATGTTGACCTGGGTACTCTGTTAGGTGTAAGGTGTACTCTATCATTTAATCTTTAGATCTCTATCATATCACTCTATCACATTATCTTTAGAGATGGAAGCTCTCGTCCACTTCCAGAGAGCGCAGCGTCTATTAAAAATTGAAAAAATCGCTTTAATCAGAGTTCAAGAATGAGAAAAAAACTATTTAGCCGAGATAATTGCCGCACAGCTTTATTCCTTGACTGATTGCACATAGCAGTGGTTGCTCTTCGTGATTGATCGGAATCAGTAAAATTACACAATGAACCGATCCGATCTTTCTCATTATACAAGTTATAGTGACTCAATACTTTTTGAAGGATCAATAATGGCGCCGGCTATATCCTTGCAATCAGGTGCGAAGAGGAAAGGGATGGGAAGGGAAGTGTGACCTTTTCTGTTTGGAAACCATTAGCCTCTGCATCTCACGAAGGTCACAGAAAGAAGGTTTTTGTTAGCACGAAAGGATACGCTGGATCAGGATTCACCTATTACTTTTGCTAATTTCCATTCAGCTATTTACTTTCGATTTATTTTTTGTTCAGCTGGGGTAATTAGAGATACGCAATTAGCTTATTTAAAATTGTTACTGGCTTAGACCGACAGACAGTGAGAATGTTGTTAGGACCACACACAAGTGTGTGTGTGTGAAGTTCATTCCACAATGGTCCACAAACCAAATTTAGGGGGAAATTTGGGTCTAGAGCTTTATAGCAACATTTTAGAGAGAAATTTTCTTCTACAAAGTTGTTACATATGATAAAGCGCTCATTAAAAATTATTAGAAATTAGGGTGACCAACATTTTCGATGCAATCAAGTATCTAACGTTTTTATCTTTGTAGATAGAAGAAAAATTTGTTCTACAATGTTATAGCTCCATTAATTTTAAGTAGCTTTGTAAAAAAAAAATTTTCCTCTATCTTTGAAAACATCCGATTTACATTGGAAAAACATATTTTACGCTCTAACTTTTTTTTTTCAAGTTTCATCTCAAAACTGTCTTTAAACGACTTTTAGAGCTTTTTAAGAGAAACGATTTGCAATGCTGATATCGTAAATATCTCAATTTTACTCAAAGTTATTAATATTTTTCATCAAAAAATTTGCGTTTTTCATTTGTAAGTCATTCTTTTTGGGGCAAACATAAGAAATATTTCTTGGTCTCATTTTGAAGGGCATACCTGACTCTATAAATGGAGGAACTTTTAGAAATATGGTAATTTTAAATTTGAGTAGATTTAATTTAAAAGCAAGCCGAAAAATTCAATAATTTTATACATTATGCATATAAATGCACCCAGATTTATTTTCTGGTATTTTTTCTTATAACTAGACGTAATTACCTTTATTTGACCCAAAAAGATCAAAAATCGATCAACTGGTTCGCAAGTTATGATTTTTTTTAGTTAAATACATCGAACACAGTCGTTTTTATAAATGAAAAACGCATATTTTTTGATGAAAAATAATCATAGCTTTGAGTAAAATTGAGATATTTACGATATCAGCGTTGCAAATTGTTTCTCTTTAAAAGCTCTAAAAGTCGTTCAAAGACAGTTTTGAGATGAAACTTGAAATAAAAAAGTTAGAGCGTAAAATATCTTTTTTCAATATAAATCGGGTGTTTTTAAAGATAGAGAAAAACTTTTTTTTACAAAGGTACTTAAAATTAATGGAGCTATAATATTGTAGAGCAAATTTTTCTTCTATCTACAGAGATAAAAAAGATAGATACTTGATTGCATTGAAAATGTTGGTCACTCTAATTTTTGATAATTTTTAATGAGCGCTTTATCATATGTAACAACTTTGTAGAAGAAAGTTTTTCTCCAAAATGTTGCAATAGAGCTCTAGACCCAAATTTCCTAAATTCGGTTTCTGGACCATTGTGCATTCTAATAGAACACAAAAATGTGGTTTAAGATCGATTTGAACCAACAGACACAGGTGCGTAATATATTTCAGCGAAACGCAAGATGTTATACTACATGATGTGAATCCGATTCAAGTCAGCATAGCAGGGAAAGGCCGTTGGGATCAAGTGCAACTGTGTGCGATTTAATTGAAAAAGAAAATGTAATTTATGGTATTTTTATTTTAGGAACCAAGTGAATAATGTTGGAGTTACGCACAAGTATGCGTCGTTTGTGTAATACATTTTAAGGTGTATATAATTTAATGGCTTACACCCGATTTAAGCCACCAGTACAGGTGCTGTTGGGGCGTCATTCAAGACATAATATATATGAATTTTCATGTATTTACATAGGTAGCTCACATATATGGAAACGTTTTTTCGGGACTTGGAAATTTTTGAGCTGAAAGAATATCCCAGCTAAGCAATTTTTAAATTTGATATCCTTTGCTTCAGGCTTACGGCAGCAACATGAAATTTGTATCGGCAGAATTTAAGAGTTTCTTCCACTGTAGAATTCCGTGAGGGTTGCATACAATTTATTGCTTTGCCTTTGAGCTGGAAGAACACAACGTACGGTCCAAAGACACATCTGGGTAAAGCCTAATTCATTTGACCGGTTTTTGCAAGCCAGGTTGACCTGTGTACCCTGTAAGGTTTACCGGAAATTTCAGATCGAGGTACAGATGTATACTTATCCATATTCTTTTAAAAATTGGACGATTTCAAGCTCTTGTCCATCTCTCGAGTGCGGAGCGTCTATCAAAATTTAAAAAAAAAATCGCTCTAACCAGAGTTGAAGAATTAAACAAACTACTTAGATATTGAAAGCACCGAGACACACGCCGTACACTACTAGGACTCCGGAAAAGCAACACACACAAAACGATGATTCTTTTTCACAATCGAAAGCCACAGAGCACAAACTCAATGCGAGGACCTTTTTCGTTTCTGCATAGCACTCAAATATTGAAACGCTGCGGTTGCGCTTATGCTGGACTTTCTGATAACGGTTTCCTTACGTTATTTTACGTAAATATCGTGTAGGGTTAAACGACAAGTACCCAAGAGTAATAATTTCATTCATGTGCGTGGAAGAATTGCATTAATCAAAGGTTTTGGGTTTTTGAATTTTCGTTTCCTAGTATCACCAGGATCAACGAAAAGACATCGCTCAAGTGGATCATCAGAATCAAATTCATCCAGTGACAAGGCTTCATAGGGTGAAGACAGGGGCAGTAGAAGTATTTTTCTTAACCCTCTAGTGCCCAGTGCCGCCTTTAGACGGTCTTCAGTTGAACCTCTAAAAAGCTTCAATCAATACCTAAAAAATGTTTATAAAAATTCATAGTGATTTTTTCGAAGTCTGCCTGAAAATTACCTTGAGCACTAGAGGGTTAAGCGTTTCGGCAAAGGTTACGTTTTAAAAGGTTTTCTAAAGACTGCTTGAACTCGTCATTGCGTCACTATACAATGTCTCTATTACAGGCTTTATCATAACAAATCTCAAATCTCAAACCTCCCGCATACTTCATAGATTTAAAAAAACTTTTAAAATTTCCCTCACTGTCGAAATATGCTCTGCCAGATTTCGTAAAATTTACCTACAATTAAATGGTTTGCCTTTGAGCCGAAAGAACACAACGTATGGTCCAATTGATTCCTTTGGATAAAGCTTAAATCTTTTGGCTCGTTTGTGCAACCTAGGTTGACCTGGAGCTTTTAAGGGTGTATTTCCATGAATTAATTGTTTAGTTTTCGTTTTCAAAACAATAACTTGAGAAAATAGTTTTGCCATCGTGCCTTCAATTGACCCTTTCTACCTTATACCCTCCTGAATTCATCAAAAAAGTTAAAATATGCTGTAACTTCGTAAGTTCCAGAGATGTTTGTATTGTGTGCCTTAACAATTTCTTAGAAGATTAATTACTACAAGAGTACAACTGATGACAAAAGTTATGTACAAAATACTAAATTTCAAGTAATCTCTATGTATATGCAATACTCTATAACGTTGTACCTAATGATGATAGTAGCTTTATCTATTCAGCAAACTTTCATTTTTTTATATTTTCTGAAAATTTGCCGAATAAACTACTCCTCGAACACAAAAAGTTAGTTTTATTATTGTATCATGGAGAACTTAACATTTAACATTTAACATTTGGAGATTATACGGGTAATTCTTACAAATATTTTTTCCGATAACACCAGTGAGCTAGGATGAATGCAAAAGCCGCTACGGAATTAAGTTTCACTGTTTGGCCTTTTGGACCTCAATGCAGCATTCAATGAAACTTAACACAGAAACATAAAGTGTATAAATGATAAGCAACCTTGAAGAGAATCGTTGTTTGGTTGACTTGAAGTCGTTGGAAAAATGTTGAAGGTTGCTGGAACACACTGAAGATAAAGTACCACTTCAACACAATACAACTTGGGGGAAATGAATCCTACTCGATAAAAATGTCACGTCAAATTTTAAATTTTAAATAGAGACGCCGGATGAAAGCTTGTACAAAACCTCGTCATTCAGATGACGTAGAATTATTCCCGTTTTATATCCTCTGCCAAGAATTCCAATATTTCTGTAGCAAAGTACTTCTTTGAAACCGACATTATAACTTGCAAATTCCATCGGGCAAAATAGTTATGTGACGATGGAATGACGGAATCTTGAACGGGGAAGGGACTGCGCTTAAACAGTTGGTAGGAATACAGACGACATTGTGCTAGAAGTACATTAGTTTTTCGTTCGAAGTTCAGACCGTTGCCAAGAGAGCTAGACAAGCACGCTGGATCCGAAACTTAAGCTAAACTAAGGTTTTTTTTTTTTTTATTCTCGCTTATTTTCCGTCGGTCTAGTTCCGCCACTGTTGTGGCCAATCACCGACGCCCAGGGAGACGACTCCACACCCAGGACCCTAACTCACGACCCGTTTTTATTAACGAACCGGCGCCAACGGCTTTACTTCCTCATGCGATGGAAGGCGTGATCCCAGAGATTTTTCGCCTCAGAAAATCTCCCGGTGTCGGCTAGGATTGAATCTAGACCAGTTGGGTTGGTTGCGAGTGGATCACGCCACCTCACAACCATCGACACCTATGTCGGCGGTGGGATTCGAACCCAGGCGTCGAGCGTGGTTGGCGGAGACGTTACCAACCACACTAGGCCCCCGCTCCAAACTAAGGTTGTTAAAGAATACACTAGCTGAAAGTTGCCTTAGAATGGGGTGTCACAGGCCAAAAAAGTACACAGTGGATAATAATCCCAATTTAGGTTCTTATAATCCAATAAGTTTCATAAACTTCCAGATTGATTAGAATTGCCGAATACTAACGAATTGTCAGATGCATTCTCGACTAGAATCAAACAATGAAAAAATAAGATGTGTTTTATTCACGCAATTGAGAATAACAAACGTTTATCTCAATTTAATTTTCCATCCAGTGCAATGATTTCCCTATATTTTCAATAAATAAAGTGCAAGCATTGCACTGATCGGTGCTGTGGAAATATTTTGATTGCATCTATCTGGTATGTTCAAGGCAAATATATGAGTTCTACTACGTCTGGAAACGAACGAGAAAACGGAAGACACAGCCACTATCGGCATTGTTTTGGTTATGCAAATTTATTGAACTAGATGCTCGGTTCGGTTTCAATAAAAACAATGTTAACGAGGAAAATAAGGCTCTTGATGTTGCCTCCGACGAAACATTTTCCATTTTGCTAACCTAACAATAATAATAATATTGCTGATATGTTCAACTGATCGAAAAGCTGTTATAGGACCCCTTGCTTTTCTTCTTCTTCTTCAAGAAAAATGCTACGACAGAGAATAAAATTCATCGGAAAACCGAAAAACCACTCTTCCTGCCATAAATCCTTCGATAGCCTTACCGCAATCACATCGAAACTGTACGAACTGTAAGCTGAAAAACCGATCCCAACCACGCGCAGTCAAAAGGCAGAAAGATAGGAACCCACCGACGAAAGGCAGAAAAAAAAATCCAATCTCCTCCCGGATCCGAACGGAGTGTGACAGGCAAATTGCTTTCAGCATAAGTAAAATTTACGACTGATGAATCTCAATCAGGCGGAAAATCAGATTGAACCTACGGAAGGATTCATTTTACACTGCACACAGGGACGTTGTTCAAGCGCTTGGTGGGCTAGTTTTACCGCCCCAGGGCTGCGGGAGTAGAACAAGAAAAGTTGGTTTCCGTACCCTGGAGGGGCGGGGGGGAAAATGGCAGTCTGTGCCTGGGAGATATGGATTGCTGAATTTTTCTTGGTTGATACTTTGCTCCAATTCATTGCAGGATATTCAACGTTGAAGTTTTCGTTTTATTTTTGTCATTCACCTTAACGCGATAGCTGCATGCATTTCAATAAGACTGTTTTATTTTTCTCCTATAGAGGATTGTTCGACAAGTACACACGTATGCAGTGAAACCTATCATTCGTTATGGAGCTTTTGTTCGTAACTACGCCTGCATCATTCGACTGTGACCTGCTTTTCTCTATTTTTAGCTGCAGCAACTATTGTCGGAAACAATACTTACATTACATGTACACACACACACAACATCGCGCCTATCATTCGCTCATCGTATCGCGCAATGTTTCCAAGCAAATCCAGAACAAGGGTAAAGTGCATCATAGGCCTGCAATTGCTGAAAGACAGACACATAATAGATGTATCCTCCTCACTCGAACCCACGGTTCGATAGCACTCCATAGTCGATTCTAGAGGCACGGCCTGTCCATGTGGTATCCTCTTTCCGCAAATGTGGGAAATGGTCCTCGACGGAGCTTTGAGTCAGTCATCCAGAAATTTTAAAAGAAAAGAGGTTTGATGTTGTGCCAACTGCTTTCACATAATTATCAACAGAGCATGAAACTCTTCTCCACAAGAGCCTCTCATTACGCGCAATTGTTGGAGTGTATTTATTGTAAATCCAATTTATGTTGAATGTCAAATAAGTTCTCTAATTTATAGTCTCTTGAAGAGAAATTAACACTTTAATTTCCCCACATAGTTAACCACTAACGAATGAAACAATGAGCAGCTAAATAATTGCCCGTCCCGACTTGATTGCGATCCCACTGTAAATTTGAACCGTTGGAAAATCAAATCAAACAATGCTCGAAATTAGAAAAGTACGATTAAATTGGGCAATGTACCTATCTGTATGCAAATTATGTGACACGTGTTTTACATTTGTGCCCCGAGAAGGACATTCCGCTGGATTACGTTGTCGAATAATTTCGTTCAGCGAATAGCGCACGAGAAACGTGGAGACCCCCCCTGGGGAAGGGTTAGCGGGATAACGAACGGGCGGAGTAACGAAGTGAATGTTTGATTACGTTTTGGACTTAAATCTGCTGCAGCTGCAGTTGAGCTGGGTGTCGATGTTGGTGTCCCCTTCCGAAGCGGTGGTCGGCTCCAAAACTATCCCCATTTTCCGTACGACGCCCAGCGTCCGATAGATGGAAACCGATTCCATTGTTTTTCTGTGCGCAGAATGTTTACGTTTCGTTGTTGATTCCTATGTGTATAACATTGTCGCACATCCGCTCGCTTCCTCTGCTACTGTGCTGGAATATGTAAAAACTTTGCCTAGCTAGAGTGGCGAGTATGTTTTCCCAGTTTCAAATGGAGGAAATAGGGCTTCGAAATGCATTCGGTGCAGACCAATTTTTGCTTGTATCCTATCTTGTTGCGCGAACTCCCTTTGTTCAAGCAGATGATTTATGAACTGCCCAGTAGTGACTTGCACAACGAGAAAGAGCCCGAGCGTATCCGGGCTTGATGATGCGGATAAATTTTAAATTGAAAATATAAATCACTGCGAAATCAAAGTTTGGGCGTGTTTGCATGGGGCTGGTGACAACAAACAAAACAAATGTTTAAAATCGACGAAAATGATGCAATTCAAACAACGCTATTATGTTATTACCGATAGCAATCATAAATGCGTTGAGGAAAATTAATTAATTTTTTTTGTTGCTTCGATGAGATTGATGTCACACAATGGAAAATAAGAGTTTTAACATATTTTCAAAGCATAATTGTTACCTAAAATTTCTTTTGTAGCCCTTTCCTGGTGTTGGAATATTTTAAAACGAACAGGTTCGTCGCTTGTATTCTGATGAATTATTGTTATTCTTCTGTAAAAAGACCATTTTATTCGACCAGAACTTTTTTTACACCTTATTATAACTGTTGAGAGTGAAATATAGCGCATACTGAGTGATCTTAGACACTTTTGTAAAAGAGAGCTGTTTTCTATCTTCGAACAGAACTGTTTTAGAACAGTCGCAATTGAAAAATAAATTTATTTTAATTAGTTATCACATCTAAACCGTCTTCGGACGGCTCATAAAGCTTTTTGAGAGAAATATTTCTCGGTGCTGAAATCGTAAATAGAGTAACTGACGGCCAGCGTTGTTAAACTCGCTCGCAAAAAGCATGCGATACTCCAAGTGGCGTTCTCGCTGCTACCAATATCTCACACTAGAAATACTCCTGTCATTCTGTTTCTCGTTCTCTTTTACTTTTTTCATTTCACACTACCGAGCGTTGATGCTTGCGAGTTTTCTCGTAAGCCGACACGTCATGGACACACACTCTCGCTCGTGTACTTTCCCACTCGCGTGTACCTCCCTTTCTCGCGAGCACAACCAGCGAAGGAGATAGTCAAGACCGTCAAGACGCATTATGACGATACGGAGTGACAAGGCACGACGAAGCGGAGTGGCAAAAAGAATATTTCGACGAGTAGGCAGGAATGCCACATATACAGATTTATCAGTACTTATACAGATTTTTTGTGTATTTTTCATACAGATATCTGTAGGGGTAAGCGGGGTAAGACCGCCCCCTTAACCCTCTAGTGCCCAAGTTATTTTTTAGACGGACCTCGGTAAAATCACTATAAATCTTTATTAACATTTTTCAAGTTTTTATTGAAGCTTTTTAGAGGTTCAACTGAAGCGTGTCTAGAGGCGGCACTGGGCACTAGAGGGTTAAGCATTTCTGTTCATAGAAAAAAAAGTTGCGGCTGCAATTTCATTTTTTCTTCGCTAAAAGGTACTTCTATTCAATACCCGCATTCAAAAAATAAGAACGGAAATATTTTTGTTTAACTTCCAGCTTTTTTTTTTAATTTTAAAAATTCATTGAAAATGTGTAGATCTTTTTCATGCGAAGTAAGCCCGCCCACCAGCGGAGTAAGATCGTCCACCATTTTTAGAGGATAACAAATATTTTTAGGGCCAAAACGGTTGATTTTATCGGTGTAGTGTCTTTGACAAAGCTGTAGATGGTATTTTTTCTCCTTTTTAATAAAACATACACTGTGAAAAATCTGAAAAAAAAATTTTTTTCTAAGTTTTAACTTTTTTTGTTTTTTGATTATCAAAGTTCAAATCAATGTTTAGGTAACTTTTTTGGTTTTGAAAATAAATAGATAGATTTCAGAATTGGGGTTTTTCTAGATATTCAATTTTATAATAAACCTGTCTTTGAGCTAAAAATAAAAACTCATTAAACCTGTCTGTACGATTTTTTTGAAGACTTATTATGTATAGAGTAATAATAATAATTACTATTTTTTTATTCATATTTTGAATTTTTTTAAGTTTTTTTTTTCAAGAACAAAATTACCAACGACTCTATAATTAAACAAACCGCAAAAAAAAAATTCTTCACAAAATTTGAGCTATCAATATTTCTATTAATCCATGATCCAACAACCATCAAATTTTAGCTTACCTTTTGAAGATTTTGCAGGTAAAAACACGATTTTTTTTTTTAAATTAAAAAAAATAATTTTAATTCTATTTTTATATCTTTATTTTTTTAAATTTTTCTACAGTGTATACTTTTTTCGGAAGTAAAAAACTACTATTTTCAACTCTGCCGGAGACGTCATATCGATCAAACAAACCGTACTGGCTCTAAAATTATTTTTGTTTATTAATACCATTTTTACACTTTTTTTCAAAAATTAGTCGCGTTGAAATAATATTACTAGAAAAGCTTTAACCAAATCGAAAATGGTCGATTAACATCGATGTCTTATGTGGCTTGAAATTGCTTTAATGATCCTGTAAATATTCTCTTTGTAAGTCGAGGCATTTGGGTCTTGAAGTAAAACAACAAGCAGTTGTATACGTGGCGGTTTTACCCCATGTATAATGGGCGTCTTTACCCCCAGTGGAACATTTTCATATTCCATCGAAAAAATAGCCAAAATTATAAGATTACTCACGGCCTTCGATATTTCCGAAAGAAGACAGATTCAGGCAACGGTTAAACGTATATTCACGAATAAAACTATAGATTTTAGACTATCAAAAAAGAAAGGGGTGCAAAATGTTATGTAATTATACTGTTATAGACATGTCAAAGAGATTTTTCAATTATTATATAACTTGGTAGTAAAACTCTGGTGGGCGGTCTTACCCCGCTGGGCGGTCTTACCCTGTTTACCCCTATATACAAATTACAGATTTTCTAGAAATAGTACAGAACTATACAGTTTTTTTTTTGGTTTTCATGAGGTCGCGAAATAAACTATTCGATATGAGCATGAGCATGAGCATGATTGACCGCCCGCGGTTGCTACTCCGTTATTGCCAGATCAGCTGTAATTACACAGAGAACCAACAGATGATGCTTGGGACCAACATGCATCCTCAATGTGTAAAAACTGGTGACCTTAATCTTTGTATTAGGCAATACCAGCGCCGGCCGCATCCGAATGCAGGTCAAAGAAGGAATTTGTATAGGAAAATGTTGACGTGATACTCGCTTATTGGAAGCCGAGAACACCTCTGCACTTCCACGAGAAATCACTGGGATGTTGGAGAAAGGGCAAGGTACACAGCAGGGTTCGTTTTGGTAAACGATGCGCTGGTTTCGAGTATCGGGTTTTTTAGAACAAGTATCGCGCGAACAAGTTCATTATATCCGCCACGATATTCATAATGCGATTCGAACTTATTCAGTTGGACAATGTAACACCGCAACAATAAATCGTACGCGAGAATACTAGACCTTTGATCAAATTGGGACAACTTCAAATGATATGGTATCTCCTCGTAAGGTGATCCTCTTTTCCTCTTTACACCGAAATCCAGGGCGCGTTGTTGATCTATCTTTAGGTAATTCGACCTCATGAATGTATCGACGCAGAGTCTAGGGGTTCGTTCAACCGGACATTTCTACCTAACAAATCGACCAACGACGTTTCTCGTATACACTTTGTCTGCTCTAAAAAAAACGATACGATCCCGCGAAAAACACACCTGACAAACAGAATATAACAATGATGCGCGCTTATTACGAAAACGAACCATGAGTATATTTCTTGCCAAACGGTCCGCGATGTAGCCTTTGCTACTCGTAGCCATCAGCTATTTGTCAATCCCAAGTACTTTCGAAGAAACGACTGCACGTCGGCCGACGCGATTCTTTAGAGGGTATACATTGTGTTTTCGTTAATCGCGATATTTATCGACCGGACGAAATCTTCGGTTAAACAGTCACAGTGAGACATGAACAAGTACCTGGGTATAGCCCTCGAAATCACTATATTCTAAAAACGTTCATATAAGTAAAATGCTCCCGAGCCGGAAACGCAGTTTACATCGAAGCACTATGCACGACCGCTCTATTCCCTCCTACCGACGCAGAAACTCGGGGACACGACTTTTCATGCCGATTCTATCTTAGTTGTCGATGCGAATGTTGCCTATTAAATAAAAAAATTGGCAAAGTTTCATGCATGCAAAGCCTTAATAATTTAAAAATGCAAATTTCCATATTGACCAATATATGGTCTTAAGTTTGTTAACAAAATGCCGACCTAGTCATGTTTGGAACATTGTATACAAAACATGAACAGCCCAAAAGCTAGAAAAATCGGAAAAGTGAAGCATTAGATTTCATGTATTATCACTGCACCATACTCCCAGCTTCCATAAACCACACCATTACTCTCGAGGTGAGAACATGTTTGCTAATAGAACCCTACTTGAAGCCTGACCGTGCAAAACCGTGGTAGATGACGGATTTAAAGTATACTATGCGTCATATTGGCTCATTACTAAGTTGAGCTACCCATTACCTTATAATGGGTGTGATACTGTTGGAAAGATAGAAAAATGGCAAAGCTTGGTGCATCTAAAACATTAAGTGCAAACATCAGGTGTAGATGTACATACTAATCAAAAGTCTTGAAATTATTGACAGGACCAAACCAATCATGATTATTTCAGGGTGACTAAATAATCCTCGAAAGTCAAACTCGACTCCATTGAATTTTCTATTACCTGTCATGCGAGAGTCAGTGCGTTTTAAAATTCATGGCACACGACACATCAGTAAATACAACTTAATTAATCTATTCTACCATAAATTCTAATAAACAACACTATTACACAAAACCACACGAAAAAAGTCTCCAGAAAAACATCTTAATTGCACTCTGTTTTCTATTTGGACAATCGAAACTGTAACAGTTAAACATTCATAACGGCCACAATCAAAACGGCACGCTACGTCGTTCCTCAAACTGGCAACTACGTGGTATCCGGTGGATCATCACATGATGTAAACCATACTCGAACGCGGACCAATTAGGAAAAAAAATAAAATTCCAAAAGCGAATCGTGTATGGCTACTGACATACTGAAGCGTCAAACGAAGCGAAGCAAAAAGCGTCGTAAAGGCGTCTGAGCTACTGCTTCGAACGTCTATATGAAACGCTCAAACCGGTCACACTGGAGCGGCAAAGACGCGTCGGTAGAGGCGGTGAAACAGAACGAGTAGTGTTTTGACGCGCGTATACGTACGCGGCACTACCATATTCAGATTAAATTTTTCATCGCCAGGTGCTTTATATTTGCTTTGTTTTGGTTTGGTACTTGAAAAAAAGCAAGTAAAATACATTTTCGTTTAGAAAATGTCAAAATGTTTAGAAAATGTAAGTGTAATAATACCATGTTCAGACTAAACCTGATATCGCCAGGTGCTTTATATTTGCTGTATTTTGGTATTAAATCTTAAAAAAGAAAAAAAAGTAGGATAGAAAATACTATCGGGAAAAGTTTTCAGGCCGTCGGAAAAACAACACTGGTATTTTTGATTGATGTTGAGTATTGATTCGAATGGTCAGGAATCTAGCATGCTGAACTTCTTTGGTCGCGAAAATGCAAGCCGCTGAGTAACTAGCTGTGCTCACATGAGTTTTTTAAATCCTAATAGATATTGTAAACTAGTTGAATGTTGCTCCGGGTCAACGGGTTTAAAATTCAGAATAATATCTTATATTTTTTACTATGTCTGTAGCGCAACTCACTTCAGTAATATTATTTTATTTCAAAAAAAAATCTCTATGTTTACTAAAAACGTAATTTACCGTGCTTGAAGAAGCAAAAAAATCTCCATTGGACGAATTCATATTTCCTTCAAACGAAACCGCTACTGAAATCTAGGAATATGACAATACAACGCATTTGCGACGCTCGCTCCAGTGTGTCATAGGAAGCTTCACCCAACGCTTCTGTTTATTCCGCTTCTCAAACGCTCAACGCTTCGCTTCCCTTGACGCCTCAGCATGTCATTAGCCTATGTCGTATCGAGCCCGTTGATAAGTTAACCTACCTCACCTGACGATTCTCATTGCTTTTACTTGTGGGAGAAAAAAAGTAAAACATTTCAAGACTCATCGCGCAAACAAAAAAAAACCCTACTCGCAGCCGAAAAGCTACCACACCTCGTGCACCCAACAGATCACACATTCACGCTTCTGCCAAAGTCCAAATCCCGCTAAAAACCACTACACACATAGCCTTACATTCATGAAATGTTTGATACATAAAACATATACTCATCTGTTTTAGTTTGGTTATGCCTATGCCAGCGAAACAAACGCCGACTAGCACAGCGCAACGCTATTCTCTCCGCTCTCCAGGAAGTGCCGTTCTCTTCGTTCACACCACCATATGCACTCCATTATCGCACGTTAATAATGAACCGCTTGTTAGCGCGACGCACGAAGTAGGCACTCACACTCACGCAACCTAACTGGCCTAACAATTTTCAATTTGATTTCGTGGATAAATTATCACTTCCACGCATAGAACACTGTGTTTTTTACAAAACCTCCTCTTTTCTCACTTAAACAAAGCATCACAGATCACAACTGTACACTTTTTAGCAAGTTTAGCCCCCCATTTCACTTATAAATCAATAACTTTAACGGATTGCTTTCGGGGCACGTATTATCGGTTAGTCGTGTTGCCAGCTCCCTTCTCGCGAAATAAACTATTCGATATAGTTGAAAATCGAAAATGAACTCAAATGCTATTAAGCGTGTTGGAGTTTTCATTATTTTTATATGTTACGCGTAAACGTGTGCATAAATGAGTCAATGAACAAACTGTATTGCGTTTTTTCTTTTAAGGGATATGTTCAGTGAATATGCAGATTTGTATACAGATTGAAATATCACTAAGGTGATTTCCTGAGATTCGAAATACAGATAAAAATGTGGCATCACAGCGAGTAGGTATTCCGATACCCTACACGTTCAAGCATGCGATTCTATATAGATTTATCACCCCACTTTCGGCTGTCGGTGCACGATGCAAAACTGCTTGGCATCAGTTCAGCGATTGATAAACCGCATGCGTGAGTCGGTGAACGAAGCATTTTCGTTTTCGGGCACATTTTTTCAAGCACTCCTAGTCAAGTACTCTTATTCGAGTACTCGCGCACTCGGCGTGAGTAAAAAGATAGAAGAGAATTTGCGAGCGGTTGTATGCTGGCTGCTGCTCTGGCCGCTCTGGCAAGTGCGTGAATAATAAAGAGTGTCTCGAAGGTGTGTGTGCGAACGACTGGAGAAGCGTAGCACACATCTCATTCTCAAGCAGAAAGGAGTGGATATGTTATGCTTCTCGCTGGTTTAGCAACGCTGCTGACGGCTTCGTCAGGTGGTATGCATTGAGGGCAGGATTCAGTTTGCCAAGCTCTATTTACTACTTTTATTCCACTAAGAAACTCAATGTATGTTTTTCTGTTCGCATGAATGAATCACTTTATTCAGAACTTAAACATATTTACTGTTTTTTTTTTTTTAAATTAAACTGCAACTTTAACACATCCAGATATTTCACCCGGCCGAAGAAAACATTCACGAAAATCATCTTCGCCGCTAACGATATTTGGTTTCGATTTTCTCAAGTAGTATACATTTGTTCACCCTCAAATAACTTCAGTTACGTCGTACTAGCAAAAGCAAATAACTCATACACTTTGAACACTCACGATTAATGGAGAATACGGGATAGAGAAAACTTTAATTTATCTAACACATCCAACCGGTTGGTTTAGTTCGTCAGCATGTTGCTGGTGTTTTTGTTGCTAAAACAAAAGGGAACTGTTTCCGTTGCAAAACGCGCCGTATCCTTTTTTCATTAGAGTTTATGTCATGTGGACCCATGTTTTGATGTTTATTGAATTGCAAAAACTCTAATTGCTATTTACATATTCCTAAACATGGAAAATTACTTTATAAATCAAAAAATAGATATAGTAATCAGATTTAGAGTACAAACATATATCGCAGTAAATTTGGAGTCACTGCACACACTGCGCACTGCGCCAATTTCTCGATCTCTTTTGTTTTCATACAGTAAACGACAACATTTATCAATCCCTCAACAATCGTGTGTACAGGAGTGCAGAAAATACACATACAAAAATACAAATTTGACATCACTAGTATTATTTTTGTTCGTACAACTTATGGCGTCAGAATTCTGCTTATAGCTTGAATGGCGAAATAACGAAGAACATAAACGAGTATAGTTTTACAACCTTTCTTTCTCTCTCTGCTACTGACGAACTAAACCGAATGCTGACTACAATAGAAATGGCTTGACCAAAAAGGAAATGTAACAGTGGCTTTTTTACAATTAAATTTAGAAGCTCCGTTGAACTTTTTGTGTCTTTTCTTCATTTTTCCAATAAGATGTAAAGTAGAAAAGTACGATAGAAAAGTAATAAATGAAATTTGGCAGCTAACTAAAGCAGGATGATAGTTTAAAACATGACAATCGAGATAGACTGACGAGAATTGGTAACTTACCTTACCTCAATTCTATTCAATTTTATTGATGTTTTCTATTTACGAATATTGTCTATCTCTTTCGGGCAAACATGAATAATAACTCTACGTGTATTTTTGAAAGACTTATTTGATTTTTTTGGATTGAAATAAAAATTGTTTTTATACATATAAAAGTAAATTTAATTTGAAAATATAACAACAATTACATTATAGGGGAACTGCTCCATTATTCATCTCAGCCCATATATTCATCTCATACAACATGAAAACACAATTGAAAACAGGAAAAAACGCATATTTTCTTTATAAACAAATCTGCTAATCCATGGAAACGATTTTTCTTAGTTCACTTTAGATTCCTCATAGAGTATAATCCTCAAAAACTCACTTGAAAGCACTAAATTTGATATTAAAGTCAGGCATCTGCATTCGAAAACTCATTCAATTCAATCACCTACCTCAGAAAACAAAATCCGCGCATTGTTCTATACGGCTACAACGGAACTCGTTCAGCAGCCAACCAAAGCTTTATTTCATCACTAGCGGACCACTTTTTATTTTAATCACTAAGCAAAATCACTCACTACACTGAGAACACTTTAATCTTTGAAATGTTCACCTTAAATTTCCTAAAACAAGCTTGAATTAGCAGAAATATATGAGATGAATTTCCACAATTCCTAAATTTCAACTGTTTGTATTTTCATCTGTTTTCACTGCGTTGAAGAAAATCAAAAGATGCTACATCAGTTTCTGTTAATACGAAAAAATCGTACTGAAAATGTCCAATTATTCCGACATAATTGACATAAATCTACTGCACTGTTGTGGTTACCTAGGTTACCAATTTTGCACGTAAACAATTACAGCGGATACCTAGGTAACCTACTACGACGGGCTGCGGCTACGTTCATTCATGATAATGTGTTTCATTCATGACTAACAGTGTGATGAATATGGGGGCGTCGTGAGATGAATAATTGAGAGATGTGGAAGCGTTGTGAAAAATGGTTTGTTTTACAAAGTTCAGGATAAATCTAGCTAATTTTACTTAATATACAAGGCTGAACGCTTCCATAAGAGCACGTATGCATATTTAGTTTATTTGTTCAATGATTTCGTGAAAATTTGGTGTTTAATCAGTGCATTCTTCGTGAATATCAGAGATGAATTATGGAGCAGTTCCCTTATTTTTTTTTTAATTTTGGATTAAAAGCACACAAAGGGTAAATTAGTCTTATGTGGGCCATTTTGCTATAGTAGACCACTCGCCAGATTAACTCAGTTTATGCGAAAGTTCGAGAGATTCTCAGAAAAATTTCGTCGGGGAACATCTTATCCAGCCAATCTGCATCAGAAATATTGATCAATTCCGATTGTGGTTAATAAAAATTGAGTTAATCTGGTCGGGTGGTGCACTATCTTCTATCTATCTTCTAAACATATAAAAAAATAGTTCTGTTTGTCTCACTGATCTATATAGGCTTGGAAACTACTTAACCGATCGGCGTGAAATTTTGTATATAAGGGTTTTAGGGGCCCAGAAAGGTTACTAAGATAGTTCGAGTCCCCTCCCTCTTCTGGAAGGGAGGGGCCTCATTCAAATGAAACACAAATTTCTGTACATCTTGAGAACTTTCCAAGTGAATGGAACCAAAATTGGCAGGTGAATGTTTTCAGGGGTAACAAATATATCCATGATGTTTTGACACCCCTCCTTCTTCTGGAATGGAGGGTTTCCATACAAATAAAACACAAATTTCTGCACATTCCGAGAACTAACCCAATGAATGGAATCAAATTTGGCAGGTGAATGTTTTTAGGGGTAAAAAATACATCAATAATGGTTTGACACCCCTCCTTTTTCTATAAGTGAGGGGTCCTACACAAACGGAACACAAATTTCGCACAGCTCGAGAATCAATCAAGCAAATACAACCAAATTTTACATAGCATGTTTTTAGGGGTAACAAATGTCCATAATGATTCGACACCCCTCCCACTTCTGGAAGGAAGTGGTTCCATACAAACGAAACACAAATTTATGTATCTGTTTCCATGCGACGCGGGGACGGGAACATTTTCTTCTTCCAAGCCGCACAACACGACACAATACATGTTATTTTGTTGCCTTAATGAGAGCTCTATCGGTCCGGCTCGACAGAATGTCCACAAGAAATCATTTTTGTACATCCGTGTTACGAAACTGTGGAAAAACTGTAGGAACTGAAAATTAAGGCGGGGCTTATCAAACGATCGCTCTGAGCCAGAATGAATGAGATGTATTTTTCGTACATTAGTATTACGACATACGAAATAAAATTTTCGAACGTTGTAGAATGGTATAACTTGAAATAATTAAGTCACACCTATTTTTCAAGTTATATCATTCCACAACGTTCGAAAAATTTATTATGTCAGAGCGGATATCGCACGCTATCTGACCATGAAGCATTCATACAATAATTGAATGAAAATTTCAATTGCAGCAATCAGCCTTTTCAAGGCTACTAAATGTATTTGGAAGAGCATAATGAATGGTTATTAAAAATGACTAACATGCAAGCAGCCCGGTTATCTTTCTCATAAAAGTATTCTACTTCAACCTGCGGTCGTGGCTTTGCACACAACTCTCCTGTGATTTTTTTTAAAGATGGGTAAGAAGATGCTCATATGTGGACAAACACTTAGAGTTCTAATATTTGGCTTTAAAACAAAATGGCGTCGAAAAAACATCGAGAATTTCCGATTTCTCAAATATTCAAAATGGCGCCATCTTTGCCCTTAAGTTAAAATATGGTCAAACTCGGGGAAATTAGGTTTTGCATTTAAATACACAAAAAAATTATATATAAAAACCAAGGCAGAAAAAAAAGTCAATTTTTGTTGCACTGTGTAATCATTGTTTGTGGAAAATGTTACTTTTCCAATTTTATTTTTACAAAATTGCGGCTAAAGCGCATCGAGGGTTAAAAAAGTTTACGAAAATGCTGCTCCAAATAAAACACTGTGCCTTGTTTCGTTCAGTCGCTTTAGAGCCGGTAACTTGAATGTTGACGGCAGTCCGCATAAAGGAAGGCCAAAAATATTCGAAAACGTTGTAATCAGGGTGGTTTCAAGCGATTGCATGCTTTGGAAATGACTCAAACACAAAGAGGGGTTCCTATGATTTGAAGCCAAGAGACAGCTCAAGCGACAAAATATAAGAGTTTTCTTTATGGCCTCGTGATGGGTGATGAGAAATGAATTCTTCACAGCAATCTAAAAAAACTCATGCGGATTGCCCGATCATCGGCTCGGCCGAATATGTACGCTTCAAGGCCTATATTGTGTATTCGGGAGAACCAGGTCGAGTTATTTATTATGATCTGTTGAAACCATCACTCGGGAACGGTATCAAATTCTCCTGCATGACAATGCTCAGCCTCATACTCAAAGCCATTAAAACTTGTAAGAAACTCTCTGGAACCGAAGATGGGAACCGAAAATCAAAACAAAAATTCGTCGATTCAATTTTTGAAAACGCTAATTGAAACAACAGATGTTGAAAGCTGAAGGCCGATGAAAGTTAAACAAATAAATTCAATTTTGAAGACAAAAATGAGGGAAAATGAAAGGCTACAAGTTGTGCGTAAAATCGATCATCGAAAACGAAATTTCAAATAGTATTGTCTCATAAATTGAAGCTATAATTTTTTTGTTTGATTGTTTGAGGTTTTAGTCACCGTATAATTTTATTCCCTTTGGATGGTTGATCTTTCTCGGTGAAATATACACACTATGTTTGCTTTAACATGACGTTTCGGCGTACTGTTATTCAGCCATCGTCAGATCTAAAATTTTATTTCTCCATTAGTTACACAACACGTACTACACAAATTTTTATTTTCAACTTACATGACAAAACAACATTCTTCTCCCACCAGTGTGGTTTGCTTACTGACCTTTTTTATATTATTATTATTATTATTTTTTTTTTATTTATTACTCATATACCTTCCATGTGTTGGTAACTTTTAATTTTCTGTTACGGTATGAGATATTGCTCGAATCTTACTCACTAAACCATTGTAGGCTGAGTCCATCCCCCCACCGGGTGGCAAGATAAAAGACACGGTATTTAGCCCCTTAAGGACCCGATTCCAAAAATGAAAACAAAAAATGTCGTATATGAGGTTCCGTGTGGCACAGATGATGGCAAAGTTTATGTTGGACAAACAGGGCGTATGTTGGAAACAAGAATAAATGAACACAAAAATGACATACGGAAAAAAGAAGCAAAAACAGGATTAGTACAGCATTACCTGGATCATGGTCACAATTTTGACTTTGACAACACGAAAATTTTGGAACGCATCGAGAATCAGGAGGGCAGAACCATTGCGGAGGCATTTCACATACGGCGGGTGGGTGACGAGAGAACGGTTAATATGCAACGCGAATGTGGGGGGATGGACTCAGCCTACAATGGTTTAGTGAGTAAGATCCGAGCAATATCTCATACCGTAACAGAAAATTAAAAGTTACCAACACAGGGAAGGTATATGAGTAATAAATAAAAAATAATAATAATAATAATAATAAAAAAGGTCAGTAAGCAAACCACACTGGTGGGAGAAGAATGTTGTTTTGTCATGTAAGTTGAAAATAAAAATTTGTGTAGTACGTGTTGTGTAACTAATAGAGAAATAAAATTTTAGATCTGACGATGGCTGAATAACAGTACGCCGAAACGTCATGTTAAAGCAAACATAGTGTGTATTTCACCGAGAAAGATCAACCATCCAAAGGGAATATAATTTTTTTTGTAGTTATCGAATGAAGAATCATTAGAGCTTAGAAAAAGTCTAAAAACATACTCTTGGCAAAAATCGACTCTGGGAGACTCAGACAGGCTTCGCAACTGGCTACCAATGAACGGAAAAACTTTACGCAGCATGTTAGATCCCCATCGGGCCCCGAAGCTAATTGGAAGGCTGTGCTGTGTATACTCGGTATCTCGAACCGAAAACTTAATTGACGTCCCCCGTTCCGACTGACAGCCCGTTTACTTTCATAGTTCATTCGGCAAAGGAAGAAAAGTTTGCGCAGAGTTTCAGCAGCCCCCCCGAAACTTGGTTTCGATCGAAGTTCGCCCCAAACGGCCAATTGTGAAATTTATCTTTCTATCTATCGACTATCCACCGCAGCAAACTAAACTAAACTAAACCTGACTAAAAGAGGGAGTAGGGAAAGGTTACTCTCGAGCCATCTGTCTGCCTGTCGCAGTCAATATTTTCGAGAGATGAGCTTGACAGTTTCTTGAGGGTATGTGACGGCAGTGGAGCATCGAACGGATTCGACTATCTTCACTAAACGGGTGAACCAGTTTTATGTCTCTTAGAAGTAACTTGAACCGGATTGCGGATGCCTCCGTGGTGATCTTCGTCCTCTCCTTTTCGGCAGGATGATGATGAAATCGATTGATCTATCGCTGCTGTTGGTGCTGGAGCGAGTTTGCTGTGCGGTTTGGACGGGAAACCACGTCCATCCCAGCTGCTTAGGCGGACATCCATTATAAATGCGGTCGGTCGTCAATTCCAGCTCACTGACCGCAGGAGTTTTCGTTCCGTCCGTTTTCCTCTATAAAATATTTCCGCTGTTCGGGATCCGACTACGTTTTTCATACCCCGTTTCAGAGCGTTCCTACGTGTGCTGGAACCAGTAATGCGGTAGGCGGGCTGTGTGGAATGGAAATATGTTGGAACAGAGTTTACCCGAGGAGAGTTCATCGAATTACAATTCTCGAAGATTTATGTTTTGGAATAGTAATTCGAAAAAGGCTAGGGGCAAAGCGGCCACCCTAGCAGCGCGAGTAAATGAATGTTATGTCGCCTGGCCGTCCTAGTTTATGACCGGGAATGGCACACTCCATTGAGCATTTGCCTTCCGCATGGTTGTGCCCACAAAACACTGGTTGATATCGACTCGACCGGAGCCTGCATTGCTACACGTACACAGACACGCACACACCCGTTCATACACATCATACATACTGGTAAAGCGAAGGGGGGACCAGCCTTAACGTGTTACGTGATGTTATTAGCGATTCCGGCTCAGTTCCAGGCTCCCCGATTGTGGCTAGGAGTTTGTATTTATGCCTGGTGACTGTGGAGACGCAGGGTCAGTGAGTCACAATTAGGTGACGTGAGGTTCGACACTAAATATTTCCACCGCACGGTCATTATTGGTCATTTGCAGTTTGTTTTCTCGTTGGTCTGTCTGATTCCGCTCCATGGATGCCGTCTAATGTGAGACCGTCGAGGCCGAGAGCGGCTTTATGATGTTCGATCAAAAGGACAAATGGCATGCGATTTGTTCGGAATGGTTTTCGTCTAGGCGCGGGAAGAAGTACGCAAAAATTAGTAATGCTACAGTAAATGAAATGTCGATTGAGGGCGACCACGAAAAGTTTCCTCACCACGAATTACTGGCTTTCCAATCGTGCAGTGGAAGTCCAGCGTCCGGCAACATCAATTTACATGATTGGTAAAGTTTCGATTTTCTTTGCAAGGAAACCATCTGCACTGCCTTCATTGTGTTCGCTCAGGCGTTATGAATAAAAACAAGGTAAGAAAAACTTTTGGCATGTCTATTTCTATTTTAGTAAAACGAACAAAAAAAAAACACGACTGCGCAAATACTTTTTCCAATTATCCAAGTGATTCCGAGTGAGAATTCGGTTGGAAAATGTATTCTACCGGAAACTTAACTTTCTTTCGCTGACTTTCAGCACATAACACGAGAGGTTGGAGGAGGAAAGGGGGGGAGCATGTTTCGACTTTGTGCTTCGTTTATTTATCTTGTTCGAAGCCCGCGCGTGAAACTTTAAACTGCAATAACAGTAACAATGTGATGGCTAAATAAACGGCACTAATTGGGACTCTTTCCGTTTCCGCATCGTCGTCGTCGTCGCCGTCGTCGGCAGCCAATGTCGTCTAAGTTTGCTGTTTTGGTAATTAATTCCAAAATTACTTCAATAAATTTGCGCAAAACATCGAGCCCATCGTCGGGGAAGCGGAAATGTTAAACGAATGCAGTTCGGTAGCGTTGGGTTGAAAGTTGATTGGAGTGCTTTCATGTTCGGCATGTCGGCTCCAAATGGGTTTCTAATTGCTCACCCGGGCGGGCGGTCGAGTAAATTACCCTTCGAGCTTGTTTACCAAAAACGAGTAGCAAGTATCGATCGGTAGAACTTTTGCCGTATATCTTGTGCTTATGTTGCTTAGTGCAATCGAATATTTGTTTATGAATTTACGTTTGGTTTATGATCATTCGATTAATGCCGTACACAGTACGTGCAGGTCATATTTTCTCCGATAATTACCACAGCCCTTCAGCAAACAACACGAAAAAACAACAGTTTCGGAGCGAGTACTTTTTCGAAACCGACCGCACACTAATCCTTCGCAGGATCAAGCATGCTATAAAGTGTACGTTGCGGAGACAGTTATTACCGTCTGAGATACGCTGCCAGCATGGGAAACCTTAACGAAAGATTTCGGCCGGCCGAAGAAAAACACAAAATGACATGCCATATACATATAAAATCTTTGCAGCTTTCTGATGTGGGGCCTTTTCTATCTTCGAGCAGTGTTGACCATAACATTGTAATGATAGTAAAACAACCGAAGTAATCTCGTGATCCAAATAAATTTCCATAGTTCACCGTCGAGTAAAGTATTCCATAACTGCCCACTTAGGCATCTAATATGTGTTGAAGATGGGAAAAGTTATGTTCTTTGTCTAAATCCTATCAATCGGATCCACCTGGATTAATAACCATTACTGAATCCAACGAGCCCAAAAAAATAACATTGATTCGAACTCCAAACCGTATGGGAATATTTTTAACATTAAATTATGTTTATTAATTACTAGCCGGGTTGGTCGGAATAGAGTGGCGGAGGCACTCAGGGAAGACGAAATGTATGGAGCACTTTTATGGCCGCCTTCCGATTTTAATTAAAAGCAAACAACCCGGTTGAACGTGACCTCCGCCCCTCTCCCGGTTTTCGGTATCGGTAAGGAGGAGCAGCAGCAGCCGTGTCCATTCTCTCTCTCTCTCTCTCTCTCTCTCTCTCTCTCTCTCTCTTTATACCATGGCTAGCAGCGAACCCTTTCACGACGGACCACACGAATGGATACAGACAGACCAGTTTATCGCTCATTCTGCCCTTTCTGTTGTTTGAATGAAACAATAAATTAACTAATTTAATAAATGTGGACAGTTATGGTTATCGCAGACCAAGCAGCGAGTTAAATCAAGAGTGCTGTCTCTTTCTGAATTGAAAAAAAAAACGCACCCACACATAAAACAGGCAGTAAATTTTCCTGCAATGGAAACCGAGTCACGCAAGGGGTTGCGCTCCATTCTGGTGTACAGAGTTTCAGTGCCAACAATAATTTTCCTTGCGATGCTTTCGTCGTCGTCGGCCCAAGTGCCGAACAGTTGTGGCCTAGTAATATAAACTTGAGCAAATTAGAAAAGTGCCGGATGAGGTTCGGGTGGCACTTTACAGCCTACGAAAGATGGAGGTCGATGGGCTTCGAATGAGTCGTGTGTTTCGCTTTCGGGAGAACTTGAGAGTTGATTTAATTTTTACCTCACCTGTAACGCCCGTTCCGTTTCCCGGAAACTCATATGTGGAACGTACACGATGAAATTGGTGCCGCCGGCTTGCCGGCACAGGTGAAATTTGCCATTCAGAAGCGCTCTTTTTGTATAGTTTATTTGCAACAAAGCAAGAACAGACTTTTGGAATAAGAGAAACGTTATTTTCCTCCCAGCGCAAAAGTTTCGTCGTTAAATCGTGAATATTATTTATGAGTTTAATTTGGGCTCGTGAACCGTGAGACCATTTTATACTTTGTGTGTGATATTTCAGATTTTTGATTTCAAACTTCTGCAACATCTTGTTGATTTATCTTTTTTTGATTTCAGGCGCTTGAGTTCTGAATCCTGGTTCCTGGGATTTCTAAACTTTGGTTTAGGATTTGTGGATATTTTTAACTGTTTCTCAAAACCTGTTGCCATTTTTCTCATTTGCGATTATGTGGATTACTGACATAGGAGCATCATTCTAGTTCTAAATATACTCTAAATAAAAGTATTTGGCCATTTTACAACCCACCTGAGAAAATTTTCACCTATTTCTTGATTCTTAAACCTATTTCTTGTTGCTTAAAAATCACGAATGATTCAAAGAAAAGGTAAATAATTCGAATTTTTAAACTTGATTTTGAAATATTTCTAAAACGGATATATTCAGTGTTGATTTTTATAAGCTTTATGATTTGAAATGACCACAAAGATATTTAACATCATTAGAACACTATTATTCCAGGTTTGCCAGATGCAACCACATAGTGCACAAAATTTTACTCTTATTCCTATCTTGGCTTCCATATATGCTTTTTTAATGTATTTTGATGTTAAAACAAATTTGACCTATTCCATTTTAAGTGGCAACCATGTCGCTATTTTGAATTTTTGAAAAAACGAAAATTCTCAATGTTTTTCGAAGCCATTTTGTTTTACAGCCAAATATCAAAATTATAAGAGTTTGTCCACATATTATCGTTCTTTTATCCATCTTTAAAAAAAAACTCCAAAACAGTGCTTTCACGAAAACAGTTTTTGCCTGGTTTTAATATATTTCACAGAACAAAAAAGTATGTAGAGCATCAATGGATTCGCTAATATCTAAACGTGGTAATCGAATATTGAGGAAAGCAGTATCAGTATTAGCGAATCCATTAATGCTCTACATACTTTTTTGTTCTGTGAAATATATTTAAACCAGGCAGAAACAGTTTTCGTGGAAGCACTGTTTTGGAGTTTTTTTTAAAGATGGGTAAAAGAACGGTAATAGGTGGACAAACTCTTAGAATTTCAATATTTGGTCTTAAAACAAAATGGCGTCGATAAAACTTCGAAAATTTCTGATTTCTCAAAAATTCGCAAATGGCGCCATTGTTGCCCCTTAATTTGAAATATGTTCAAACTCGGGGAAATTTGTTTTCGCATCAAACTCGCACGGGCGTCTCGCACGGGCACCCATGAATCTTGCCTGGTAGTACCTCACGAACTGCTTCGCGAATGGTGATAGTCGACGGATGAGTATGAGTAACAGCTGATTGAACTTGGTAATTGTTTGCGGATGTCAGCAATATATTTCAACAAACATTCGGCAAATATATTGATCTACCGTAAACCAGCAAGTCATTGACGATGTTCTTAGAAATTTTGCCGAAAATTTGTAAAATACTTCGCTGGATTTATCAGCTGTTGAGTTCCCAGCAATAAAATCAAAGTGCGTAGGTGGCGTTCAGTAGAGTGATTGCCCGGTAATTGCAGCACTCCAGCCTATCGCCCTTCGTGTAGATGGGACATACAATACCTTCAATACACTCCTCCGGTACTCGTTATTCCTCCCAAACTTTGACAATTACTTAATGCACGGATCTAGCCTGTGTTTCTCCACCGTATTTTAACTCGCTTGGAAGTTGGTGCACTCCAGCAGCTTTATTGTTTTTCAGACGGCCAATATACTCCTCCACCACCTTCAGGAGATCGGGGACTAAAATCAGATTGTCTTTTGCTCGTGCATCAAGATCAGTTACGATACCGTCCTCTATTTCCAGCTTTTGATCACCTCACACTCGTCCGTAAGGAGGTTGCCGTCCAAGCTCCTGCACATATCGGCTTGCGTTGCGGCACGTAACCTTTACGGGAGCTGTTCAGCTCTTCCATCGCTTCCATCGGTTCTCTAGATGGCGTTTCTTCCTTCGTTTCACGTACGGTGTTGTAGCATTCTCGCCCATGCTGCGTTCTTCTCCTCGACTGACTGCTTGCATTCGCCGACAAATCAGTTATTTCTATGATCCAGAGCCCTTGTACCTAGAAGCGCTACAGCAGTGCTACCTATGGCCAGGGTGGGCAAAGGTACTGCTGCGCTACAGCATTCACACGACAGTAGCAAGATTTTTGTGGAATGAAACACTACGCGACAGTAGCCGCTCCCGAAGACTCATACGTTCTGCTTTTATCTCTTGCTTTTTGTCACGAATTCAGCATGAACAACAATTCTCTCGTTCAGTTCTCTGTATATTGTTGTCATTGGCTCGTCTGGCTCGTGTGTTATTGACTGTTGTGGTCTGTGCTATTTATTGCATTTATTACGAATTAAAGAGGAATCATTCAACTTAGCATATATTTTTATTTGGGTCCGAGGATGTTAATTGAATTTGTAAGATTAATGCTTTTATTGTCCAGCTTTTGCTTAAATATGCTAATTTTTGATTGAAGTTAAGGAGATAACCCATTTCCCGTCGGTAATGCCGCATGGCATCACCTGACATGTAAACTTTGATCACAGTTTGAGAACTGTACATAAACATTTTAACAATGAAGCTTTTTAATACAGTTAGAGGTAAGATTGATCGATATGCTACCCAAGTAACAAACGGTATTATAGAACAGTTGAGATAATTCCTCTATTACAACCTTCAGTTATAGATTTCAGTTGACATTACCTTTTCCATGACATCTCTATCACCAGAAAAGCGCAAAAATTGAAGGCTACTAGAACAAGTACTGGTGCTATATGAGGTATTTTATAACTTCATGAAAGCAAGCCAACTTGTTAGACTAAAGCTGTATAATACATCTCGAGTACCAATACGGTAAAAAAAAAACGTTCAAAACAGGTTATTTTCAAGTTGTAATTGCTAACTAATCAAAACATCGTTGCCGTGAGCATAAAACTTCAAAATAAAAATATTGTAGAACAGCGCTGATTTATATTAGAAACAATAAAAAATAGTGTTTATGGCGTTTCAAATAATCACCGAAAAATAAGAAACAATATTAGATCAACGTTTCGATGCTTGTACCTAATACAAAGTTCTACGTGCGCGTCAAATTTCATGGTGAAACATTGTGTTCTACTTCTAAAAAAAATCATGCACCATTCATTGGATACCGTTTCCTATTTGTCAATCAGTAAAAAAAGATTATGCATTACAGAATGTTCGCTGATTTATTTAATTGCGAAGACTCAATTTAGCCCACCACCGAATGGGCTTAGTTTCGTAAACAACTATCTGGCATTCCTTGCTTACAAACGTAGTGAATCGCAATGTCGTTTCTTTTTTCTTGGGTAGATATGCACTGACCCAGTGGAATAGAAAAAGTGGCGCATTCGTGGGTCAGAATCCGCCACAACAAAGCGCATGCGCAAATGCGTTGCTATGACAACATTTACCCAGCGCCAGCGCAAATGTTTTGTTATGCGCAGTGCAACAAGATCGACAATCGTCTCGTCAATGGCACTTCCAATTAATTTTATATTGATTATAAAAAGCAATGTACAACCTTTTTAGCAGTAACTGATAGTGAATTCAGTACCCTTATAATTACTTTTCGACTGTGGTGCAGATGTGTCTTCGGTTAGAAAGAATTGGCAAAAGAAACTGGGACTTATAGTTATAGTAAACGAGAAGCAAGAGCTTTTCGGGACGAAGCTCAGAACCTTATCGCTGGTTACAATCCCCGTCAGCAGTTGCCGCCATTGGGAAAAGCTACTGTACAGAGCCATGTAGATCAGTGATTGGAAGCAAGAATAATCCAATCAAGTTCTTCAGAATTAAACAACTTCCCTCGCTCACAAAAATGGCGGTACAAGAAAATTGTGTGTTGACTACAGACGCTTCAATGAGATAATCGTACGTGATTATTTCCCACTTCCTTTGATCGGGGCATAATAGACGATGGAAAGGAGGATTTAGTACCTGGGGTACAATATTGAAGAAGAAGAGATCAGACCTTATATGAACAAAATATCGGCAGTGAAGAACTTTTCAGACCCGAAGCACTTCAAGAAGATTCAAAGATTCTAAGGAAACACCAGATTCTTCTAGAAGTTCGGGGTAAACTTTTCAACGAAGTTTCTGAATGCGGTTTTCGTATACGGATAAGAGCAGAAAAGTGACGTTGAGCTGTTGAAGAAGACGTTGTTTTTCCGGCCAGCTTTGGCATTATATCATCTCCAGACTACCACCTTGCTTCAGACCAATACAAGTAGAACGGAATAATGGGTGATGGCAATGGCAATCAATTCCATCCGGTGTCTACTATTTCAGTTAAAATACTTCACAAGCGGAAGAAAATTATCCAAGCTACGAACTTGAAGTTCTCGCAACAATTGCTGGTCAGCAGAAATTCAGGGTTAATCTGTTGAGAATACTGTTTAACATCGTCTTCGACTGTTATACGCTTAAAATTACTATGGTAAAGGAATACATTGCACCGGGAACCGCTGGCTAGGCATTTCTTCTACGGAGGAATACGATTACGTCATAATTTTGAAGTCTGAAAGAAGCATGCAGGTGAACTGAATCGGACTCTGGCCGCAACAACAAGGTAATTGAACAAAAGAAGACGTTCGCAATGCTAAGACCGATTTTAGAACTGCTGGAGATCACCAGATTTGGTGACTATTACCTGGATCACAGAATCCTAGCATACAAGCATTATGAGGGCGGTAAACTCCTGGTGTTTCCCAGAGTGATACAAAACTCCGCAATCCGTCAGGTCCACGACACTTCGGGTCAAAAACAGCAGATAAAATCGACAACTTGAAAGCCAAACTAGACAGGATTGTCAAATGTTGTGTCGTTGCTGTCCATCTTGGACTACTGACAGTTAGTTACAGTTGTGGATTCTTTTGCTAAATTTGTAAGGATTCGGTGAAATCTACAACTGCCGTAGAAGTCCTGCTGTAGTCAAGAATCCAGAAAGATAATTTTCAGGAGTTCAGATAAAACCATATCTGACCGTGGAACTGCATTTAAATCTGCATTGTCCCAGGTCTACCGCGACGCTGAAGAAATCGAGCACTTGCTGACTACGAAGGGTGCACTGAAAATGTCGATAGAAACTGAAAATGTCGATAGAAAGATAAAAAAAATGTTATCGACATGTTGGTTCTTTGCAGCGCTCAATAAACAATATGCACCAGCGCTTGTTTTTAGAACACTCATGATGTCCCCGGATGACGTTCGCTTGGCGGAAGTGGTGATGTATTAAACAGCCGAGCAAGAACGGAAATTTTGGAAGCTCAACATCAGAGGAAACGGCAGTTCGTCCACGAAATTGGAGAGTTGATAGTAATCCTAAATTCGCCAAGTAGTTCCTGGGTTTCTACCGATGACGATGGCGGTGACGATTACTGCAAAGAAGATGTTAGCGGTTCAGTGGAGAACGACGAAGATGATACGGTTAGTCTGGCCGCATGTCGAGTTCAAATTGATCATCCCTAATCTTCCATTCTTTTAGATCATCCCTCGCTCATAGTCATAATACACTTCGAAATCCATACTGGAACTCGATTGTGATACAACGTCTTAGCATTAGTCTTAGCATTAGTCTCAATAAAAAACTGCGCTGATTTTTATGGGGTCATCACCAACGTTTTGATCCGGTTGTTTTGGATCTTCGTCAGGGCCTATAGGGCCTAATTAAATTTTATTTTGTTTCATAAACACATAGAAAATCGGACATGAATTACACTGGTCAACATAGGTCGAAATGAAAAAAAAGATTATAGCTTTTTAACCATTCGTGTAAATTTGAATACCCCTAGCCACCAACATTTTTTCAGAGACTTAATTGAGTTTTCTCGTAAAAATAAAATTGAAGCGACGAACACGGCGTAGAATTACTACGCGACACTTCGACGTAAGTTGACACATTTCTACACTGGCTAGAGGCACATTACAGGAATGGTTAAAAATCTATAATCTTTCCAGGGCAACTTTTTTGAGCTTAAGGCTCATTTCTTTTTTCGTTTTTGTCGACCAATGTTACATGCAGCTAACAGCCAAACAGAAACTCAGTCGACACAAATCAGCTTACAGGTTACAGAAATATTATGCGTTTGAAAATATACTAGTAGAACATTTAACATTAACAGAACGGTTTTGTTCACTGTGTTCATCTATACAGTGCTTTTTCGATTTTATCACGGTAAAAAAAAATTTGGCGAAACCGTGAATTTAGCGAAATGATAAAAATTTAATTTCTTTGTATTGAATTCAATTGAAATTTATGATATTTTGAGTAATATGATGCACTTTCATGATTGAATGAAATATTAGTTCAAGATACAAATGAATAAACAAGAAAAGGTTAGTTTATGATAGTTTTCTCCATTGCATTTGCGCGGACTTTCTCACGGCTATTATACATGCAATATCAATATGATTTATACCACCCATTCTTTAGTCGCGCTAGCAGAGACTTATGCTTGTTTATGTGAAATTGTGGAACCGCTAGATTTTATAGAATATGAATTTACGCTCTATGAGGACTAATCTGCAGTACTATTTGAGTTGTTAACAGATCTTTTTTCTCAACTGCTCGAATAATACGTAATTTTTGCTTCAAAGTCAATGAAATACGTATTTCACGGTTCATTTTCCTCAAAATTATGACACAAATTATTTGTAACAGATATGACACTTGGTTAAATCAGAAAATTGTCCAAATAAATTGAGTTCATGAAACTATACACATGCAAGGACACAAGGCACAGATGAAAATGATGTTTCGAATACATTTTCTAGAAATGGAAGTACATTATTCTTGATTTAAAGTTTTTTCTTTAAAAAGCGTAATAAAAACGAAAAAACATCGTGAGAAAATCGAGCGTGAATTTGGCGAGTAGTGATAAAAACGACTGTTGATAAAAGCGAAAAAGCACTGTACCTATAATAATGCAGTCCGGTCTGTCTGTCTGTCTGATCCATATAGGCTCGAAAACTACCGAACCGATCGACGTGAAAATTTGTATGAATGGGTTTTAGGGGCAGAGAAAGGTTCCTATGATGGTTTGAGACCCCTCCCTCTCCTGTAAGGGAGGGGTCTCATACAAACGAAATACAAATTTTTGCACATCTCAAAAACTAACCAAGCAAATGGAACCAAATTTGGCATGTGGATGTTTTTAGGACTAACAAAAATGTCCATATTAGTTCGACACCCTTCCCTCTTCTGGAAGGGAGGGGTTCCATACAAATGGAACACAAATTCCTCCACATCTCGAGAACTAACCAAGCAAATAGAACCAAATTTGGTAGGTGAATGTTTTTAGGAGTAATAAATATATCCATAATAGTTTGACTCCCCTCCCTCTTCTGTGAGGGAGGGGTTTCATACAAATGAAACACAAATTTCTGCTTATCTCGAGAACTAACCAACTAAATGAACCTAAATTTGGCAGGTGAATGTTTTTAGGGTTCACAAATATATCCATAATGGTTTGACACCCCTACCTCTTCTATAAGGGAGGGGTCCCATACAATGAAACTCAAATTTCGCACAGCTCGAGAAACAATCAAGCAAATATAACCAAATTTGGCAAGTGAATGTTTTTAGGTGCAACAAACATGTCCATAATGTTACGACACCCTTCCTTCTTCTGGCATATCTCCAAATACCATTTCGAAATCTAAGATGGCGACTTCCGGTTTCTGAAAAACAGCGGCAAATGACCAAATACCACCCAATATGGGTATTTCTAGAATAATTATGATGCTCTGAAGCCACAAATCGACCTCAGACAACATTTCGAATTGAAAGATGGCGACTTCAGGTGTCTGTAAAACAGCCGAAAATAGCCAAATAACACCCAATATGGGTGTTTCTTTAACCAGAATGATGCTTAGGGGTCATAAACTTCGTCTCGCCTATTATAGTGTTCAATTTAATAATTTTAAACATTTCAGGATTTAGTGTGGTAGGTGGGTGGTATATGTTCTAACCCTTTATTTATCTGTTTTTAAAACAGCGGTTTTTTAGTGATGAAACCGATGACAGAAACGCCTGAGTTTGAAAAGATTAAAAAAAAACTGTTTTTAACTGTGAAATTATCTATGTTTTCTCATTTATTTTGGTTTCAGTAAAGAAGATTACGTTAATTTTTTCTACTATTTTTAAATGAGTTCCGATAATATACTGGAAGCTATCTCTAGGCAGTTAGTCACTGGCTCTTTTCATCTTTTAGAAATTTCGATTCAAAAGTTTTAAATGCCGTTCAAATGACAACATTTGATGAAATACCCTATCAAAAAAAAAGTATACGAAGTTGCTTAGTTTCATAAAACTCCCAGTATCAATTCCAAGTAAAATGTGGCAATTTTAAATTTATTTGAACTGTTCTTTTTGATTTGGTTGAAGGTTGGCACAGATGTTCCTATAGTCGAATGGTGTTATTTTGTACTATAAGGAGGAATTTCTAATAAAGATTTGAAAATTAAATTGCTCTGGAACGTTTGACGCAAAATCCGTCTTATTGATTCATGAACAATCATTTCTGATTCCTCATTTTCAATTTTTTAATTTCCGATTTATGATTTCTTATTTTTGCTTTTTCAGATATCTGCTTTTCGATGTCTGAATTCTGATCTTCAATTTTCCATCGATAGTTTTTACCTCTTCATTTGTGTTTCTTATTTTTTGTATATGATTGCGTTTCAAATTTAACGTTTCTTTTTAAAGTTTAAAGTTCACCGTTAATGTTCCAAGTCTCGTAGCAAAACTTTCTCAACGGTAGGATACCCGAAATTACCCCACAATCACGAACAGCCACTTGCCGTGGCTAAAGATAGTGCAACTACTCCGAATGGGTGTGCCAATCTCGTACAGCTGAGTTTCGTTTATCGTCAAGGGTGCTATTTTCGTCACGACCTGGCATCCCCCGGGGCAGTCCGAGTACAGGTGCCAGCCAGAAATATAAACACCAATCCTTGTTGCTGGTTTGAGTTTGGCTCAGTTGAGCTTCGGAACAATCGAAAAGTTCCCTCTACTGCAAGAAGAAGCAGCCACGTGTCACAAATGACAGTCGTGCTGTGAAACAGGATAGATCGACACAGCATAGAACACAGTTTGCTTTTCGGATTAGTTAGTTGCGTACATACGTCACGTTAGTATCGTTTTATCCGAGGTCGGTCCGTGTCTTTTTTGGATGAACACTCGTGATACCGTGCATGATGGTATTTAGTTCAACAGAGGGAAATAATTACGGTAAGCGTTGATTCATTTGTTCACGTTACTACTAATCGTGCGATGAGAAACCCGAAAGAAAGAGAAAGATGGTCGGTACACGTAAAAGCATCGTTAATTCATGCGGCTAAATTGGTAGCTTATGGATGGCGGTTTAGTTCGGTGCCTGTGGAAAAGAAAGACAAGTTTTATTACACTGTCCCTAGAGAAACAACTGCTAGTAGCAGGTGTGTTTTGTTTTAGGTCAGAACAGGAAGCATGTCACACTAAATTATGAAAAAACTCCAAATTACTGCTTAATTACTCGGTACAATGCGTCTTTTCTAAATTGATTTTTTTCTGTTTTTTTTCAGGTGAGCTTTATAAAGCACGGAACTGATTCACGTCTGTTGCGATTGTATAAAACGGTAAGCGGATTAAAATTGCCCAATCTGTGCCGAGGCTCTCATCTTTTCGAAAAATTGTGTCACTCAAACGTTAAGGAGTTCAAATTTTGCTTTATCATCCAATGCAAGCCACGCGCCAGGTGTGTTGCTTTCAAAGCGGTTATCGTAGTTCTTCCACTAGGGAATAAGGACGCTACTTAGGTTTAGGTTGAAGTAAAATGGACTTGCTGCTAATGACCGACGGGGAGACCGAGCTGATGAATAAATGATTTAATGAAAATTTCCGCTGCAGATAGAGAGGTTAATGCCATTGACGACAATTACGATCCAGTACTGAGAACGCTAGCGACCGGTTTTGCGTTGTAAAATATGATGATAATTTGACACGATTGGCAATTGATTTTAATTGTTGCAATAATGACGTTGTATTGTAATAACCATGAACAATAACATAACCATCGCGTACGCAGAAAACAGATTGCCGAGTTTCGTTTGGAATCTGCAGGGTAGAATATAAATATTTCATGAGATGACACTTTGCTTATTTATGGAAATAGGCACTCGGTAACTAAATTTCATGACTGTAAAACTCAATTTTATCATCGAACGAAACGCAACATTACAAGCATCGATCGAAAATATCCGTATATCCGTTGATGTCACAGGGATCAAAGCCTATCTGTTCCGGTGCTGACAGCAGCTGGCAAACTGTAGTAAACCATGCTGGAGACTCCTGTGGGGTAGATAACGTAGTGCACCGGCCCGAACCGTGATGCTCTCCAGCTACGGCGGTGTGGTTTAATATGCGTATGTAATAGCTATGTGCTCTTGTTTGTCGCTTTTGATATTTTGCCAAAGTTGGTAACAAAACCACTGATCATTGTCATCCCGTCTTTCGTCCTGTCCGTTGGGAGGCAACGAAAAGCTTATGCACTATGCATGAATAATGTTCATGGATGTACGTGCAGTGCAATAATACAAGTGATATTGAATCCCCCCACCCCGCCTTTTTACCTATCGAAAGAGGAGTCCACCGTAAGAGCAACGTAACCACTATCCCACATTGTATACCTATCATTGTTGCTCTTTTGGTTGCTGATCCGGAATCTATTGTAGAGTGATAGGTTTTGTGTGCACCTGCGGTGGGCCGGAGTTTCCCGTGAAACGTTGTACTATATATTAAAGTTATTCTTCAGAGCATCTTGCTCAACTAAGGTGAGTTTACTTGTTGTGGGCGAAAAGAAACAGGTTACTTATTACACAACGTGCGAGCTGTATGCTTTTGCATTGCCGTTATTCGTTTTGGTGTAACAGTTCCCATAACGGTGAGTGCCTTGTTTTCTCTCTATCTATAAGCTCTCTATTTTGATTGTTTTTTGAGCAGCTTTATTATTAATCTATAGTCATTGTTAAAGCTTTTAATGCGGGAGACGCTTCCGAGCATGACACAGTTTTTATTGTGTGTTACAGGTCAAAAAAGGCCGAAATCGTACCGAAACTTACCATCAAATAAACTTAAAAGAATATTTCTCTGCCTTGTTTTTACCTCGAAAAAAAAATAGGAAAACGTAACATGAGGTTTGCTTTCGATTCATCAAGTGTTGTACGAAACAGTTTAAATTTCTTGGTTCAAGCATTACAATACATTGCACATTCACCACATCGTACGCTGCTTTAAAATCTATAACCGAGCGATGTACCCTCAAATTATAATCCTGGCATTGGTGCAGGATTTGTCGCAGGGTAAACATTTGCTCCGAAGTCGATTTTCCTCATCGAAACTCGCTCTGGTAATTGCCAACGGAGAAACCTGATAACAATTTTTGTTTGTGTAACAAAATACGGTAAGAAACTTCACATGTGAAATTGAGGAGTGTGACCAAGGCTCCTGAATCGTGCTTTGAAACTTTACTCGTTATATATGAATTTCGCTGCACTTTAGACGACTACTGAAAATTCATTGTAGCTGACTGCATACAAGCCGTAGCCTTGCATGCAAAAGGTTTTAATTGATTGCGTTCGTACACAAGTGTCAACTTATACTTGTATGCAATTCGGTAATGATAAAAGACTGGATTTGCGTTTTTCTTATACAGCAAGCCACTTTCTGTAGTTTCTTTGAGGTACCGCAAAAATCTCCGGATAGCTTTCCAGTACCTGCGACCAGGGTTACAGAAGAACTGAATAACTGCGTTTACAGCAAAGCCAATATCTGGGCAGGTAGCTAGGACAAATACAGCACACTTCCCGCTATATTTGAGTAACTCTGATCCCTTCCCCTTTATCGTTAACAGACACATAAGTTTGTCCTACCGCTCGCTTGGGTCGAACTGTTTTGATACAGAGTGGCAACTCCTCGTTTGATACTTTCCTAGCAGCTCCTCAACATATTTCTCCTGGTCCAACGTTAGCTTTCCACGTTCCGTGTTACGTGAGATTCGAAGACCAAGACAAAATTGCGCTTCTCCGATATCCTTAATCTGAAAACGGCTGCATAGGGACTTCTTCAATCTTTTCATCAATCGATCACGGGTTGGTTCTCACAGAATTTTATTGTACGAGGTCGAATCATCTATCGTATTGCTGGGGAATCTAGGAAAATGTTTTGACCCAAGAGCATGATTATGTATTAGAGGACAGTTAAAAATATCGGCATCACCGCAGTTCGAACAAGACACAAAAATCTTGAAGCCTAGTCCACGCTTGCTCGACTGTGAAAAACCGCACCTCACTATTACATTTTTTACACACTCCTGATTCAGAAAGGGCAATAAAAATAGCGAAAAATGTATGAAACAGTAGCCGAAATCCATATCAGCATCGCGATCGCGGTTTAAATCAGAAATTTTTAAATTTTTCACCTTTGAACGCATGGCTGATCGACTAAACAAAGAGAAATTGTGAGTAACGCGTGCTGCAGTAACGCTGTAGTAACTTGATGACGCGACCTCTATTCTTTAAATTTGAAACACGATATCGATCATAGGTAACTTTGAAAACCGAGCATCGCCAAATTAAACGAAAAACTTCCAACTTTCTACTTTGAATTTTAAACTTTCAACGTTCAATTTTTACCTCTCAACCTTCAACATTCAAACTTCAATTTTCAACTTTCAAATTTAAACTTTGAACTTTCAACATTCAACCACAGGTCTCATCGACCAGAAAAATAACGAATATTTTGAAATTTTGCTTAGTGGGCTTTTAAGTCACTAGTGTCGCTATAAGCAAGCGTACATATTCATTACCAAAGACACAAACCGCTGGTATTGATTAGGGCAAGCGTGCACACCCATTAGCCAAAACACACACCTTTTCACGAAAACAAGTTAGTAGGCAATAAGCCACATGGTGGCGCATGACTGTAACGGTTTGAATAAGGACGAAGTATTTCCAGGATTTTCCTTCGCAGAGGCACGTCTGTTTTTCTGTGATTCAACTATAAATTTTCAACATTCAACTTCCAACTTTTAACTTTCAATTTTCATCTTTCCACTTTCAACTTTCAACTTTCAGTTTTCATCTTTTAATTTTCGACGTTGAAAACGTTCAAGTTTAACTTCTCAACTTTCACTTTTCACCTTTCAACTTTAAACTCTGAGTTTCGACTTTCCATTTTTCACTTTTGCTTTTTGATTTTGACTTCTGACTTTCAACTTTCAAAGTTCAACTTTCAACTTTCAATTTTAACTTCCAACTTTCAGTTTCCCACTTTCAACTTTCAACGTTCAACTCTTGATTTTTGACTGTTGATTTTTGACCATCTACACGGTGACAAAAAAGTCCGGTTACACTTTTTTGGGGTCGCCTGTAGTCTACACGTTGCATCTCTCTGGTGCCATCTATATGTCAAATGAAAGGGTTAACTTTGCTGCCCAAAGTGGCAGAGTTTCGTTTCTGTGCAGTTTGTTTACATTGAGTTGTGAGCCATGGCAGACTTAAGAGCAGCTGTTATCGCTGAATATGTGAAAGGGTACAAACCCGGACACATATTCAAACACCTAAAACCTAAAACCGGAATCAACCGGAAATGCGTGTACCGGACCATAAATCGGTACCTAGAGACCGGAGGCACCGAGGACAAGGCACGATCTGGACGACCAAGATCTGTGAGAACTCCAAGGCTGAAAAAGATTATACGAGACCGGATTCGCCGAAATCCCGCCCAATCTGCACGGAAGCTGGCCAGTAACCTTAAAATGAACCGAGAATCAATCCGCCTGCTTCTGCGCTAGGATTTAAAACTTACACTGTACAAAAAACAGGTGGTTCATGAAGTTACCAAAGCTACAAAGGACAAAAAGTACCAACGGTCGTGGGAGTTGCTCGGTTGGCGCGCAGATGACGAGATTATTTTTTCGGACCAAAAGTTGTTTGTTTTGGAGCAAACAGTCAATCGCCAAAATGATCAAGTTTGGAGTGTGAGCCTCCAGCAAGCTCCTGCGGACAAGCTGAACGTTTCCTGGTTCCAAAATAAGATGTCAGTGATGGTTTGGGGAGCCATTTGCAAGAGAGGTAAACTGCCTCTTATTTTTATCGATAAAGGGGTCAAAATCAACGCATCGTACTACCTGGACACGGTTTTGAATAAAAACGTTCTGCCTCAAGCTGATCTATTGTTTGAAGACGATTACTACTGCTTCCAGCAAGATGGCGCCCCATCCCACACCGCAAAGGTTGTTCAGGCGTGGTGTGAGGAAAACTTAACCGATTTCATTTCGAAGAATGAATGGCCTCCGTCGTCTCCGGATCTGAATCCACTGGATTATTTCGTGTGGGGATACATGATGTCGAAGCTGAACGTCTATAAAATAACAAATTTGGAGCAATTCAAGCGAGTTATCACGATAATCTGGGACGAGATGCTGATAGAGCACGTGCGCGCCGCTTGCGACGACTTTCCGAGACGTCTGAAGCTGGTTCGATCAGAGAAAGGTGGTGTAATTCCGAGATATCGTCTGTGAAGTATCTTTATGAGTTACTGAATAAAGCTATGAAAGCCAGATTCAGATTTTCTTCTTATTCTTTGAAATATTGAGATTTTCCTGTGTTACCGGATTTTTTTTGTCACCCTGTACATTCTACTTTTTACTTTTTCTTTCTAACTTTTAACTTTTAACTTTTAACTTTTAACTTTTAACTTTTAACTTTTAACTTTTAACTTTTAACTTTTAACTTTTAACTTTTAACTTTTAACTTTTAACTTTTAACTTTTAACTTTTAACTTTTAACTTTTAACTTTTAACTTTTAACCTTTAACTTTTAACTTTTAACTTTTAACTTTTTACTTTTTACTTTTTACTTTTTACTTTTAACTTTTAACTTTTAACTTTTAACTTTTAACTTTTAACTTTTAACTTTTAACTTTTAACTTTTAACTTTTAACTTTTAACTTTTAACTTTTAACTTTTAACTTTTAACTTTTAACTTTTAACTTTTAACTTTTAACTTTTAACTTTTAACTTTTAACTTTTAACTTTTAACTTTTAACTTTTAACTTTTAACTTTTAACTTTTAACTTTTAACTTTTAACTTTTAACTTTTAACTTTTAACTTTTAACTTTTAACTTTTAACTTTTAACTTTTAACTTTTAACTTTTAACTTTTAACTTTTAACTTTTAACTTTTAACTTTTAACTTTTAACTTTTAACTTTTAACTTTTAACTTTTAACTTTTAACTTTTAACTTTCAACTTTTAACTTTTAACTTTTAACTTTTAACTTTTAACCTTTAACTTTTAACTTTTAACTTTCAACTTTTAACTTTTAACTTTTAACTTTTAACTTTTAACTTTTAACTTTTAACTTTTAACTTTTAACTTTTAACTTTTAACTTTTAACTTTTAACTTTTAACAATCAACTTTTAACTTTTAACTTTTAACTTTTAACTTTTAACTTTCAACTTTTAACTTTTAACTTTTAACTTTTAACTTTTAACTTTTAACTTTAAACTTTTAACTTTTAACTTTTAACTTTTAACTTTTAACTTTTAACTTTTAACTTTTAACTTTTAACTTTTAACTTTTAACTTTTAACTTTTAACTTTTAACTTTTAACTTTTAACTTTTAACTTTTAACTTTTAACTTTTAACTTTTAACTTTTAACTTTTAACTTTTAACTTTTAACTTTTAACTTTTAACTTTTAACTTTTAACTTTTAACTTTTAACTTTTAACTTTTAACTTTTAACTTTTAACTTTTAACTTTTAACTTTTAACTTTTAACTTTTAACAATCAACTTTTAACTTTTAACTTTTAACTTTTAACTTTTAACTTTTAACTTTCAACTTTTAACTTCTAACTTTCAACTTTTAACTTTTAACTTTTAACTTTTAACTTTTAACTTTTAACTTTTAACTTTTAACTTTTAACTTTTAACTTTTAACTTTTAACTTTTAACTTTTAACTTTTAACTTTTAACTTTTAACTTTTAACTTTTAACTTTTAACTTTTAACTTTTAACTTTTAACTTTTAACTTTTAACTTTAAACTTTTAACTTTAAACTTTAAACTTTAAACTTTTAACTTTTAACTTTTAACTTTTAACTTTTAACTTTTAACTTTTAACTTTTAACTTTTAACTTTTAACTTTTAACTTTTAACTTTCAACTTTTAACTTTTAACTTTTAACTTTTAACTTTTAACCTTTAACTTTTAACTTTTAACTTTCAACTTTTAACTTTTAACTTTTAACTTTTAACTTTTAACTTTTAACTTTTAACTTTTAACTTTTAACTTTTAACTTTTAACTTTTAACTTTTAACTTTTAACTTTTAACTTTCAACTTTTAACTTATAACTTTTAACCTTTAACTTTTAACTTTTAACTTTTAACTTTTAACTTTTAACTTTTAACTTTTAACTTTTAACTTTTAACTTTTAACTTTTAACTTTCAACTTTTAACTTTTAACTTTTAACTTTTAACTTTTAACTTTTAACTTTTAACTTTTAACTTTTAACTTTTAACTTTTAACTTTTAACTTTTAACTTTTAACTTTTAACTTTTAACTTTTAACTTTTAACTTTTAACTTTTAACTTTTAACTGTTAACTTTTAACTTTTAACTTTTAACTTTTAACTTTTAACTTTTAACTTTTAACTGTTAACTTTTAACTTTTAACTTTTAACTTTTAACTTTTAACTTTTAACTTTTAACTTTTAACTTTTAACTTTTAACAATCAACTTTTAACTTTTAACTTTTAACTTTTAACTTTTAACTTTTAACTTTTAACTTTTAACTTTTAACTTTTAACTTTTAACTTTTAACTTTTAACTTTTAACTTTTAACTTTAAACTTTAAACTTTTAACTTTAAACTTTTAACTTTAAACTTTTAACTTTTAACTTTTAACTTTTAACTTTTAACTTTTAACTTTTAACTTTTAACTTTTAACTTTTAACTTTTAACTTTTAACTTTTAACTTTTAACTTTTAACTTTTAACTTTTAACTTTTAACTTTTAACTTTTAACAATCAACTTTTAACTTTTAACTTTTATTTTTTAACTTTTAACTTTTAACTTTTAACTTTTAACTTTTAACTTTTAACCTTTAACTTTTAACTTTTAACTTTCAACTTTTAACTTTTAACTTTTAACTTTTAACTTTTAACTTTTAACTTTTAACTTTTAACTTTTAACTTTTAACTTTTAACTTTTAACTTTTAACTTTTAACTTTCAACTTTTAACTTTTAACTTTTAACTTATAACTTTTAACCTTTAACTTTTAACTTTTAACTTTTAACTTTTAATTTTTAACTTTTAACTTTTAACTTTTAACTTTTAACTTTTAACTTTTAACTTTTAACTTTTAACTTTTAACTTTAAACTTTTAACTTTTAACTTTTAACTTTTAACTTTTAACTTTTAACTTTTAACTTTTAACTTTTAACTTTTAACTTTTAACTGTTAACTTTTAACTTTTAACTTTTAACTTTTAACTTTTAACTTTTAACTTTTAACTTTTAACTTTTAACTTTTAACTTTTAACAATCAACTTTTAACTTTTAACTTTTAACTTTTAACTTTTAACTTTTAACTTTTAACTTTTAACTTTTAACTTTTAACTTTTAACTTTTAACTTTTAACTTTTAACTTTTAACTTTTAACTTTAAACTTTAAACTTTAAACTTTAAACTTTTAACTTTTAACTTTTAACTTTTAACTTTTAACTTTTAACTTTTAACTTTTAACTTTTAACTTTTAACTTTTAACTTTTAACTTTTAACTTTTAACTTTTAACTTTTAACTTTTAACTTTTAACTTTTAACAATCAACTTTTAACTTTTAACTTTTAACTTTTAACTTTTAACTTTTAACTTTTAACTTTTAACTTTTAACTTTTAACTTTTAACTTTTAACTTTTAACTTTTAACTTTTAACTTTTAACTTTTAACTTTTAACTTTTAACTTTTAACTTTTAACTTTTAACTTTTAACTTTTAACTTTTAACTTTTAACTTTTAACTTTTAACTTTTAACTTTTAACTTTTAACTTTTAACTTTTAACTTTTAACTTTTAACTTTTAACTTTTAACTTTTAACTTTTAACTTTTAACTTTTAACTTTTAACTTTTAACTTTTAACTTTTAACTTTTAACTTTTAACTTTTAACTTTTAACTTTTAACTTTTAACTTTTAACTTTTAACTTTTAACTTTTAACTTTTAACTTTTAACTTTTAACTGTTAACTTTTAACTTTTAACTTTTAACTTTTAACTTTTAACTTTTAACTTTTAACTTTTAACAATCAACTTTTAACTTTTAACTTTTAACTTTTAACTTTTAACTTTTAACTTTTAACTTTGAACTTTAAACTTTTAACTTTTAACTTTTAACTTTTAACTTTTAACTTTTAACTTTTAACTTTTAACTTTTAACTTTTAACTTTTAACTTTTAACTTTTAACTTTTAACTTTTAACTTTTAACTTTTAACTTTTAACTTTTAACTTTTAACTTTTAACTTTTAACTTTTAACTTTTAACTTTTAACTTTTAACTTTTAACTTTTAACTTTTAACTTTTAACTTTTAACTTTTAACTTTTAACTTTTAACTTTTAACTTTTAACTTTTAACTTTTAACTTTTAACTTTTAACTTTTAACTTTTAACTTTTAACTTTTAACAATCAACTTTTAACTTTTAACTTTTAACTTTTAACTTTTAACTTTTAACTTTTAACTTTCAACTTTTAACTTCTAACTTTCAACTTTTAACTTTTAACTTTTAACTTTTAACTTTTAACTTTTAACTTTTAACTTTTAACTTTTAACTTTTAACTTTTAACTTTTAACTTTTAACTTTTAACTTTTAACTTTTAACTTTTAACTTTTAACTTTTAACTTTTACTTTTAACTTTTAACTTTTAACTTTTAACTTTTAACTTTTAACTTTTAACTTTTAACTTTTAACTTTTAACTTTTAACTTTTAACTTTTAACTTTTAACTTTTAACTTTTAACTTTTAACTTTTAACTTTCAACTTTTAACTTTTAACTTTTAACTTTTAACTTTTTACTTGTTACTTTTTACTTTTTACTTTTTACTTTTTACTTTTTACTTTTTACTTTTTACTTTTAACCTTTTTCTTTTTTCTTTTTTCTTTTTACTTTTTACTTTTTACTTTTTACTTTTTACTTTTTACTTTTTACTTTTTACTTTTTACTTTTTACTTTTTACTTTTTACTTTTTACTTTTTACTTTTTACTTTTTACTTTTTACTTTTTACTTTTTACTTTTTACTTTTTACTTTTTACTTTTTACTTTTTACTTTTTACTTTTTACTTTTTACTTTTTACTTTTTACTTTTTACTTTTTACTTCTTACTTTTTACTTTTTACTTTTTACTTATTACTTTTTACTTTTTACTTTTAACTTTTTACTTTTTACTTTTCACTTTTTACTTTTTACTTTTTACATTTTACTTTTTACTTTTTACTTTTTACTTTTTACTTTTTACTTTTTACTTTTTACTTCTTACTTTTTACTTTTTACTTTTTACTTTTTACTTTTACTTTTTACTTTTTACTTTTTACTTTTTACTTTTTACTTTTTACTTTTAACTTTTTACTTTTACTTTTTATATTTTACTTATATTTAACTTATTACTTTTTACAATTTAACTTTTTGTTATTCTGTCATTTTGATATTTTTGCCATTTTGTCTTTTTGTCATTTGATTAACATCTAGAATTTGATTAGTATCTAGTCAACACAGGTTTTGCCTAAGAGCCCCAATTGGAAAAATATTATAGCTTATACGCCGTTCCTGTGAATTTTGGGGCTACTAGCAAGCTACTAGGCGCACTTCCACGCCAAAAGGCCACAAGGTAATAACACATCGGGCTCGTCGCTTTTACTTTAGCTAACGGTAAACCTGTGTTGACAACTGGTCGACAAAAGCCAGAAAAAAAATCAGTTTTTTAACTCTTCCCACTTTCAACTTTCGATCCTTTGGCTCTCAGACCATTCGGCTTTTCGATTTTCAATTGTTTGTGTTTTTACCTACTCGAGTTTTTGATATTACAATAAAACCACAACAGACCTATTGAAAAATTAATTAGGCGTTGTATTCACAAGGTAAATCATGACAAAAAAATTTGTCACACTTACCGAACTTTCTAACGAACCTACATGGATTCACGCAATTAAATTAATTTGAAAAGCTGAACCAAAACAGTTTTATTGCATTAGCTCGGATTTAGGAGCATAAAAGTTGTTCGGTAAAAATTGATTCAAAAGAAATTTGAGTATAGATTTGTATTTGGGCGATGTAGATTTTGATTCCAGGATAGTTTTAGCATGATTTAGGCCAATACAAAAATGGAAAAAAAAACATTTTTTTGGTAGATATTACCCCTTAAGTGCCTTGCTGTATAGGGATGCCCAAAAACTTGTCTCCAAATTTTCAATTTTCAAAAATTTGTTTTTGCCGTTTTGGATCGTTTGAGACACGGACCAAAATAGTATCATAATACAAATCAGATTTTGCCACCACATTAGAAACTTCAAGACCTAGGCTGCCGGTACTCGGATAACTGTCCCATAATGAAAAACAACATGTTGAGAAAACGGTGATTTAATATTATCCGTAAATTTTCTGATTTCCAGCTATTACGTCCAAAACCAATGACTAGAAAAGTTTCATGGCACCAAAAGTTTAACGTTAAGAACAAAAAACCATGGGTGGAATTGGCTTTACGTTATATAACCTGAAAAAAAAACAATATGGGACAAAAATGCAGACAACATTTCGAAAACACTCGCATATTTTGTCCCATCCCATATAAATTCAACCAGCAACCGGCAGTATCACCGGCAACGTAGATTGTACTACAGAAAAAAAAACATTAGTCTAGTTAATTGAAAAACATATTTTTATAAGCCTAAAGTTATCCGATATACACTAATCTGGAGCAAGATTATATGTTCTCAGTATGTACCACTATGCAGTGGGACTGTAATGCGGGTACTTTCAATATGGGACAAACGCAACTTGGTTTTTTTCCATGTTTTTCATACAAAAGTATCAATTTTAAATTTTTTTTCGGAAAATATACTGTTATCATATTTTCCGAAAAAAAAATTAAAATTGATACTTTTGTAAGTCGATTCCAGATGATAACTCAAAAGTGACAAAAATCAGTATGGGACAGTCATGCAGGTACCGGCAGTAGGAGACCTTTCTATTGGATGTTTTGCATTGCAGTAGTATTTTTCAATGGAGACGCGTGGCCATTGAAGATTAAAAGAATTCTATTCTCAAAAAAATATATACCTCCTTGAAAATTTGATATTTTAAGTAAAATTTCCTGAGGAATCCTAAAATAATATAAACCATAAGATCTTCTGGTTCTTAAACCCTCTAAAACGGCAAAAAACGGTGTGTACAATAATTATAGCCTAGTTATTGTTATATTTATTTTTGCATAGATATCGTATTTGATGACACCCCGTTAGGCATATAGACGCGAGGCATACGGACGCGAGGCATAGTACGCTAGGCATAATGGACGGCAGGCATACGGACACGAGGCATATGGACGCGAGGCCGAATAGACGCAAGGCCGAATGGACGCGAGGCCGAATGGACGCGAGGCCGAATGGACGCGAGGCCGAATGGACGCGAGGCCGAATGGACGCGAGGCCGAATGGACGCGAGGCCGAATGGACGCGAGGCCGAATGGACGCGAGGCCGAATGGACGCGAGGCCGAATGGACGCGAGGTCGAATGGACGCGAGGCCGAATGGACGCGAGGCCGAATGGACGCGAGGCCGAATGGACGCGAGGCCGAATGGACGCGAGGCCGAATGGATACAAGGCCGAATGGATACAAGGCCGAAAGGACACAAGGCCAAGGGGAAGTGATGTGGAATATGTTATTATCGTCATCATCTACACAGCATTCGATAACATGTATTTCGCTTCAAAGTGTCATTTAGAAAGCAATACACTCGCGGCCTTCGGCCGACTCGCTGTTCAAGCGAATGCTGTCCTTACTCGCTACCGCTCGTTCGGACTTAACTAAGGGAAGAAAACTCTGTTTGAGTAGACCTAGCAAACCAGTAAATCAGTCGTTTGGGTGCGAGAGGCCGCCGCTTCCGACGGCGGGTCGGCGGCCGGCTCGGACTGCGAAAACCACGGCGGCTTAGTGCCGCCTCGTTTCCTTGCCCTCGATTATGCGTCTTCGCCGCATGATTTCAAGAAAGGTATTATACCCAACTTAAACTCTGTAGGAATATAATAACACCTGAACTACATTATTGGATCTCATGCGATCGTACAACATCGCATTCGGCCTCGTGTCCATTCGGCCTTGCGTCCATTCGGCCTTGGGTCCATTCGGCCTCGCGTTCATTCGGCCTCGCGTCCATTCGGCCTCGCGTCCATTCGGCCTCGCGTTCATTCGGCCTCGCGTCCATTCGGCCTCGCGTCCGTTATGCCTTTTGGCAGTATGCCTCGTATCCATTATGCCTCGCATCCATTATGCCTCGCGTCTGTATGCCTAGCATACTATGCCTAACATCCATATGCCTAGCGTCCATATGCCTCGTGTCCCGTCCCCATCGTATTTTCCTTGAGAGACCCATTACTTTCCTTCAATTTTATATCCAAGGATTCAGAATCAGTTAAACAGCGCAAAAGTTTAAAATTTTTGAGAATTGAAAGTTTTGAAAAAAAAAGTTATTTTGGGTAACCCTATGACAAAGAGTGTTACCCCCCGGGCAGAACAAAAAATACGGGTCTAAAATTTTTCGATAAAAAACAACTATAGCGATTTTGCGTATGATTGAAGCAAAAAAATCGGATAAGAGTTTTTGCTTGGATTTGCTGTCATATAAACCGGAATCTTAAATGGATTGATGACGGTTTCGGAGATATTGCCATTCAAGCATAAGTATCAGTATTAGATAAAAACCTGAGAAAAAAAGTGTACTCTTCTTGAAAAAGTTGTGTTGTGTCTGAATATTGTGTGATTTTTTAAAGTGAAATTGCTGTGGAAATCATCTCAATAATATATACAAAATTTTAAAAAAAAACAAGTATTCACCTGTTTTAAGGGTTTTTTTTTGACACCCCTCTCCCCCATCGTAGCATTTCGTCACAAAATCAGAACCCCCTCTAGGTAATTACGTAGCTTAATAACCCCCACATGATAATTTTTTTGTAAATTTTATTATCTAAAACATACCTTGTGGCATTAATGAACAATAAAAAACAAGGAAGTAATAAAAATAACCCAAAACATACAAAACAGGGATAAAAAATCCAATTTTTTTTCTTAGTTTAATGTTTGCTACGTAGCTTGGCTTGACCCACCACCCTCCCCCTCGTCACCTTTCGTCACAAAACTGCAAACCCCCTCCTCCCCTCTCGAATGCTACGTCATTTATAAATGTTCCCTTATGCAAAAAATAAGCAAAATTAATCCAATTAATGCAAAATCTTTTAATTTTACGCACTAGTTCAAGTAAAGCCATTCCTGCTTCTTTGGTTCCCCACCTAAGTAAATTCTTGTCTGTTTTGTCTCTTTAAACAACAAAACCATTCTTCCTGTGGTACTTGAGTACATATTTATGATGATTTTGTCTCTGATTTTGAGAATAGTTGTTATTGTAGCATTTCTTCAAACAATAACAGCCCCATATTGATTCTTTACGGTCCGCCGAACCCTAAATTGAATTTCACTAAACACGAAGACAGCTTGTTTCATGATTTGAACAGACCGTTTATTGTTTATTGGTTTATCGTTGATATAAATTGCAAATTTCTGTGTGCACTTTTCACAGATCGATGTTGGAAGTTATTAGTTTCATCCAATAGTTCTATGAATAAGTTTGGTGCATAAACTCAAAACTGTTTATGGTACACGTTTTTCTAACAATGCTGTCCTGTGAGATTACAATCTCTGATCTAATCTAAACTGCTAATAAACCAATAAACTATGCGCTAAAACTTCGACCATTCAGTTAAGGTAGACACCCATTTTTGAGATTTCTCGACAATCTGATTCAATCATAAATATGTAATTAAATTGTACCCTTTGCAAAATTGAATAACAACCAATTTAAAATAAACATTGAAACAAACATGCGATCGACTACCCTAGCTCTAACGAAACCCTAACTGGAACGAAACGCATAACCGACCAGCGTCAACATTGCTACAGGTCGACTGCAGTGAAATTTTCTCTCTAAACAGCCGGCAAACCTAATCAAACCCACTCGCTTCGATAGATCAGCTGCCAGTAGCAGTGTGGGTGGGTGGGTGAAAACCACCATACACCGGACCGGTCGGTGACGATGAAGTGCGGCCACTATCTGATGGGCCCCGAGTTTGTTTGTTTTACTCTAGATAGTGGATACACGTTTTCCGAGCAATTCCGAGCATCGCACCGCATCGCTCTTGGGGACTCAGTCAAGGAGGCAGACAAAGGACACTGCGAAAAGGTAAACCACGCCACACCACAACGGAATTGAAGCGAGTTATATTAAATGGAGGAGAGGAGTGTTTCTCGATAACAAGGCAAAATGGAAGGAGTGATTTCTGTTGACTTTTTGCGCATCATTTTAACGCAATCCCTTTCTCTAGATGGAACCGAGATTACGCAGACTTTACTGCAGTGCCTAACCGTTGCTCAAAACTGTGCTGTTTATTTGGGTCTTGAAAAGTTTGCGTTTCACCATTTATCCGCTAATTAAATATGTATGAGCTTTTTTTGTGTTGAATTTCCGCACTTCTTCTAACTATCGAAAAGTTTTATGCGTTTGCTACCTTTAACTCGAATAAACCTAATCCACCAAATCACTTTTGGGAATTTACTTAGTTGCCGCTACAGCCTGTAACTTATTTTTTTAGGAGGATATCATGCGATCGTCCCTTAAATCCCGATACGGCAAAGAATTTATTCAATTAAAACTTTTGCTACTTTGTAGCGGCGCAATGACAAGACAGTCGAGCCTGTAGAAAACCGCACCACATACCGTGCTGGTGGGTTCCACCGTTCAGAATGACGCTTCATTAGTTCCGTCTGAGAGAAAAGCAGTTTTTTTTCGTGCAACAGAATAAATCCGTTTCAAAGAGAGGACGCAGGAGGAGACCGCGCACCAAATTGTTTTCTAAATTGAATTCAGTCCAACTCATGTAAAATGCGGTAAGCGACGCGCTCGTTTCCGACGTTGATCGTGATAAATACATTACGCGGGAGACAAAATTAGTGTGCGGTTTGCGGAATGTGATTACTGCAGAATTGCTTGATTAAAAATCGGTTTGCGGCCAATCGATAGTGTCAATAACAGCTGTTAGGTTGAAATTAAAATGTGGTTTGAAACAAATATAAATCCACTTCAGCACTGATTTGAAATGAATAATTAGTTTGTTGAGAAAAAAAAAACAATTATCCGTCTTTTAATCTTGTTCCAATATAGCTGCTCCTGTTGGCAGCATTAAATAATTATGCTTTTCAATTGAATTTCCTCCGATGACAGAAGAAAAATCTCCGGAAACCGGTTTGCAGCAATTACCATTTTCTGTTCCAGTGGCAGGCGGACATCCTTTCCCCAGTCGCATGCCAAAATGTCAACCTGTTGTTTTATTTTATTACCCGATGTCACTGTGTGCTGTTTCCTGCTTTTCTTCCTTTTGAGATGAAAGTAGCGAAAAAAACAGCGACAACCGACAAACAGCGGTGCTTGTACACTGGCTGGTAGCCTTCCCGGCATTTCTTTAGCAGGTACTCCGCGCTAAATCGCAACCGCGAGTCCGCAACCACACGAAGGCATTCAGGCGGGAATTAGGTTGGAATTAAAAGCATTTATTATCATTATCTTACATCTGAATCCACATTTTTTATAACCCCGTTCCGTGGTGAAATTTAGCTCGTGCACGTGGAAATTTCATTTACATCCGAAGCGCTGAAAAAGGAAAACAAGTAGCTTTTTTGCCGTTGCGGTGAATCCAACTAGAGACTCGACTGGACTACTTTCATGTTATTCTCTAATCTGAGTTCAGGAACATTAATAATTATCAAATATCGACAATTATTGTCGACTATTTAACGAGAAATATGACTCGCAAAACTACACGTACAAATTTTCATTTACCTATTCAATTTTTGGCAAGATTTGAGAATTTGAAAAAAAATCCGTCAGACGTATGAATCGAAATATACAGAAAAATAGTTAAATTAAACTTCATGAGGTCAGTTTTTTTGCGAGAATTGAAAATATCATGAAAACACAACGCTGTGAGAAGTTTCTTCACTAACTGTTTCTACGCGTGAAATCAGTTCTCAAACTAAAAGACATATGATTCTCTCCCGGTATTTGGACCATTCTGACTGAAAACTTATTTTTTAAAACGACGTATAGGTTTTGGCAGGTGTGTTCTACCGTGTTCAATGAATTCGGATATAATTTCAAAACTCCATAATGATATGTAAATACATATTGCATATTTTTATTTCCTCTGTATTTTTTTATTGAAAGTACTTTCATAATGAACATCTATATCAGATATTTTGGGATAATCTCTCCCTTAGTTAGCTTAGAACGCTTTTCGAAGCAGTCGCAGGCGGCACATGTACGGATTCCATGGGTATTTGACCATAGATTTTCTGAGTAACCGTTTTAAACTATACCAAGTTGGAGATCTTGTAATCAGCAAGCTTCGATATCATGTAGGACCAAGCAAAACAGTCCATTGGGTTCAGATCTAAGCAGCTTGGCGGTCATTGATTTTTTTCAGAAAAACCTTCAAAATGTCCTTCAAATGTCCCACAAGCCTTGAACCAAGATCGTGGTGTGCACTGGTGCACCGTCTTGCTGGAACATGATAGTAGTCGTCACTGGTTATATGTCTACCGAAGCAACGTCCTGCCTTAGTCATACTCAACCATTTTAGACGAACCCGAAGTCAAACTTCACCGCTGAAGCTACTCTAAACATTCCGTCCCCGCCGCTTGATGCGATCACTATTCATCAACCGAACGAACAATCTTTCGGAAAACTAGAAGCTTATTAGGTACCAGAACTTTCGTGGTCTGCGCACAAAAAAGAACATTTTTTTGCTAGCAGTATCTGAACAATGTTACAATGTCATATTCTCAACTGAAATAGGACTCGACGTATAGATATGTTCTTCCCATCTTCCCACCTCTATTATGGCTCGAAAACTCGCGATGGGAGTCTAATCTTATTGCTGTGTGAGCTTCACTAAATGAAGTTGAAGTACCTGTTCCAACCGTTCTTGAATCTTACTCTAAGAAAACTGCACTGGACTATCGCAGAGCTAGCTACGTAGCGTTGAATGAAAAATCTTATCAAGTCCATTCGACTAGTACGTTTTGCCTTCCTCCTAGAAAGGTATAGCATTCACTGGAAAAACCAAAGGTATAAAAGTGCTCCGAAGTGTCGAATCTCGTATATCAATCGACTTAGTTTGACGAGCTGAGCATTTTCTGTATGTGTGTGTGTGTAACGCTCTCCCAATCTCACTCGATTTTCTCAGAGATGGCTGGACCGATCTTCATGAAATTCATTGCAAATGAGAGGTCTAGTTGCCCCATAAGACCCTATTGAATTTCATTGCAATCGGATTTTTAGTTTAGAGGTCATGTTCAAAAATGTAAAAATCACGAAACATCGTTATCTCAGAAACTACTCAACCGATTTCAACAAAATTGGTTTTAAATGAACGGGCTACTTTAAAAACCCTTAACTTTTGAGTTTCATGAAGATTGAACGTGCGGTTCAGAAGTTATGGAAAGAAACGTGTTCTGGAGAGTGTTTAATCTCACTCATGTTTCTCAGAGATGGCTGAACCGATTTTCATAAAATCAATGTCAAATGGAAGGTCTAGTTGCCCCATAAGACCTTATTGATTTGTTCTGCAATCGGATTATTACTTTGCCTGTTATGTTTAAAAATGTGAAATCCAGCTATGAAAAGGAACATACTCCGAAGACTACCCAAACTCACTCACTTTTCTCAGAGATGGCTGAACCGATTTCAACGAAATTAGTGTCAAATGAATGGTTTAGCTGCCTCATAACACCCAATTGAATTTCAATGTAATCGGACTGTGACTTCGTCTGTAAAGTACCAGAATATGAAAATCACGAAATTCATTATCTCAGAAGTACACAACCGATTTGAACAATATTAGTATCAAATATACGGGCTAGTTAAAGGTTGATTGATGAATTTTATTTTGATTAAACACGTGGTTCAAAAATTGTGAAAAGAAACATGTTCCGGTGACTTTTCAAATTCACTCGTTTTCCCGAAAATGGCTGGACTAAATTTAACAATCTGAGTGTCAAATGAAAAGTTTGGCTTTCCTATAGGTTCCCATTTTATTTGACAATAATCGTATTTTTATTCCAACCGTTATGTATTAAATTATAAAAACAACGGAAGTCTATTATCTCAAAGATCACACGACTTATTTGAACATATCTAGTGTCATTTGAACAGGTTGTCTCTCAAACTCACAAGTAAAAAATTTCATAGCAATTTGAAATGGGGTTCAAAAGTTATGAAAAGAAACGAAATCCAAAGACTATTTAAAACTGTAACTGCTTTGATCAAAACATATGCCCTCAACAAAATTTAAATTTGGTATTGTGCTATTCGTACGTTCCCGGTACTGCTCGTGATTGAAGTGTACGAAATTCAAAGTCATTTCTTTGATTTCGCTATTTCTTCAGCACGAATATTTTACTCCTAATTAATAATTTTTTTACCTTTTTGCCTTTCTCCTAGAAAGGTATAGCAATCACTTGCAAAACCGAAGATATGAAAGTGCTCCAAAAGGCCGAATGGCATATATCACTCGACTCAGTTCGACGAGCTGAGCATTTTCTGTATGTGTGTGTGTGTGTGTGTGTGTGTATGTGCAGATTTTTATTTTCACTTTTCTCAGAGATGGCTGGACCGATTTAAATGAAATTATATGCAAATGAAAGTTCTAGTTGCCATTGTATTTTAGAGGTTTTGTTTAAAAATGTAAAAATCACGAAACATCAATATATCAGAAACCACACAACCGATTTCAATAAAATTGATATCAAATGAACGGGCTATTTTAAAAATCCTTAACTTTTGAATTTTATATATATTGAACATGTGGTTCAGAAGTTATGAAAAGAAACGTCTTCTGAAGACTGTTTAATTTCACTAATGTTTCTCAGAGATGGCTGGACCGATTTCCACAAAATTAGTGTCATATGGAAGGTCTAGTTACCCCATAAGACCCTATTGATTTTTTTTGCAATCGGACTATTACTTTGCCTGTTATGTTTAAAAACGTGAAATCTAGCTATGAAAAGAAACATATTCCGAAGAATACATAAACTCACTCACTTTTCTCAGAGATGGCTGAACAGATTTCCACGAAATAAGTGTCAATTGAAAGGTCTAGCTGACTCATAACACCCTATTGAATTTTACTGTAATCGAACTGTAACTTCGTCTGTAATGTACCGAATTGTGAAAATCACGAAACTTCATTATCTCAGAAGGTACACAACCGATTTGGTCAATTGTATTATCAGATGAACAGGCTAGTTAAGGGTTAACTGATGAATTATGATTTAACACGTGGTTTCAAAGTTTGGCTGCCCTATTCGTTCCCATTTCATTTGATTATAATCGAACTAAGCAACCGTTATGTATTTAATTGTTGATAAAACAACGAAATTCTATTATCTCAAAGATTACAAGACTTATTTGAACATTACTAGTGTCATACGAACGAGTCATCTCTCAAACTTACAAATGACAAACTTCATAACAATTTGATATGTGGTTCAAAAGTTATGGAAAGAAATGAAATTCAAAGGCTATTTAAAACTATACCTGCTTTGATCAATATATGTGGCCACGATATAATTTAAATGTGCTATCGTACAATTTAAATGTTCCCAGTATCGCTCATTACTCTTATTTCGCTATTTATTGAGCATTTACATTACGTCAAATTTCATATTTTAAACTTATATTACAACATGATTATTTTGGAACCCAAAAAGTGAATACACATTTATTGTATTGAAGCGTTCATTTAAATCTATTTTTACAAATAATAAGTTTGAATGAGAATGGCTGGGTCCGACCGATAGGTGGATTAATTTAGGTTTTAGATAATGCGTTGATATTTTTTTAACAATGAGTTGACCTAAAATTCCTTCTTGTAGGCCTCTTTCTAAGCCAAATGCTCATTTGCGCCGTCTGAGGCACTTTGAAATTATAATGGGACCCGTTACCCTTTCCATAAGCAGCATTCTTTTCGCATCAGCATTATACAATAACAACAGCAATAACTCTGCTACCGATATCTGCAACAGGGCAAAAAGCACATCCAATTGGGTTGTTTACAGAGCGTCGGTCACTAAGTACAACGCTGAGTTACGCAAGGCAAAAAGAATCTGTAGGATCAAGCTCTGCGAGGGCATTCAAATGTTACCCGAAACCTCACGACTCCAGAAAGTGATGTCAGTAGACCACATCAATGGTCTTTTTTTTTTTTTTAAAGGTGGCGGGGAAATCTGCAAACAGACACCTGAGAAGAGAACTCAGGGTGTTACTACTGATCCAGTCTCCAGCCCTGGTCTTCCCGGAAAGACTGTTAAGTATTACGTCGCACTCGGGACACATGGGAAACCCCGCATGTCCGAACCTGTGCAGATATTGCCTGAAACAACCATGGCCTGACAGGATTTGTGTCAGGTTGAAGTTCACTTCACCATGTCGTCTCCCGACCCAGCCGGATATCTCCGGTATAAGTCGGTGCATCCGTCTGCCCTTTGTGGAGTTGGACCATTCCCGCTGCCAGCGGAGCATCGAGAATGACCTTCTGGTACCTCGTATGCCCCTTATATCACGTTGGTCGAAGCACTCTCTGTCCTCCTTGATGGCGATGCTGATAGGCATCATGCCGGGCAAGACACAGATTGCTTCGCATAACACCGTACGATACGCACTCACAACTCTCAGGCACCTGAGCCTGTAGGTACTTTCCAGTTTACCGCTGTAACTGTTAGTACCTAGCGCTCTGGACCATACTGGCCCACCATACCTAAGTCTGGACGAAACCACGCTGGCAAGAAGTCTTCGCTTGCTGCCATAAACCGCTGAGCAATTGGACATCATACGAGATAGTGCTGCAATAGCCGATGAGGTCCTCTTACAGGCATAGTCGACGTGGCTCCCGAACGTGAGCTTGTCGTCGACCATAACCCCCAAGAGCTTCAACGATCGCTTTGAGGTGATGGTGCAGTCTCCGACTCTGACCACCGCCTGTTGCTCCAATTTACGGTTGTTCACAACAACCGTGACCTCCGTCTTATGGTGCGCGAGCTCCAGTTTCCTGGAGCGCATCCAATCCTCGACCTTGCGTATGCAGTGCGCAGTCGTCAACTCGAGCTCTTCGATCGACTCGCCGTAAACCTCTAGCGTTATGTCGTCTGCAAAGCCGACGATCACAACCCCTACAGGAAACTTTAGTTTCAACATCCCGTCATACATGACGTTCCACAACACCGGACCCAGGATGGAACCTTGCGGAACCCCTGCACTTCTGACCCTCCTCTGTGTTGTAAACCAGTACTCGATTCTGGAAGTAGTTCTCCAGAATCTTGTACAGCGACACCGGTATATGGATGCTCCTAAGCGCGAGCGCTATGGAGTCCCAACTAGCGCTATTGAACGCATGCTTCACGTCGAGCGTGACGATTGCTTAATAGCGTATTCCCCTTCTCTTGCGCTGGAGTGCTATCTCCGCCGCCTTGGTGACGGAGGCGATAGCATCCGGCGTGGACCTGCCCTTCCGGAAGCCGAACTGGTTGCTTGCCAGACCGTTTACACCCTCTGTGTACCTTACCAGTCTGTTAAGGATAATCCTCTCAAGTACCTTGCCCGCCGTGTCTAGCAGGCAGATAGGACTATTTACCGATGGGTCACCTGGTGGTTTCCCAGTCTTCGGCAGTAGGACCAATCTCTGCCGCTTTCACTTATCCGGAAAGAGACAGTCATCCAGGCACCTCTACATGACTACTCGTAACAGTCCGGGGGCTGTTTTTATCGCCAGCCTGATTGCCAGGTTAGGGATGCCATCTGAGATACTGGAACGTCGGACGTGAGACTCGACCGCCGGAGGCCAAGGACTTGGCTCGTGGCGCGGAAAGAGTCCCTCGATGATTCGCTCCAGCATCGCTCTGCAGGCGCCAGCGCGCCTTTGGTCTTGGCCATTACGATCCTGTAGGCGTCACCCCACGGGTTCGTACTGGCACTCGCGCATAGCCTATCGAAACAGGCCCTCTTGCTGGCCTTAATCGCACTCTTCAGTGTCGATCTGGCAGAACTGAATGCTGCACGGCGCTCTGTCCTCTGTTCGTCTGTTCGCGCACACTGCATCCTCCGTCTCGCACGGAGGCACGCACTGCGAAGGTCCGCTATCTCATCAGTCCACCAATAGACCGGTGGCTCCCCATTCCTAGGTTGGCGAGTCCTAGGCATGGTGGCGTCGCACGCCCGAGATAGCATAGCAACTAGTTGGTCAGGCGTCGGGCGAAGCCGACTGCCCTCCTCGCGCTCTCGTCTCATTGCCTCTTTAAATACCTCGGCATCGAAATGCGATGTCTTCCACCCGCGGGCGAACGGAGTGTTTGCCCTTCTCGTCGCTTGCCGCCTCTCGTTGTTGTCTACACTATAGCAGACCGGCTGATGGTCGCTATTGGTGTAGCCATCGTCTACCCTCCAGCTCATGATCAGTCCTGGGCTGGAGAACGTCACTGTATGTACTTTCGGACCCATCGTTGGCCAGATCTAGGTTGAGCTTTGCCAGAGCTTCCAATAAGATCTGGCCTCTCTGGTTCGTGGAGCGACTCCCCCACTCGACAGACACCAATGGTGATTAAAATTGGTGATATTCGGTAGAAGGAACGAGGCTTAAATTATAGCAAGTCAGAGTGTAAAAAAAAGGATAAAATCTTTACACACAAGCAGGGACAAAATGATAATAAGCATACCTTTTCTCAATAGCGGTATTGCTAATAACAGAAGTGCAGGATACAGCAGACACCCGGGCACATCTCATAATAGGTCAACTATTTTGGTCACAGTGAGGGGGTCCATACAGGAAAAAAATAGCTCTTTATAATCGCAGCGAACGTGATTGCGTTTGGGCCAGTTTAAGCGAACTATTGGATCATTGATTGGCTATAAATGAATTGGTTTCGTTTGATGCTTTTGTAAAACGGTTGAAGACAAGTGCTTAAGGGTTGCTGCTTTTACCAGCAGAAGATGATATGTAGAAGACGAGTAAGATTTGTTAGCTTTCAACCGAGCAAATCACCCTAAAGAAAACAGCAACACAAACTTGTCCGAAATCCACTATCGTATTATGAACTTCTATGGCATTATTTTTGCCGGAGCTTGAATCAATTTTAAGCGCGCCCAAGAACTTTGCTGTTCCATCGTTACTCACAAGAATTGCAATTCGATCAACATGAGGTCTATCGACTATATTTGTTACAATTTTACCGTCCTAATGAACTAGATCTTTAGTGCTGAACTATTTCATAAAAAAAAATAACAATAATACTAAAACTAACATTAAATTTATACGAAAAGTTCCAAGTCGAATGGAGCAGATACTCTGTTGAATAACCTTTGGAGACCAACCATTGCGCCAAAAATGCCGTAGTTAGTTCGTTGAGCAGGCAATCGTAGCATCGAATTGTTTCGCAGAGCACAAGGTTGCACTTTTATATTCACTTGTTCCAAAAAAGCGGGACAGTCTATGCGGCCTTGTAAAAGGTCTATGGTGAACAATACCCTGGCCGTGTTTATGCGAACAGACAGAAGCTCCGAACGTATTAATAAGCAGCTTGGTAGACGGAAGCAATCCGTCCATGGCAGTTTACGAAGAGCGAATTTCAAAAAGCGCCGTTGAACTGATTCTATTCTTTCCACACCTTTTGCTGTAATGAGGGGTCCAGACAACCGAGCAGTACTCCAGTATAGATCGAGATAATGCGCAATACAATGATTTAAGGCAGTAGATATCCGTAAAGTCGTTGGCGACCCTGAAGATGAATCCCAGAACTCTAGAGGTTTTGTCGACAGTAAACGAAATGTGAGGCTTGAAAGTGAGCTGGAAATCCAAAATTAGAGCTCGATTTCAGTTCCTAGCAAAGCGTATTTGTAATGTATAGTCTGTTTTGAAGTAGAATACTTCTCTCAGGAAGTTCGGCTACATAGGGATGTGAAATGAAAATCTAAAACCGAAAAAAGTGAAAAATATGTCCAATTTCAAATGCTAATAAATCGGTTAGTATTTGATGGATTTGCTTCGTTCTTGCAGCAATAGATTGGAAAATCTTCTAAGATTCTTCCCAAATGCAGATAATTGTAATTTTATTATTCAAACTATTGTACTATTGAAAATAGTCAAGCCTTGTTAAAACGAAAAATTCGGCCTCTGATTGGTCGTTATATGATTGCTTCCCAAGCACGGTCGACAGAATCATAGACCTTGTGCAATTTTGCCTATATAAGAGCCCGTTTCACTCGAAACCGCTCATTATAATTCTAGACTGCAACAGGAGCAGTCCTCCCTCAGCTGCAGCAGTAGATACAGCAGCAGTAGCAGTGCAGCGGATAACGGCCACAGCTGTGGTATGACAACGGATAGTGGAGCGCGTCTTAGCATCGATAGCAGGACCAGGTGATGCAGGGCAGCGGATACCTATGGCAAAGGAAGCGTCCACTACTGTGACAACGGGGATAGTGCAGCGGTTGACGTTGGTCTCAGCATCAATATAAGCAGGGCCAGCTGATGCAGTGTGGCATTTTAGTGAAATGCTGTCTCTGAGCGATAGCAGGCACACTAGCAAATGCATCCAGCGGAAAGAACGTTCTGGAAAGCTTTTCAGTGTTTATTTTCCCCCAAGAAATACGTTATTTGCACTGCCAGTGATAACGCAAAGATATGATCAGCATCTTTTTTTTTTGTTTACACAACATTTATTTGACACGGCACAGTAAATTAATATCTTATCAGACATTGAATTAAACAACAAATTGTCCTTTTCAGGATGAAATAAAAACCTAATTGAAAAGTTAATATTTTCTCTTAAATCAATTTTCTTTTTCAAGAAATTTGGAACAGATATATATTTGGCTTCATCTAAGTGTCTCAGAACGTACTGAATTATCTTTTCCTTCAGTCATGAGCACAATATCCGAAAAGCTTTCATTATCAGCATAAAAATTATTTTTTCGCATAATCAAAATTCAAAAGTTATCAAGTCCAAATCATTACAAGCAACTATATTATTGAGAATGGTCAATCCTTGTTGAAGCGCGAAATTTGACTGATCTGATAAGTCGTTAATATGATTGCTTCCCAAGCACGGTCGACAGAATCATAGACCTTGCCATTTTAAATTTGCTATTTGTCTGTATAAGAGTAAGGATGAGAATTATCGACTGAAATGGCTATCCATAGTTATCGATGATTTCCTACTACTATCGATAGGTTTTTCATCCCTATATAAGAGCCTGTTTCAGTCGAAGCCGCTCATAATAGTTCTTGACAGCGACAACAGCAGTTTTCCCTTAGCAGCAGCAGTAGCAGTGCAGTGGATACCAGGCGGATAGCGGCCACAGCTGTGGCATGGCAATGGATAGTGCACTAGTTGCAGTGGATCTCAGCATCGATAGCAGCTGGGCCAGCTGATGCAGGGACAGCGGATACCCCAATAGCAGCGTATAGCGGCCAAAACATTAGCATGGCTACGGATAGCGTAGCAGTTGCAGCGGGTTTAGCATCGATAGCAGCTGATGCAGTGAGGCACTTTAGTGAAATGCAGTCTCTGTTCGATAGCGGGCACTAGTAAATGCATTCAATGGAAAGTTAACTCATTTTGACAACACATGAGCCGTCTAGTTTTGAGTGTTAAATCAGCTTTTCACTATTTATTTTATCACATGGAATACTTTATTCGCACTGTCAGTGATAACGCCAAGATGTGATCGGTATCTTATCCGATATTGAATTGAACAACAAATTAAAAAATGACTGACACGCAAGCAGCCGGGTTTTCTTTCTTGTAAAAGTATTCTACTTCACCCTTGCGGTCGTGGCTTTGCACACAACCCTCCTATGATTTTTTTTTTTTCGCGAAAATGTTATAATCGAGCATTCGGATTGATTAACGTACATACGGTTCAGATGGTACCAAGCGGCCAAAATATCTAGCTGACGTTGAAGAAAGTCACAGTCTCCAATTGTGTGAACTTTAAGATAGAGTTTGAGGTCATCCGCGTAAGACAAGGTTCTTTAATAACAAGGTTCACGTTATTAAAATAGAGCAGGAAGATACGCGGTCCTAAAAGACTCCCCTGCAGTATTCCAGAAGTCAACCGGTAAGGTACGATTGAAACCATAGTAAAAGATTCCCGTCGATTCGAAGATTGTCAAGTTTTGCAACGGCTATGCGATAGTTCAGTTTATCGAAGGCAGCTGTCAAGTCGGTGTAAATGACATCTGTCTCAGCACGTTTCACCATACTGTCAACTGATGTATGAAGTGAGACAAAGCAAATCAGTGGCGGTGGAGCGACCGGCTGTGAATCCATGATGGTCAATGCTTATGAAATCTTTGCAGTGAGCGAGCAAAGGCTCAATGATGACAAACTCGAAAAGTTTGGCAACAGCTGATGCCACAATAATTGCTCACATCGCTCACTATGCGATACCAGATTGGGACACAGCATTAGGCCGATACAAATTTCATTTTCATTTTATGTCAAACCCCTCTTAAAAAATGATGAAAATTATAAGGGGAAGAAAAAGAAGTGACTGACAAATTCAATTGCAGCGTGTCTTCGAATAAAATGTAGTTCGACTTGAACTGCGACAGCGGCCAGAAAAGAAAGTCTTGATTATCTGGGCCCATAACCTCTTGAATTGTCGTAGATCGTTCAAATGAAACATTCGTGGTTTCTACAATAGTTAACGAAAGACTGAAGACTTGTTCTTTATTAAAGGCTATTTATACATGTTGGTATGGTGATTTTTAACAACTGTGAGTTTCCATAGGTGCTGTGTTTACTGGTTGTCGTTGACTCCCACACTCCTCCTCGACTTAAGTACACCAGCAGCTTCACGAAAACCCTGAAGTTTAACGGACTGTAATGGCTTCGTCATCATATCCGCAATCATCTCATCAGTCGGACAGTAGCGAACATCAATTTTCTTTTTCTGCTGCAGCTCTCGGACAAAGTGAAATTTTGTCTCGATGTGTTTTGAACGGCGACCAATGGTTGGTGAATTCGTTTGCTTGATTACTCCTTGGTTATCCTCGAAAACGACCACGGGTGATACCAGCTTCACATCAAAGTCTTTCAAAATTTTCCGAACCCAACGAAACAAGTCTTCACGCATCTGCAAACTTTTCAACTGGAAATTACAGCTCTCGTAGTTTTCACTGCCGAGTCTCTCGATGCCGAACTTGTCCATTTTTCTTCGATGACCGGCGAATCTTTGAATAAAATTTAGTTCGACTTGAACTGTGACAGCGGCCAGAAAAAGAAATTTTTGATTATCTGGGCCCACAACCTTTTGAATTGTCGTAGATCGTTTCAATGAAACACTAGTTTCTACTATTAAAGGCTATTCATACATGTTGGTTTGGTGACTTTTAACAACTGTGAGTTTACATAGGTGATGTGTTTACTGGTTGTCGTAGATTCCACAATGCCCTTCAGGCATACAAAGAAAAAAAACATACCTGGGACCGATTGCGGCAGAAATACTGTCTTTTCTGAAACAAGCAATATTTGTAGTTTTAAACGCTCGATGTTTACAACCTCGACAAGTTATATGTTCACATGGCATAGTATGTGTGATGTTGTAAATCCGGCAGCTACTGAGTGAGAAAGCGCGTCAACCTTCTTTCAGCAGTAGAGGCTATGCTTCGCCAACCCGAGCGTTAAATCACCAACAAAGTGCGGCTCAAAACAGCGTCTGACTTCAAAGTTGCAAGCGGTAGGCTCCTGTTGCCAACGTGGAACACCAAACAGTGCTGTCACAATGGTCTTCCGGTGAGACAGTGGGTTGGTGCAGGCCGTTCGAGCCAGCTGTGAACACCACCAGTACTAGAACACTCGGCTTAGACCCAGGCGAAGTAAACGGACTAAGGATTGGAAACTCGGATCATGAATCCGAAAGTCTCTCAGTTTTTTGGGAAGTACCCGCATTCTTTCCGACTTATTGAGGGTCCGCAAGATCGACATTGCACAATAGTCCAGAAACCGATTGTAGAGGACATTTGGATCTAGAGTTCAATAGCCAAAATTCTAAAGGAAAATTTTCATGTAATCGAATATTAAAGTAACCAAATTTTTCCGATGAAATAGAACTCTAACCTTTTTAAGCTTCATAGATAGAGAAATAAGCTTTTTTAAAATGATGTAGCATCGTTAAATATAAGCAACTTCCTAAAAATTGTTTTTTTTTTTCTATCTTTGAAAGTCCCCAATTTATATTAAAATATAAGACACTACCGCAAAGTTAACGTAGAATTATGACAGTCTGTCCAATGTGAATACATTTATTGCAAAAGCTTTAAAAATAGTAAATTTAAGTGATAATTGTCTTTCAGTTCTCGATTTTAAGTAATTTATTGGTAACCTTGAAGCGATTGCGATTGATTTTGGATTGCCATTTACCGATGACATGAAATGTTTCTAGTTCTCTTGTTATTCTCCATTTCACACACCTAGCAAACAAGCAAACAAGGCATAACGAACAAAAAAACAGCTATTAGCGATAGTCAAATGGCTGTAAGCAAACGCGAGGCAACAAATCCGAACAAAATTACTAACATGTCTAGACATGCTCAGCAATGCTGTGCTGTGCTGCGGTTCGCCGCTTGGTTCGTCTGCTGTGGAAAACTGCGATCGAATGGGTCATCTGTTTTGCCTAGAATTAACTGCTTCTCTACCAGCTGCGCGTAGAGCCAGTTTCCAGTGAGAATAAAACGTCCTCTCGCTAAAGTAATCGGTTATACAATGAAGACTAAACTTCCGTATGCTAGTTTTATACTTGACTATTGAAAGTTAAACTTCCAGTAGGCATGGACTAGAGTGAGCAAAACAACAACACATCGGTAATGAAGTCAAATGATTTGTGTACTTTAGCGTCGGCTGTGCTGAAGAAGAAGGCCTTATTTCAGCTCTGATTGGTTGAAACATTCGTTCAACAAGTCCCTACGTTGTTCAACAGTACCCAAAAACTGCATCACAAAATCACACATTTGTTTCAATTTTTTTATTTCGATTTTCACACCAAATCGGTCTTCAAACGACTTTTAGAGCATTTTAGAACAAACATTTAACAATAATGAGATTGTGAATATCTCAATCTTGTTCAAAGTTATTGATGATTTTTTATCAAAAGAAACCTCCTTTCGATTTGTTTAAGGTGCTTTTTAGAGCAAACATAAACAATATCTCTTGGCTTCACTTTGAAGCCCACATTTGACTCTACATATGATGAAGATTAAAAAAAAAATGTTATTTATATTTACAGGGTGCGCCATGATTATTGTTGGACCTTGAAAATGAATAACAATCAAAACTGGACATTTGTGCAAGCCGGTGCTCCGGCTCACACAAAGAAGACCGTTGGAGACTGGTGCAAGTTCGAATTTCACTCTGTCATCACCAAGGACGAGTGGCCTCCAAATCCGCCAGATCTCAATGTGATGGACTTATCGATTTATGGAATATGAGAAGCAAAGGATGAGTTGAAGAAGTCTTTGCTTAATATGCTGGAAAAAAATTTCTCAAAATGACATTCGGACCGCCGTCGAGACCTATTCCAAGCATCTCCGAGCTGCCTTCAGGGCTAAATAAGGACACATAGAATGTGTTGTTGTTTTTTTTTTTTTTTTTGTCAATTGTTTTCACTCAATCAATTATTTTTATTTCAAAAGTTTTCTCTTACTTGCCAAAAACATACTTAACGGTCCTCTGTTTCTTGTCGCAATAGCTTTGGCGCACCCTGTAAGTAAATTTAATTTGCAAACATGTTAAAAATTGTAATAATTTCATAATTTTTTGCATTCAAAAGTACACATATTTGATTCTTCAATTTTTTTCTCAAAACTAGATATAATTACCTTTAGTTTGATATGAAAACATCGACATCAAATCAAAGAAACTATAAATAATAACATATTGTTACTTCCATTATTTACGATATTCCCATTCTTGACGTTGATCACTCGTGACCCGGAAAATTTTCAACATTATAGCATCGAACTAAAGAAGTTACCCAAAACAACCGCCGCTGCCTTCGGCTAACAATCGCAGCAGTTTTCTCTGTCCTCCTGCGAAAGCACAGTACTAGCGGGCCGCATCTAAACCGGTAGCTTTTCGCCCGTTTAGGTGACACAGCAAACCCGGCAGCGCAGAAAACAACGCGCCAGCAGGGAAAAAAAGCTTTAACGACGGAACATAAAATATGCCCTCCAACAGCCGGTGCTGGTGGCCTTCATTCTCTGACCGGTCTCGGCGCTCGCTTGGCAAGGTAAGCTGCCGGTTGTCTGAAATGTAATTTGTGGTTTCAAACCATCCCCAACAGCTCGCGTGTGTTCACACACCTACACACACACACACACTAGGGCGACATCCGGTAAAGGCGAGATAAGCTTCGGCAACGCCGGCCGACATTCGGGGATTCCTTAAAACGACCGTTCAGCACGTGCGTTGAATTATTAATGCAATTAGGATTTTTTAAACCGCTTTCACGGGACGGAAAATCGAGCGGTTCTTCTGTTGCTGTCACAACTGGATGAATTAGCGATTTTTTGCTATAGCGACTGGAACCAACTGTCAGCCGTGCAATGGGCTGCGACTAATGTCCGCTTTATGTTGGTTGTCGTTCGCTAATTGAGAAATAAAAAATATACCGTTCCACCGTCCTCCCAATGAATAACTGCAAATTTCAACGACGTTTAAATTAACTGTCCAATGATTGATCGGAATAGTTGTGTCTTAAAGCAAGATTTAATAGTGTACAGCTGTTTTTGATTAATAGGCTAAAAATAATACGACGATAAAATAGTCCTCAGCTGCAGAGTACTTCCACCAGCCGGAAAAAGATTTATACCTTCGCGTACTATTCTCGTTAAATGCGAACGGGAAAGTAAGAAAGACATTCAGCGAGAGTGCCGAAATACTTTCCGAATCACGATCCGCGTCGACTGGCAGACATTCCAGCAGCTTTAGAATGGAGTTGAATTTTTCCTCGCTTGTCTCGCTGCCCTTGCCAAAAATTGTATGCGCCTTCGTTTTGCAAGATTGATGGGACTTTATCAGTTCACTTGCGAAGGCTCGACTGGGTGTCTGTCGGAACGCACCGGCATCTCCTGCCAGTCAGCCAGTCGGAAAGGGAATATTGCTGAGCGGTTCCAGGCAAAATGACCGGAAAATAAAGAAAAAAAACTCGGAAAAATAACATTTTTACAGAGACTTAGATGAGTTTTCTCGTAACCATAACTTTGTAGCGACGAACTCTACGCTTTAATTTTAAGCTTTGAATCAGCCTTTTATTTCGCTTTTGTCAACCATACACTTTACAACTCGTTCTGAGACAATTCTCTACGTCATTTGGCATAAAAACGCTCCGCTGCATTCATTTTTGAATAGCTTCCCTCTGCCTTGAAACATTTCAAGGACACCACGTGCCATCCACTGCTGCTGCTGAGACGCTTTAAGATGTTCTGTTTGATTGGCACCCCGAAGCACAAAAACACATTCTGTTTGAATTGTTTTTCTTCCAATGAAGGCGGCGCGCCGGATCTTTATTTCTTCTTTTTATCTCCGGCTCACCGAGAAAGCAAGCTGACAGACCGCAAAAACCCCGCACGAGTGGGCGGCTTCTGTGAGCAACCGTCATTACGCTAAATGCCACTCTGATAGATGGGGTATCAGAATTGCTAAAGTATTAGCTGTGAGAGTAATAAGTTTTTGCTAGGCTTGGACTTCGGACAGGACGAGAAGAAAGGCAGAGCTAAACTATCATTTATACAGAACCCCTGGAAGTGAATTTGATATCTGTGGATTCATAGAAAGGGAGGGTTTATCCAGATGGGTTTTTAGGACTTCAGATTGAGTTGATAAATGGATACAAATTGTTATACAAAAAAAACCTAAATTAATCCACCTAGCGGTCAGACTCAGCCTTTCTCATTCAAACTTATTATTTGTAAGACTAGATTTACATGAATGCTTAAATCCAATAAAGGTTTATTTACTCTTTGGGTTCTAAAATATTGATGTTGTAATTAAAGTATAAAATATGAAATTTGACGTAATGTTAGGGCATAAGACATAGCGAAATAAGAAAAATGACTTTTAATTTCAAACAATTTAATCACGAGCGATATCGGGAAGGTTCAGATAATACGATACCACATTTAAATCATGTTGAGGCCATATATATTGATCAAAGCAGGTCTTTTCTTTCCAAAACTTTTGAACAGCATATCAAATTGTTATGAAGTTTGTTATTTGTAAGTTTAGGGGAGCTGCGTAGCCGCAAGGTTACAGAGTCCGCTTTGTCAAGCGGATGGTCGTGGGTTCGAATCTTAGTAGAATCAGGCCATCCGATGTCAAAAAGGACTTAAGCATGGGTTTATTCTCAGGTTTCCCACCAATTACCCTTCCTTTACGCTGAAATCTACAATACCTTTGCGTGACTTCCTCCTAACAAAACATAAGTCCCTTTTATCAATAAAACTGGCCAGAAGGACGCACGACGAAACTTCTCCAGGGAATTATAATTGGTGTTATTTGGCAAGAGGAACGAGTGTCGGTATAGAAGAACGGTAAGCGTGTAAGGAAGAGTATCACATTACACACAAGCACTGATGAACAATGATAATAAGCATGCCACTTTTCAATAGCGGTATTGCTATTAACAGAAGTGCGGGATACAGCAGACACCCGGGCATATCTCACAATAGATCTACGATTCTGGTCGCAGTGAGAAAGTCCAGTAAGTTTGAGAGATGACTCGTTTGTATGACACTAGTTATTTTCAGATAAGTCGTGCAATACTTGAGATAAGAGACTTTCGTTGTTTTACAAATTAAAACATAACGATTGCTCAAGTTTGAATACAATTAAATGAAAAGGGAACGTAAATGGCAGCCAAACTTTGAAACCACGTGTTCAATCATAATTCATCAGTTAAACCTTAACTAGCCCGTTCATCTGATATCAATATTATTCAAATCGGTTGTGTAGTTTCTGAGATGATGAAGTTTCGTGATTTTCACATTTCGATACATTACAGACGAAGTTACAGTCTGATTACAGCAAAATTCAGTAGAGTATTATGAGGCAGCTAGACCTTTCATTTGATACTAATTCTGTGAAAATCGGGTCAACCATCTCCGAGAAAAGTGTGTGAGTCCAAGTTGTCTTCGGAATATGTTTCTTTTCATAGCTGGATTTCACATTTTTAAACATAACAGGCAAAGTAATAATCCGTTTGTAAAAAAAATCATAAGGGTCTTATGGGGCAACAAGACCTTCCATATAACACTGATTTTATAAAAATCGGGCCAGCCATGTCTGAGAAACATGAGTGAGACTAAACAGTCTCCAGAACACGTTTCTTACCATAACTTCTGAATCACATGTTCAATCTTCATAAAATTCAAAAGTTGAGAGTTTTTAAGGTAGCCCGTTCATTTGAAATCAATTTTGTTCAAATCAGTTGTGTAGTTTCTGAGATATTGATGCTTCGTGATTTTCATATATTGATACATAACCTCTAAACTAGAAATCAGATTACAATAAAATTCAATAGGGTCTTACAGGGCAACTAGATCTTTCATTTGCAATTAATTTCATTGAATTCGGTTTGGTCAGACCATCTCTGAGAAAAGTGAGTGCGAAAAAAATGTGCACATACACACGTACACACCCACACACAAACATATACACCTATACATGCTTATATGCAGAAAATGCTCAATTTGTCGAACTGAGTCGAGTAGTATATGACATTCGACCATTTGGATCACTTTTCTACCTTTTAATTAGCCAGTGATCGTAAGGAGAAAGTCAATATGTTTACTTTTATTATGTGATTTCACATTTTTATGAACAACGGACAAAGTTACAATCCGATTGCAATGAAATTCAATAGCAACCAATGGGGTAACTAGACCTTTCATTTGACACTAATTTTGTGAAAATCGGTTCATCCATCTCTGAGGAAAATGAGTGAGTTTGAAAACCTCAGGATGACTCTTCTTTACATAACTTTCGAACCATATGTTCAATCATAACGAAATTCAAAAGTTAAAGGTTTTGGAGACAGCCCGATCATTTGAAAGTTTATTGAAATTTTATTTTTATTGAAATCGGTTGTGTGGTTTCTGAGATATTGATGTTTCGTGATTTTTACATTTTGATACATAACCTCTAAACTAAAAATCCGATTACAATGAAATTCAATAGCAACCTATGGCGCAACACACACACACACACACACACATACACACATACATACATACATACAGAAAATGCTCAGTTCGTCGAATGGGGTCGAGTGGTATATGACATTCGGCCATTGGGACCACTTTTATACCTTCGGTTTTTCCAGTGACTGCTATACCTTTCTAGGAAAAAGGCAAAAATGTATACAAAAACCTGTCAAAATGGGTTGTATTATTTTGTAAGATTTGGACCACTGCGACCATTGTGTTGATCTTTTGTGGTAATCAGTCTGTTACGTCATAACATTTTTTTAGAATCACTATGAAAGTTGTTTTTTTACCAAACGTTAATTTGACACGACATTATGTATATAATGTTCAACTGAAAATATGAAAGTTTTGTAAAGATATCCTACAAATTGGAAAGCGCCTTCTGTAAAAACAGTATTTTTGATACAAATATTCTTAGAAACAGAACAGTTTTTCTGATCGCTTTCGACTTAGTTGTAGGCACTGAAAAAAAAATCCAATAACTAAATATTGGGTGATCTTTATAATTTACCTGCTAATATACAAGGATCATTCATCTGCAACAAGACCTATTATTTTGAACTCATATCCATGATCAAAAAAAGTTGATTAAACTAACTTCAAGCTGTGCCTGTGGTTTATAATATTTTGTGAGGGTTGAGCTCTTAGTTGCCTACTCAGCCTTGCTGCGCTAAAATCAGCTGCTGAACTGACGGCTGCGGGTCGAGCCAGTTTTCAATAAGAGGCAACCCTTTTTTGCTGCAATAGTATCTGCACAAGGATGGAAAAAATCACTCACTCATACAATATCGCCCGAAAATCATTTAGAAGTTTTCATGTATCAACAATGATAAGCTTGCTTGGTTACAGCTATGAACAAAAATCGGTAGTGATAATTTCAATAGAATCGATACCGAAAATTTTCACTTCTCGATAGTGAAAAAAAATCAGCGATATTTTTCGGCTCGATTATTTTATACTTAATGATGAAATAATCTTTATTACTAGTTTCCATTGTCTCTCTTGTCGAGGCTCAGAGCTTTCTGATGCTGCTAGTCCCAATCTTGCCATCACGTCAGGACGCTTAAAACTTCCCGGTACGTACGTATTTTTGAAATACGGGCAACACGGTTTCGCATTACAGTGAAACTTTTCTCCTACCTTCAACACAACACTCATCATAATATATCTCTGCTTCCTCTTCATGTTAATTGATAAACTGGATAAACCCAGAGATAACAATTTTGGAATGCCACTACGCACGCGACTGGTCCACATGGAACCAGTCCACATAAGCACTGAGGCAGACTGTACGTCACAGTCGAAATATATATTTGCGGACTGAATTTCAATATTTATTTCCAAAAAATTTAGTAGAGTATAACGGAAACCGATAACTATTTCTTTGATTGATGAAAATGCGCAAACAAATCAAAGCAATCTCAAATGATAATTTTTCGCTGCGGATTCGCTTGTATTTATCAAAAGCGAAAAAAATCGCTACCGACTGCTGAGAAATTATCACCTGAACGATTTTTTCCATGCTTGTATCTGCATGCTAGTTTTTATACGAGACTACCAGAGATAAAGTATCGGAAGATTTGTACAATAACCACAAAGTCGAGCATTCCAAAGTCCAAAATTGTAAATATGAAAATTCCAAATGATAAAGCACCTTTCGATGCTTTTTCATTTGGAGTTATAGTCCTGAAGTTTGAAAGTGGAAAAAATCAAAGCGTCTTAAGGTTAAAGATCAAAAGAGAGAGAAAAAACGAGTTAAAAAATATCAAAGCCTCGAAGTCAAAACCCACAAAATCGAAGAGACAAACGATTCTATCTCAGAATGTTAAAAAGTCAGACACACTCACACAGACATACAGAAAATGCTAGATTCTTCGAACTGAGTCGAAACGTATACGACATTTGTACAACTCTTTTCCAGTGATTGCTTGTTTTAGGAGAAAGGCAAAAATTCTAATAAGGAAGAGGTCACTAATCCCAAAATCGAAAAGACAACCAGGTAAAGAGACTTGTTAACTTTAAAGAGAAAATAAATTTAAAAAAAAAACAAAACGTCAAAAAGTGGAATGTAAAAAGGTAAAAAAATGTTTAAATTCAAAAACCCAAAAGCTTTAAATTCAAAAACCCACATAATCGAAAAAAAAAGTGAATAAATAAAAAAAAGGTACACTCAAGGTAAAAAAGTTAAACCCGTTCATAGTCGAAAAGTTAAAAGCTCAAAAGGCAACAATAGAGACGTTAATAAGTTAAAAATTTGAAATGTTCAGGAGCCAATATATCAAAAAGTTAAAAATTCAAAACCAACATGTCGAAAAATGTCGAAAAACTCTAAATTTTTCTACAAATCAACAAACAAGAATGTCAAAAAGTCAAATATTCAATAAATTACGATGTCAAAATGGTAACAAATCAAAATGTTCAAAAGTAAGTAAGCAAAAGAAGTTAAAAATTTAAGAAGACAAATAAAAAGAATTAGAAATTAAAAAGTCAAAAGAGTCAAATATTTAAGAACTGAAACGTGAAAGAGCAGTAAAGTGGAAAACTGAATAGTTGAGAACGATTAGAAAGGTGAGAAGCCGAATGATGAATAGGTCAAAAACGAAAAGACATGAAGTTAAAAAATTCAAAAATTTAGGTAGGGAAAAAGTAAATTCAAAAAACCAATAAGGCAACAACACGGATAGTTTATAAAAAGAAAAAGTTAGTGAGAACTCGAAAAATTGGAATTTTTTTAATTCAAAAACATGAAAAAACGATAAAGTTATTATGTGAAAAAAAATCTAAGAAATAAATAATTAAAAACGGGAGAAAAATATTAGAAAGTGAAAAATCAAAAACCAGAAAATCATTATGTCAAAAATTCAGTAGGTTAAAATGTAAAAAAGTCTAGACTAGATTCAAAAAGACCATATCGAAAAATTGAAATAGAAAAAGAGTGGAGAAGTAAAAATTTTGAAAATGAGAAAGAGTTTAGTTGTGAAGTCAAACGAATGTATAAACGCCAAATAACCCCAAGCATGGCAAGTCAAACATTTAGAAATCAAAGAAACAAAGTGTAAAGAAATCAAAAAGAGACTTCTTAAATTTAAAGTTAAAATAAAGGCAACAATAGAGACGTTGATAAGTTAATAATTTGAAGAGCTTAGTAGTCAAAATATCAAAAAGTTAAAAACTCAAAACCAACATGCCGAAAATTCTAAAAACTTTAAATTTTTCCACAAATCAAAAAACAAGAATGTCAAAAAGTCAAATATCAAATGGATTATGATGTAACAATGTTAACAAATCAAAATGTTTAAAAGTAAATAAGCAAAACAAGTTAATAATTTAGGAAGATAATCAAAAAGAATTAGAAATTAAAAAGTGGGAAGAGTCAAATAACATTCAAAACGAAAAATTGCGGTAAGTTGCTAAATCAGAAATAACGAAAATGTAGTTAATAGCCTTTACGTTAATAAGTCGAAAAATGAAAGAATAAAAAATGTAAGGATAATGAAGCCAGATGCTGTGTGGGTCGAAAAGGTACAATTCCACAAAAACGGCAACCAAATTAATCGACTGTTTTTGGCTGAAACTTTGCATAGGCGTTTCTATGTGCAAAAGATGCCATTTTGTGCTATTGGTTTATTTTTTTAACACGACTTATTTTCGAGAAGTTATTGAAAAATACTATATTCAGAAGGTTTTGATGATTACAAATATTTTTAGAGCCAAAACGGTTTGTTTGATCAGTGTGACGTTTTCAGAATTGTATATAATAATTTTGTTTTTCTGAAAAAATAAACAGCCTGAACAATTTTTTTTTTCGAAATTAAGCTAAAATAAAAAATAAAAATGCATTTTTTTTTTGTAGATATTTGGTTTGTCAATAGCGTATAACAATTTTCATAATTTATAACTTAAGATGGAACTCTCAACCTTGTAAATTTATTATTCTATCGTTACTATGAGCGTTAATATAATAAAAATAATTTACAAACATTTTCATAGTTTTGACGTGGGAGACGTCTTTGTTTATTATACTGTGATGCATTCTGTAAAATTGAAAATGAAGCTGGCAAATGTTGCGTCAGGTTTTAAACGTAAATAACAGCATAACCACATGATGGATAACAATAACCAATATGTTGTTGGATAGATAAAATGTATAACAATTTTGTAATATGCTAGTTATCACTCTAATTTCATTGCTAAGCGGTAAAATTGACAAAAAGTTTCAATAACAAATTTACGCGCATAATGAACCAATTACATGCGATCATTCCTAGCACAGACGACGTGAATGGACACCATCCGTTCCCTGTGATATTCTCTGTATCAATATCGAAATAAAAATTGACGGAGTCTCCCCGTCTGAATAGGTCAATTTGTTTTTACTTCCATGAGCTTAGACTAATATGATGTCTCGAAGGTAAAAGTTTTCCAAAAAGCTAAAAACAATCATAATTTTTGTACAATTTCTAAACCTGCTTTCAAAACCTAATAAAAACTGATGTCTTAAAAGAAAACATGCCGGTAAACGCAACAGTAAAGAACCGCAGGTCTCTCGTCATCTATTATCAGTGGAACACTTTTGTTCGTACATTTCTTTACGTGTGCGATCTCTATAATAATAAATGTAAATAATATGATAAATATGATTACCATAAATTACTCAACAAGAATCGTGAATTTTTGCATCGGATATTTATTTAATTTTATCTTCAAAATTCACTTAACAATTGTAACCGTTCAGTATCGAAAGAGTAAAATCCTTAATATACACATTTATTGAAGAGTAATGTGAATGTGAATTTGTGAATTTTTGGTTTATTTACTAGGATTCATTCAGAATCTTTTTTTACATTTTAAAATTGCTAGATGATGTATTATTATTCTAAGCTTTACTGTAATAAACGTATATTAGCTGTCTTCGTAATACAGCAAATGTGGTTGTAGGCGAATAAGAAAAATTGTCAAGCAAAAAACAAAAATGTAATTGTGGATTGCTACGATTTTTTGCTGGAACTTGTTAATAATTTTGTTAAACATATAAGAAGATTTGTTTGCCAATTAATGAACCTTTCTAAGAACTTCCATATTGTTTTGAAAGTAAGATTCATATTAAAAATTTGATTTAATCAGAGTTGAATAAGACAAAACCATTCATTATGATAACGTAAGTATTATTGGATTTG